>NW_022196903.1:107506963-107510746 GCF_008632895.1 Mastomys coucha | reverse complement strand
TGCCCCTCCCTTCCTCACTGCCCCTCCCCTCCTTCCTCCTCCCACTTCAGCCACACTGACCTCTGCTCTTAAAACACCCAAGATGTGCTTCTCTGGGCCTTTGCAGATGCTGTTCACAACCTTCCTTTCAAATCCTTACACAGTTTACTCTGCCCACCCCACTTCCTCCTCCTGCCCTCCAGCCAACCTCATGGCATTTTGATGCCTGGACCTTTGTACAAGCCTTCCATCCCACCCTCCCACGCCACCCTCCTAAGACCAGTCTTTCTGTTTCTACTACGTGGCCACCTGGCTTTTCTTCAGGCTTCCAGGGAGCCTCCTCAGAGGTGTTCCCTGCTACTCTAAATGGCACTGGCTTGCTGACTCAGGCCTCCCTCAATGGAGAAGGGCTTACCTGCTTCAGAGAGCCCTTTAGGGTGAGGAACATGTAAGCCATATACCCGGGGATGAGCACCATGGAGGACAGAGCCATGAGCCAGCCCACGCCCTGGCCCCACTTGGGGAAAACATAGCTTCCCATGGTGAGTGGTGTCATCTGCACGGCGCTGAAGAGAAACACGCCCTGTGGAGGGGGGAGGGCATCCCAGTCAGTTCTGAGGGCGCGACCAAGCCAGGCCCTGCCTGCACTGTAGCTGACTCTCTCACAGCCTGCCATCCTGGTACTCCACAGGCAATGCCTTAAAACACACTCCTCTTTCTAGAAAAGGCCTGGAGAGAAGACACCCTCCGCCCTTCTGCAGGCTTGCTGGTATAGTGGACTGGATGGCCACCATGATCTTACACACCGCACAATATAGGCAGCAGCCCAGTCCCCACCTCAAGGACCTCGGTTGTCCCTGCCAAGGCTCTCAGGACCTCAGTACCCCTCAAGGAGAAAAATGAGACCTGCTGAAGAGTAGAAGGCTCCGCATGTCAGCAACCTGGGCTCCTAGGCTAGGCTGAGCTAGGGGGGTGACTCAGAACAACAGTCTGGGTACTGAGGCTGTGAGGAGGCCATGTGTTTGTTCCCCAGCAGGCCTTGAGACCGAAGAGCAGCTAACAGTATAGGGGCGCGTTACTACTCATAGGGAGCAGAAGACCTGGAGAGATTTGTCCTGCCCTCACTCCCAAGAGCTTTCTCCAGGGAGCTGAGCTGTCTGTACTGTTAGCCCCCCTCATCCCAGGGGGCTAACTTCTTCCCAGTGGGCTAGCCTCATCCCAATGACTGGTCAAGCCTCATCTTTACCGCCACAATGATGGGTGTGAAAAAGGACCAGCACAGCTTCCACCAGATGCAGGGCCTGGAGCCAACCATCTCCTGGATGTTGTCATAGAACCGGTTGACACCTGTGACATGGGAGTAAGAACAGAAGGCAGGAGAGAGCTTCCAGGACAGTGGTCTAGGACCCAATTCTACTTGAGGTGCAGCCATGAGCAAGTCCCCTCACGTCTATGAACCCCAGTGTCCTTGTCTCTTATATGGGACATGTGCTTTGGTTTTAATCAAGTCCTGTGGCACCACAACATGGAATATGTAAAGACATACCCACCTAGCGCCACGCCCACAGACACCTGTCCTAGCCATGCCTTCCTTCACTGGCTTTGCCAGGAGGGCACATTTCCCCATGATGGTCTTACTATGAAAAACAGATGGTAACTTGTGAAGAGATTCCAAATTTAGGAAATCAATGCTAATGATAAAAGAAAGACCTGAAGGCCTCAGAACGGAGCAGGTTGTGCCCCCTGTGGAAAGTCACAGAGCGGGCATGGAGGGGACCCATTAGGAGGGAGGAGTGGACAGTGGTGGGAGGAGGTGATGGGGTACAGGTGGAAGAGGGGGAGAGGCACACTTAGGAAGGATATTCTTAGGGCATGACTCCCAGGTTATCACTCAGGAGCCTTGGCCCCACAAGAAACAAATAAAATAGATCCTTTGTGATCAGTTCTGGAATACTTCACACCTGTAACCATATATGCTCTTAAAGTCATCAAGCACATGACTTAGAAAATGCTATAGTCTGGGGTTCCCCTTTTTTCAGATAAAATATCTTTTTTTTTTCTTCACATTTATTTTGTTTGTATGCGTAGGCACATGTAGAAGCCAGAGGACAACTTGTGTGAGGCACTTGCCTCCTCCTACAGGTGAGCTTGTGGGGGTGTCTTGGTGGCAAGTGTTTTGAGCCATATTACCAGCCCAGGCCTCTAGTCAGTTTCAAACCAATGTTTTCATCCTCAAACTTATGAAGTCATAATGGCTTGCATTTTACTTTTTAAAGATGTATTTACTTTTATTTTATGTGTATAAGTGTCTGTCTGCATGTATGTCCAACACCATGTACATGAGAGTGTCCACAGAGGCCAGAAGAAGGAATTGGGTCTCCTGGAACTGGAGTTGCAGGAGGCTGTGAGTCTCCATGAGGAGTGCTGGGAACCAAACCTGGATCCTCTGCAAGAGCAGCCCATGGTCTTAACCTCTGAGCCATCCCTGCAGCCCGTGGCTTGCATGTCAAAGAACATGTGTGACTCTCCCCGTCACACAGGGCAGCACCTGTGTTAACTAAGCTTGTGGATGTGTTAGAAAGGCAAAATACAGGTTTAATAGTCAAGATCTCATTAATGAATAAATGGTTGGATGGGTGGATGGATGAATGAGGGAGGAGGGCTGGATCTCACCATAGAACCAGGAAATGGAGACACACTCAAAGAAGACCAGGAAGAGCAGGCTCATGCCGCTGGCAGAATAATAGTCAAAAAGTTTGAAGACATAAATACCACCCTGAAAGAGACAAAGGGATAAAGTGCAGACATAGCTCCATTCCTGCTCATGCTCCCCCAGTTTCAAGATCCTGAAGAGGCAGGGACTAGGCACATGGAGGCAGAAGGCTTGAGAGTGCAGTGAAGAAGTCCTTAGGGTCTATGGCTGCTCATGGTCTCGGGGCTGGGAAGATGATGTCCTATTTCCTGTATGGCTTTCAGTAGGACTGGAAACAGCAGGCCCATCACCAGCATACATTAGTGATGGTTCTTTCCTGTTAAACCCTCTCCTGATGCACACATACTATCGCTTTAAGTCAGATCTAACTGCAAAGCCCGAAAGGTCTGGTTTGAATCCCCATCCATCCTTCCACTCTCTGCTTCCTCCACATTGGTCTCCTCTTGAACCTCTGCCTCCTCAGATGCATTCCTACTATGGGGCCTTTGTGCCTGTTCTGCTTTCTCCCCTAAGATTCTCCACTCCCAAAGCTCAGTGGTCACTTGCTTATGGAAGCTTCTCCTAGCTACCTTGTGAGTTAGGGCCCCTCCCATCCGTGCTGGTCATTCTTGAACCTACCATCCATTTCCCTCCTGGCACTTCCTCTTAGAAAGAAGCTAATATGCATGTTAGTTTTGACTCCCCACAACCTTCCACAAAGCCAACAAGGCAGTGCCCATCATGGTAACTGCTGAATCCCAGGGTCCGGCTATCTCACAGCAGGTGTGCACAGCATTCCTCTCTGAGATAGACAGAAGGGACTTGGAAAGTGATGGTGTCAAAGGCCCCACTCCCAACTTGATTCTGACTCATTTCTATGAGCATTTGCAAGCTCACTATCCCAACCCTTCATCCTCCATCCCCCTGATGTCCTATCTCTCTCATCCCCTCCATTCCCTCCATGGCTGGGATGTATGCCACATTCTCTAGATTTATCCCATACTTCCTAGTTCAAAGTCCTCTCCCACTAGTCTGGGACGCCATGGATCTCACAATGGTGTGATGGGGTTTGGTACAATGGTGCTCAATACAGAAAAAAGATGGTGGCACAA
>NW_022196903.1:107460594-107506953 GCF_008632895.1 Mastomys coucha | reverse complement strand
AAAAGATGGTGGCACAGGCTAACCCTGAGAAAAGGAGGCCTGGAGAGCTTTGGGTCTTGGGGGTGAGCATGTGGCGTGGCATGTATAGGTATGACAAGCCCTGGGGGGAATCTGAGGCCTGCCAGATGCTGGTCAGCCTACCTGGGTGATGTTAGACAGGCCAATCAGGTAGGACACGATGCACACAGCAGCAATGAAGAGTTCACGGCGATTGCGGAGAAGCCTGGGGTACTCATCCACCAGGGCAGTGATGAAGCCCTCCACGGTACAGAACTTGTCGGGGGGGGGGGAGGGAAAGATGGGGTTAGCTACCAGCTGCAGCCAGCCTCCTCCTACCCATCCACCCCAAACCTGGCCTTGTAAGAAAAGGCTTGTAGCCAGACAGCAGGGCCAGGATAGTCTGGAGTCAGGTCCTCCAGGCACTGTGGGAGCTAATCAAGGCCAGGCTAGTCCTGATGGGGGTCCTCACAGCGCTGTGGGGTGGGGACCTCACCTGGCTGTCAATGCCCAGCATCAGTAGCATGGAGAAGAAGAGGATAGCCCAGAGGGGAGAGATGGGTAGTTGTGTCACAGCCTCAGGGTATGCCAAGAATGCCAGCCCAGGGCCTGGTGGGGAGGGCAAAACAGAAGAAAGAAGAAGAGAGGAGAGAGAGAGTGAATGAGTGCTACCAGCACCCAGCACCATACCCAGCACCACACCCAGCATCACACCTAGAAGAACCTCACAAGAACACCCAGCGCACCCAGCACACACCCAGCACACACAGCAGCACATGCAGCACATACAGCAGCAGCATACACAGCACACTGACATCTGCTCATTTGACCTCAGCTCATCCTCTGGGTAACCCTGTGTATGCACTGTGTTTCCCCTTAGGAAACAGTGAGAGTCCAGAGGGAAGATAGACAGGACAGGTGGTGCAGAGCCGTGGCCACCATCCAGCAAGGGGTCATGGGAACCTGGCCAGTGGCAGGGACAGCGCACATGCAGAGAGGCTGGATGGGGAATCCATGAAGGAGGCAGGTGGAGACAGATGCTGGACCTACAGGGCTTGTGGAGAGGTGAGGGAAGAGGGTGGGAGGAGGCTGGGGCTTCTGCTCGGCAGCTGAACCCTTCATAAGGTGGAAAGTTGCGGGATGGAGTGGATGTGGGATGCCTGTGGGGCTGAGGGTAGGGGTGGGGCTGGAGACCCTGGGGGGATTGTAAGAGTTCAGGAGAAGCCTCCTGTGAGGATACTGTAATCTTTCTGGTTGTGGCTCTGGGACAGAGGGTGGGTAAGAGGCTAGAGAGTTCCAGGAGTTGGAGGAGGTAAGACAGGAGCCTCAGCAAAGAGCATTTCTGACATGACCAACCCAGTTCCCCAAGGGACAAGTCACATCACTTTCCTGAATCTCAGAGGGCTTACCTGACACACAGTCAGTCCCTCCTGCTGTGGCTTGCACTGCCCCAAAAGAAAAGGGGATCAGACCCTGAAGGTCTCCCCGGCTTTGACACTAGTGACCATGGGAACAGAGTAAGCACAACCCACACAGTGACAATGTTTTTGGAGCAGGGCAAAAGTCTAGCCCGGAGAGCTTTGTATCCTGGAGGTGAGCCCAGCTGGACCTACATGCACATTCAGCATGACCACACGCCACCATCATGGGGAAAGCCCTGCTTTCCCCAGGTAAAGTGCTGACCTGAGGCTGCCACATCAGCTATGGACCTCTTAGTGACATGAGCCATGAAGCCCACGATGGAGAAGATGACGAAGCCGGCAAACATGCTGGTGCAGGAGTTGATGCAGCAAACGATGATGGAGTCCCTGAAGAGCAGGAGGGAGGGTGAGGTGATGGAGGACGACCACAGGAGAGTGGGACCAGAGGGCAGGAACCCTCGAGGGAAGGGAAGGAGGTTCTAGAAGAGGAACTACAGGGGCAAAGCCAGCCAGAGCAAGCCAGGCAGGATAGGGAAGGAAGGAAGGGGTCACCTAAGAAGGTAAAGAGAGACCTAGTAGGGTAGGTGTGGCTACAGAGGGTGTGGAGGTTCCACGAGGAATGTAGTCTCAGATGAAGTGCTGGAGGTAAGTATGTATTACTGGGGTACGCACAGGGGTAGGGGTTGGCATTCATGCCTGGGGCGTGGACTCAGTTTGCCTCCACCAGGAAGGCATGGTCAGGGGTGTGGTCAGGAAGGAAGCCTCAAAGCCCGCCCCCTCGAACCTGTACACATTGTTGTGGAAAGAGTTGTAGCTTCCCAGAGCAATCAGGGACCCCAGGCCCAGCCCGTAGGAGAAGAAGATCTGGGTGGCAGCGTCAAGCCACACCTGTGGGCAGAGGATCAGAATCTCAGAACTGATGAAGGTCAGAATCATCATCGTTGTCGCAACCTCGGCCTCCTGGGAGTCCTCAGGGATTACCTGCTCCATCTGACTTGCTCAGGAACCTAGTGGCTGTAGCATGCTCTTGACCCTGGGGGACCCATTTGGGCGGGGTGGTCGGGACAGGGTGGGGCGAGGCAGAGGCTCACCTCAGAATCAGACAGCTTTCGGAAGTTGGGCGTGATGTAGAAGAGGATCCCCTCCTTGGCCCCAGGAAGCGTCACTCCACGGAAGAACAGGATGATGAGCATGATGTAGGGGTACGTGGCTGAGAAGTAGACTACCTAGGAGCAAAGGATGGCAGGGCTGCCCCTCTCTGCAGCACCAGATCTGTTCCTCCTCCTCCTGGACCACCCCATTCCTGGATTTCTAGTCTGGTGGGCGTGTCCACCTTTCTGAAGCCCCTCCATGAAGTCTCCATCACTGGCTAGCACCTCCCCCATTCCTGTCAGCTGCTCTGTCCTTTCTCCTCCCAGGTGTATGAGGCTAGTCCCTGTCTGTGGCCATACAAGGAGGAAGGCACACACTTCTGGGAGGGGAGACATCCCCAACCACCCCCCCAACCAGAGCCCATGGCCCATGCTTAGAACTCTCTGTGAAGCTCAGGGCTGGCCTCAAACTCACAGTGATCCTCCAGCCTCATCCTTCTTAGTGTCTGGGTTACAGGAGTGAGCTCTAATTTGGGGGTTTGGTGGTAAGGGGTGTTTGTTTGTCTTATTATGTAGTCCTGGCTGGTCTGGAACACACAAAGCCACCTACCTCTACTTCTGCAATGCTGAGATTAGAGATGTGTGCCACCATGCCCAGCCCCCATCTCTCTCTTTTTTTTAATTTCTACATTATCTGAGTGACACAAATGATAACAAGGAGAGTTTAAGTCCGAGTGAATATGCACACAAGGTCCCATAGATAGCTTCTACTGGTTACATGAGGGACAGGTCCTATGTGACTGACATTTCTGTTCTCCCAATGTGTAGGACAGTCTACGGCATTCAGTAGACCCTTGGTAGGTGTCTGACAATCACGGAACATTCTTGGTTCTCACTTTTTCTGTATGGCTGCAAAAGGGCTCAAATGCAAAAGAAAGAAAGAAAGAAAGAAAGAAAGAAAGAAAGAAAGGAAAGAAGGAAGGAAGGAAGGAAGGAAGGAAGGAAGGAAGGAAGAAGTTGGCCTCTTTAATATGTGCAAAGCTAAAACACACAGGCCAAGCTCATTCCTAAACACTACTTCACTGTCTCAGGAAGAAAAATGATCCTTAATTACAGAACATCCTTTGGGAGGTGCCAGCTGCCCCCTATGGCTTTCTAGCTACATGGAGATCTAAATGTAACCCTGAACCTGTCTGTATACAAATCTTCATCTAAAAAAGTGCCATTCCATGCTTGGGGAAACTTCCAGCTGTGCTGGAAGTTTTACTGAATCTAAAACCACCGACTTCTCCCAGCTCATGGCCTATGCTGCTTAAGAACCTTCTGGAAATGGAACTGCCCCTACTCTCTGTCCCCAGTAAGTAACCAGTCTGTGAATGCAGCCAGATGGCTGGGTATCCCCGCCCCCCACCCATGGTTATAACTGGTATTAAACATGGAGTTTCCATGTGAAGGAGGTTAACTAGCATTCTGCTCAGATCATCTCTCAGCCTGTGATGATCCACTAGCAGATGAGAGGACTGGGGCTCAGAGGGGGTCTTGTGACTTGCCCAAGTGCACACAGCTATTCCCTAGGAAATTATAACACTCCAAGGCCTTGAACAAAGACCCCACTCTTCTGCTCCCTGGACTCAGCCTGGAAGGGCCCTGTACCTACCTCTGCTCTCCTTAGTCCTAGGGACGACAGATAAGGGGTCTTCTGTCTCCCGCACTGGGTCTGAGGACTACACCACGGTGTGTACCACTTCTAGAGTCCAGGAGTAAGTCCCCCAAATCTTCAATAGGACTTTCGCCAGTCCTAGGTCACTCCCCCAAGTCAGTGTCCAGGTGTTTCTGGCCAGATGCCCCAGCTCGGTCCCCATCTACACTTACATAAGCTAGATAAAAATGGCAAGTCCCCTCCCTAATGACAGGTACCAGGAAACCACTGAAAAAGTGTTATCTCATAGGAGGAAAACAAGTTTTAGGGAAGTAGGGTGGCATGTCCATGGTCACAGAGCCAACTATATCACGTGGGGATATGAGCTTGGGGTGTATACCTCTATCATCAATCCCATCATTATAGAAGATGGCACCTCTGGGTCTCTGTACTGGACACAGGGTGGTGCACAGAACAAGTTGGTCCAGTAGTCTTGGAGCAACACCTGCCATCCAGTTATGGCTCCATCAAGCCCAATGGCATCTGTGAGCTTGACATGGGCTCATGTCTTTTCCAGGCATTGAGAATGGAAAGGACTTTAACTCAAGTTAGATGAAGCATATGGGACTCATGGGCCCTGGCCCAGGACCCACCTCCTATAGACCTGCCCCTTCTCCTGTGTGTCTCTATTATTCACGCATTTCCCTACCTTTCCAGTCCAACCAACACCCTTCCAGATGCAGAAATACACAAGCACCCAGGCAATGGCCAGTGTGATGGCTAGTGGCCAGCGGATCTGTCCTGGCTTGTCCAGCCCATCTGTCATCTGGTGCATGTTGCGCCTGGGGACAGAGGAAAGAGGAAAAGGTCACACAGGAGATGAGTGTCCACAGCTCTGATGCAGACCATACCGTCCCTGGGTGTCCTGGTGATACTGCGACCTTGTGGTTTCGACAGGGCCTGTGGGCCAGGACTCTCACCCTGGAGAGCTGCAGTAGTTGGTGTCAACTGCAACTCCTGGGCTACTGAGCTTTTACCTCTCCTCTGCTCTGTTTACCTAGCCCCATGGAATCCTCCTAAGTCCCAGGTAGGACCATGTGGTCACTCTCCTGCCTGAGACCTTGTAGCACATAAGACCCCTCTTCTCTGAGTCTGGAGAACAGATGACTGAAACTCCCTTCCCAACATCTACAGTTCACTCTTGCCTCTCAGCACAGCTCCTCACTGGGCACCCCCTGTAGCTGCCCCCCCCCCGTGCCTACACATATTCCTTCCCACAGACTCAGTACCACTGACTCCCCAACCCCACATGTGATGGTGAGCAGTCACATTCTCCTGCAGGCTGCTCCAGGCCACCTCCCCTACCCTGCACGTTTTCCTGCCAATTTGAGCCACCTGCTGCTGTCACTTGTCTATTGGCATCCCCAGATCTCTACTGGCACACAGTAGGCATTCAAGAAACATTCAGGAATTGTAGCTGAAGGAGAAGCCACATTGCCTGCCACCACCCAGCTGGCACACCCTCCCCAGTCCCATTCCAGCCCCGACTCACTCCCAGAACTCCACCACAGCGCTGGTCATGTTGGTGGTATTGACCAGGCTATAGTTGGAGAAGCAGCGGTCAGTGTTCCAGGGGTTGTCACACTGTTTCCATGGCAGGGTCTGCAAGGACAGAGTCACAGACAGATCCCACTCAGCCCCTGGGGCTGGCCAGAGAGGACCCCACTCACCCAGCCCACGCCTATCACCCCACATACCTGCTCTCAACTATTTTTCTACCTCTTCTTCCCAGGAGTTCTCAGAGACAGGTGGGTGCACACCACCCAAATCTGAACTCTTGCCCCTTCAAGAACTAGCTTCTGAGCCATGCTGTGTCCACAGGGGTGGCCCCAGCAGACAGGGTCTGTCCCACATCCAGTCTGGTTCTAGACTCTTTACACATGATTTATGGAGTGAGTTTCAGTCTTTGTTTCCTTCCTCTTTCTGGTCGAAGACGGGTCGTATAAAATTGACCACCGCTCCATGTGCAGCTGAGCAGCATGGAGCACACACAGCCTTGCAGCTCTTCCTAGGACCTTGGTCTCCTTTACTCACTAACTCCCCATCCTCCAGGCTCCCCCATGATGCCTCCTGTCTCCTGGAATCTGACCACTTTAAGAAGCACATGCAGGCAGAATCGGACAGCATCCATTTTCTGTGATGGCCTTAACCTCTTCAAATTTCATGCCCACAGTACATGAGTCAGAGTTTCTTCTTTTGTTAAGAATGAATATATTCCACCACACACATGTGCATTCAGTCACACATGTTCCCCGGGGGACCCAGGGTTGCTTCTGAAGGGCTCTTATAAACCATGGTGCTGTGAACATACGGGCATCGACCCCCCATCTGTCTGAGGCCCTGCTTTTGCTTCTGTGGAAACAGAATTGCTGGATCACATTTATAAATGAGATTGGTGAGGTCTCAGAGAAGCTGAGGCCGCTCCCTGATGTTGCATGGCTGATAGGCAGTACAATTAGCATTCACACCCATGCTAGCCAGGTCCATACAAAGTGGCTATCGGATCCAGTGTTGGGATGCCTGAGGTGTGAGACTGACTCTCAGCATGGCCGGTCGGGGAAGACAATATAGGAGACGAGCTACACCCAACTCCTCATTCAAGAACTGACCCGGTGAGCACACTGAGGGTTCCCACAGCCCATGCAGGCGCTGACCAGCAGCCACTCACCGTGGTGAAGGAGTTGTACAGGTAGTAGATGGCCCAGGAGATGATGACAATGTAGTAGATGTTCAGCCAGAAGGACAGCACAGCTGCGGCGAGGCCCACACCTGCGAAGGAACACACACAGGGCTTGCTACTGCATTCTTAGAAATGGGCCCATGGCTTCCTTGTCCCAGAGGACCTTGGGTGAGGCCCCTCTACATGCCAAGGTCCTTCACTCACCCTTGAACATGGGCGCCAGCTTCCATACACCCAGGCCCCCAATGGAGGTATACTGGCCTAGGGAGCACTCCAAAAGGAAGAGAGGAACTCCCGCAAAGATGAGCGTCAAGAAATATGGGATTAGGAAGGCCCCTGGAGAAGAGAGATAAGACACACTCATGGTCTCAAGTCTCCCCACCAGCTTTGGGGTCCCACTCATCATTCCCATGTATCCTACCTGGAAAGCAGTATCCAGGGCAAGCCCCAAAGGCACCATTCATTCATTCATTCATTCATTCATTCATTCATTCATTCAGAATGTACCCCAGCTCTTGTAAAAGATACATTTTGATACCATTGCCACAAACAACTGTCATTGGGGACTCTTGAAGAGAGGACAAGGGGCCCACTCTCAAAGATCCTCCCTTCCCTCAGGGTAGACCCAGAAGATGCAAAGACCTGGCCCCAAGGTCACCAGGTAGCTACCTACCACCACCGTTTTTCCCGCAGAGGTAAGGGAACCTCCACACGTTGCCCAGACCGATGGCATAGCCCACGCAGGACATGAGGAAGTCGAAGCGTCCCTTCCATGTGTCCCGGTCAGGGAGGTCCCCAGCCTTCTTCTGCACCTTGACTACCAGGGTTTTGGGCTTGTCGCTGGCCACAGGGGCCTCGCTGACCTCGGTAGAGATCTGCCCATCAGCCACCTTGCTGTTGTCAGTCGCCATGTCTCGGAGCAGGAACTTGGCAGTGGGGATCCTGGTGGGTGGGCGTGCGATGTCAGCTCCAGTCCACGTGGACAGCAGCTTTGCGGCCTGGGATTGTTGTAGGGGGACAGAATGGGTCACAGTTAAAGAGGCAACATAGATATGAAATTGCCTTCAGGTCAGTTCTCTTTTACCAGCTGAGGACTAGTTCTTAGTACTATGACTAGTACTTAGTCCTAGGACTTCAGAACTCCTGCTGATTCTGTCTTTTGAATATATATGAGACAGGGGACAACCTTGGGTGCCTTTCCTCAGCAGCTGTCCATTATTTCTGAGACCATGTCTTTTGCTGGCCTGGAACTCATGGTATAGGTTAGGCTGGCTAGCCAGCAAGTCCTGGGGATCCTCCTGTCTCTGCCTCCCCAGTGCTGAGATTACAAGTGTGCACCCCCATGCCTAGCTGAGTGTGGGAAACACAAGCACATCCGGGAACACACAGAGATGCCAAAGGAGGCTGTTGGGACTCCACCTCTATCATCTCCACTCGTGGTCACTTGAGATGTGGTCTCTCTTGAACCTAGAGAACATGATTCTTTCAGCTACACCAGCTGCTAGAAAGCTCCCGCAATCCTTTTCTCTCTACTCTTCCTGGCCCTGGGGTTCCAGGCCATGTGGCCATGCCTGGCCTTTGACATCGGTGCTGGGGATCAAACTCAGAGCCTCATGTTGATGTCCTTTACTGACTGAGCCATCCCTACGATTGCTCAGTTTTCCCATCTGTCCAACGGGGCCAGTCTCTTCTGGCGTGTCAAGGTGTGGCAAACTCAGCTTTTGGGTCTGCCAGGGTGTGATTCATCACCGGGCTGCTTGTCTTACCTAATAGTTCTCTGTTAGGAGTCTTCTCCTAAAAGGCTTTCTCCACAGAGCCTGCAGGACAGAGCGGGGAGAAGAGCAGAGAGGTGAATGGGCAGGCTATACCAGATGGGGCTGGACTGTCAGCAGGGGGCAACAAGCGGGGGTTGGGAGGGGGAAGCAGCTGGGACACGGGCAAGGCCTGCTACTGCAGAGCGTCCCCAGCCAGAGTAACTGTGGTGAGTCCATGCAGCATGGCACTGGCCTGCTGATGAGGAGGCATGCAGGATGGGCTGTGTGGGGACAGCTGTGGCGATGGGTCGGGCACTCCATAATTTTATTAAAGGGAAAAGAGGAGCAGGGGCGGGACATCACTCTGGGCATGTTGGGAGTCAGGAACTGAGCTGATCTTTTCTTTTCTTTTAATATGCAAAGTTAAAGTTTATTCTAGCGGATATTGTTCTCTATCCTCCATATAAACTTGCAGAAATGTTTAAAAAACAAAAACAAAAACAAAAGTGATGTCAGAGCAGAGAGAAGAGCCCTATATTTTTTAGCAAGGAAGGTGGTTTTGGGAAAGTCTTCAGGTGTCCTATTTAAGGTTCTGCCCCCTAAATATGTAAACAGAGAGTCACGGTTTTGTTTTCTTCTGTGTCAATTTCTCTCTAGAACATTCTATAGAAAGTGTTCAATAAAATGACACAACTAAACTTATGGGACTCTCAGAACAAACTGGAACATAGGAAAGACGTGCTGTTCCGTGGCCCCC
This sequence comes from Mastomys coucha, assembly GCF_008632895.1. NCBI lineage: Eukaryota > Metazoa > Chordata > Mammalia > Rodentia > Muridae > Mastomys > Mastomys coucha. The sequence goes on along the minus strand of NW_022196903.1, from coordinate 107,497,554 downwards.
ACATAGGAGATAAGCAAAAGCCATGGGTGCCGTGGGTGTTGTGCTTGGGAACTGCCCCAGATGCCTGGTGTGCAGTGCATGGCCTTCAGCCCCTCACATGCAGCCTGTTACCCAGCACCATGAGTCCTCCTTGTGGGAATACCTCACCGCCACTCCTGTTTCTCTTCAGCAAGGTGGCCGGCTCACTTTGAGCCTCCGGCACAGTCGTAGGCTTGTCCTGAATGACTATCTCCATTCTGGCCGGGCCTAGCCACATTAGGGAGAACTGTGGCCTCAGGTAGAGGCAGCCTGTACCCTCCAGGATGGACAGAACAGGGAGTGGGAGATAGGGCCTGCTCCAGAATCAGGATAGACAGACTGCCGACTCAGGTGACACAGACAAACATGTTAGCTTTTGTGACCAGTGTCCTCAGCTGTTCCACTGTCTATCCCAGTAGGCTCCAGCTGCCATATTTATTCAGAATGATCCCATCACCTCAGGCTAGTCTGACCATGTGACTGAAGCTACCCAATCAGATTCCTTCCCTAGGATTTTGGTGTGAGTAGTCTTGGGGACTCCGACCCCTAGGACTGCCCACCTATATTCAGTGTGGCACCGAGAGCTGGCTGTTGAGAAGGAAGGGAGTATGTTGCTGATGTTCTAGCTCGTACTTCCAGGCTTTCTTTTGCCCAGCTACTATTCTCTGGGATGCCATTAAATGTCCCTTGCTATATCTTGAATGAGACACTTCAGAGGTCAGGTTGATTGTGAGGCATGGCTCCCGCCAATGTCATTGTCGCTGGAGCAGGTTGTTACAAAAGTGAGTCCCACCTTCTAGCCTCTCTATTGCCATACCGCAGGGAGATTCAACGAGAAGGGTCTTCGGATGCTGCTAACCTCCTGTAGACTCTCAGCTTCCAGAACCACGAGCCTCCAGCCATTATCCATCACTGGCCTGTGGCATTCTATGACAGAAGCACTGATGGGCAAAGGTCTTTCCCAGGGCCACACGTGGCTGGCTCTAAGACTCCTTGGCCCCCTTGGTCCTCAGGAAAGACAGTCCACAGTCCTTAGATCTAACACAGGGGTCCCAGGCAGGGGCACTTGGAAGAGCTGGCCCTGAGGGAGACAGGCTGTCATTTCTGTTTTCCAGAAATGTATGTCTGGATTCAGCCGAACACCTGCAGCACCCAAGAAAGAGCTGCAGAGCCAAGAGCTGTGATTGCATGTCTATGCCTGAGCATGAACAAAAGAGACTGGTGTGATGGAACTGATGCCCAGGGAGGATCCAAGATGCAGACTTGAACTTGAGGCTGGTACGGAAGCCACTCTAGTCTTGAGCCTGACCTTGGCTCTCTCCAGCACCTGCTGATGCAGGGTAAGCTACCTCTGCTCTCTGACCCCTATCTGGATCAATGGGGGATGAAAACAACAAGGCCAGGCACACAGATGTATGGGTATGGGCACACAGGGTATGCAGGATAACGCCAGCACCGGTTGACAGGGCCTCAGGAAATCTCAGGCACTATATGAACAGTTACCATTCAGCACTCCTGTCTGCAGCTTTATGGGGACATACCAGCAGGGATATCACAGAGATAGTGGGCCTGGTACTCTGAGACTCTGGTCCCAGAGTGTCAATCTGTCAGTCCTAGTGAGGCGCATCAGGTAGAAACACATGAGAACCTTTGCCGTGGGTCTTTCTCCTCACCCCATAAAGCAAGAGGTCCAGCTCATCCCTGTCAGAGGTTGAGAGGGGAACAAGACTGGGGGTAATGTATGTAGGGACTGGTCACAAGAAGATAATTAGGCAAACAGAAGACTCACTCAGAGGCCTCTGAGAGGATGGAGTTAATGAAAGAGACCAGACGGAAGAGTGGTGAGTCTCAGAGATGGCCCATCCCTCCTCAGTGTGGCTGTGTGACCAAGTCTTAGTGACCAACTCAGCTAAAGCAGACAGAGATCTGCGGGTCCCTCAGCCAGAGACACTTTGCAGGAAGGAGTGTGGAGCTGGAAGCTCCAGATCAGACATGGCAAATAGGTCAGAAGTAGCCCTTGGGCTTGTTTTATTTGGCCAGAACGACAAGATTCAGTTTGAATTGGAAGTTGAAAATGTGACCCTCTAGGACACAATGTTTTAAACAGTGGGAAAGTAATACGAAGATCTCAAGACAGGACGGAGACCTGGGTGTTTGAAAGACAGCAGAGAGGGCTGGAAGGGGACAGATCCAGGTGGAGAAGTAACAGGGGTCACATCACACAGGGTCTCAAAGGCCAAAGCCAGGAGTTCAAATTATTATTATTATTATTATTATTATTATTATTGTATCTTAAGTGGGCAAGGCTTTCTCATGCTTCTGGATCTCATCCTAGCTGTGACAAATGCTTCCAAGGGTCCGGAGAGGAAGCAGAGATGCTCTTGGGAAACTGAGTCCAAGAGAGGCATGAGGACTTGGCCTTGGCCACTGGGGCGCTGGGGCCCCACCCTGGAGCAGGGCCTGGAAGCTGGTAGCCTGCAGATGGGCAGCCCAGCGCCCATCAGTGGCCAGCTGTGGAAAAAGGGAGTGCAGGGAAACCCCGAGGGACAATCTCCCTCTGTCTCATTGCTTCAGAGGGCCCGGTGTGGCCCTGTGGGTGGAAAGCAGGCAGAGGTTGAGAAGCCAGGGCTTGACAGTCAGGGGTGCCATTGTCCCAGCACATGAGTTGTGGGTTGGAGGAGGCAGAGCAACAGGCTTGGCCTGAATTCCGCTCCTGCTTGCCACTCTCCCTGCTCCTCCTCTCTCCCTCCCCTCTCCCCTTTCTTCTTCCTTCCCTCACTCCCCTTCTCCCTCCCTCTCACCCTGGCTAGGCCCACTGCTGCTTCATCTTGCTCCCTCCCCTCCGCTCAGTAATTACTGGGAGGAGCAGAGGCTTGTAGCAGCTGTAATGGCCCCACTTGCTTTTATCTCTTTCAGAACTGTGATGGTTCAAGAAAGGAATTAATATTGGGTTTGGCTAAGTGCCAAGAGGAAACAATGCATTTTATTATCCGATTGAGAGGGAAATGCTAGGCCTACCCTTGGGACATCTGCTGTGTTCCCAAGTCCTTTCAGAGAAGCGCTGCATTTGTTGGGCACCTACTATGTTCCAGGCCTATCACAGGAGTTCTAGTGCCCAGACTGATTGCAGCTGTATAAGCTGAGAGTTAGCATATTCCCCAGGTAGAGGGAGAAACTGAGGCCTGCCAGCCCAAGGCTGCAGTCAGAGGGGGTCTCAGAGGGCTTTGCAGTTCTGGCCTTGCCATGCACAGGGCTGCTCTGCTAGCAGCGTGTCCGCGGGGACAAAGCAGTGTGACACGCGTGTGCTGGGCCTTGAAGCTGTGAGGGAGGGATGGCTTCCCATCTCATCCCCACAGGGTGCTTAGTTGGGATATTTGGCTAGAGCTGGCCTCAGGCTTCAAGAATGTGGTGAGAATCAAAGCCAGGACACACAGGATACTGCAGTAAGGGGCGGTTCCAGCTGCCATGCAGAGATGACCAGCTGTATACACACTCTGTCATAGAGAACAACTAGCTAGCAAGGACATCTAGCTAGGGTAAGAAGGGCCAGAGGGAGGCAGAGTCCTGGAAGTTGACAGGTGGTCATGGGAAAGGGGCCGTGTCGGGCAAGATTAACGGGAGTGCCCAGCTGGACATCTAAAACAGGCCCCATTCTTGAATATTTAAGAGAACCAAAGAAAGGCTTTTTCTGGTGTAGGCTGGTTCTATACCACACTTAGATACATGCCCAAGGCTCAGAGAAGGCTGGCATGAGCTCAGGATACACAGCACAAGAATAACTTAATCTCCCCAGTCTTTGAAATCTTCATGCTCGCTCGGGACCTGCAAACCTCTTGACACCTCACTCTAGTCCAAGGTCAGCAGCAGCCCTAGCTGCAGTTCTCATTAGGTGCCAGGCTCTCCCAGCATCCCACCGAGGTGGTCCGGTCAGTTCTTCCCTCAGGGCTCGACAGAACCCTTACACAGAGGTGTAGTTCCCAGCTCCATAACTGGACCAGGGAAGAGTATGAAACACCAAAGCTACATGATCGGTAGTCCCATCTTGCAGACAGGGTGCTGTGATGCTTAAAGAGGTCAAACGACCTGTCCCGCATCACCCAGAGCTTCACCTGGGCCCCGGAGTCAGAGTCTGACAAACCTCCTCCCTTAGCTTGTGCATCCTGGGATCAGGCCTGGGTAAATTCTCTGATGCTTTAGGTTTCCTGGCTCCAGAGTCCATCCCAGTTGGTATGGCCACAATGGGAGAGCTGCAGCTTCTGTGAGATGAAGTTGCCCAGGCAAAAGGAAAAGGAAACTGAGGCTCTGGCCTTCTAGGGAAAAGGCAGCTGAAGGTATCCCAACACCCTAGGTGAGGAAAGCATCAAATATACAACTGAGGCCGCCCTGAACAACTGTTAAGCTATTGATTAGCAATAGACCCATTTCACAGTAGGGTAAACTGAGGCACAAGGCCTCCTAGCCAGAAGCTGGGTGTTAAGATTTGAATGGGAGCAGCCAGCTGGGCTGCTGGGCCTATGTACTAACTTCTCCATTTTGCTGGCTCTAGTGGGGAGTTCCAATCCTACCTTTGGTATGTGGCCTGTCCCCTGCAGGCAGCTTCCTCCAGGACAAACCTCCAAGGACATGTCCTGCTGCTCTCTGAAGAAGCCTGAGAGACCACGTCTCCCTGTGGCCACTGGACTGCACAGAGGACAGACAGTCAGGGCAGAGATGCCCTAAGAGCTCCTGAGGGCTAACCTGACAGTCTGGCCAGCAGTCCTCATTAGCTTGGGAGGCCTGGGCTGGAATAAGAGTTTCTTCCCTGACTCTAGACTCACTGCAGATAGGACCTGGCCAGCCGTGGGGAGCACTGAGCTTACACCGCTCTAGCTGTGTAGCCTTGAGCCAGCTTCTTGCCCTCTCTGTGCCATGGTTTCCTTCTGTGTGTCAGCTGCAGAGGAGCAAGGCCCTGCTTCCCAGTGAGCCTAGCCTCCCAACTCTCTCTCCACCACACCATCGGCATCCTGCCAAACCCTGTTCTGATACCTAATTATCTACAGTGTCTGCTGGTGCACCTCATTTTGTGGAGGCAATTTTCAATCTAATCTGCCTGGCATGCAGTGAGCCAGGTCCCATGCTGGGGACTGGGGGATGAGATGCGAGACGGAAGAGCCTACAGTCTCTTAACAGAGTTCCCAGGGCATTTGAGAGATGAACACAGATGGACCAGAACCATGGATTTCTTCCTGGGCATAGCCAGTTGCTGTACAGGGCCCTGTATGCAGAAAAGTATGTTTATACTGCAGTGGGGTGGCAGATCCAACCCACTAAAAGGTTCCTGTGTGCCTAATATGTTCCGTTTATCTCATGTACTACTTCATTTTCTCTCACTACATCCCCACTGTACAGAGGTGGACACTGAGGCTCAGATAAGGAAAGCCTGTTGAAGTCCGGGAGAGAGTGGTTAGATTGGATGCCCAAGCTGCTAAGCATAGTTCTCTGTTGGCACACAGGGCCACCAACATGTGGGGAAACTGACGTGAGGGGATTTGGCACCATTATCTGGTCCCTGTAAGGAAGGTGCCAGCTTTGTAGATGGGACACTGGATGCATGCGTGTCCTTGGGAGTCTCATCCTTAAGGTCCAAGGACAACATATGTCTCCAAAGCAGTGTTATGCTGGGACTCTCAGGAAACAAAGCAAAAGGCTGGATGGGTGGCACCTGCTGCTGTCCCTGGTATAAACGCTCCATGCCAGCCTCCTGGGGTCAGTTGGAGGGGCCCACAGAGGTGGCATGGCTGCAGGGCTCCGTCTCCAGCTCCATGGACAGTGTTTTGGATGCAGTCTCTTATGCAGTCAGGATCCTCACCACCCAGTGACCTCATGCTGGACCTTTCTGACACTTCCTATAAAGAAAGCCCCGGACCATACCACTGGCTCTGGTCATGCTCTGTGCCCCAAAGAGTGACAGCTCAGGATGCCTCTTGGTCTCCCCATCCACCCTAGCTGCAGCATCCTAGATCCAAAGGCGAGCGTGGGGGGGGGGCGGGGATCGGGCAGGGGTATGACATAGTGGATGGATGTGAAGGAGAAAGGGGTGGGGAGGGTGGGGGTTAGGAGGAAGGTAAGAAGGAAAAACCAGAGGAGGCAGAGGCTGGGGAGAAGATGCCAAGGAGGAGGAAAACAAAGGGAGGGAGAGAAAAGGAAGGAAAGCGGGTGGGGGTGGGGCAGAAAGTTCTCCTGTCCTACAGACCCTTGAGTACCCAGGGAAGCTGGGGAACTCACACTCATCAGAAGCAATCTGAGGTTGGAAGAGCCCAAGGTCACTCAGTGGGGAATGATCTGAATTCAAACTTGGCCTGGGGCATAGGCCACTGATTTCTTTTGTGGATCCTAACTAGGTTGGGGTGAACCTCTCTACTCAGACTTCCACGCAGGCCAATCCAACCCTGCACTGGACACAAGGCAACCTCACAGGGTCGGCCAGGGTGGGTGCTCCCCCAGCTCCTTTCCTGGCCGCCTGTGGCGACACAGGCTGGTTCTCTGGAGGGCCTCAGTTCCAAGGCTTCCTCTGCAAAGGCTCTGAGCTCAGCCCACCGGAAGGATTAACCGAGATCAGGAAGTGAGTGACAGGGTGGCCACTTGGCATTCTCTCACAATGGCTCTCTGCCTTGTCAAACACACTGTGAGAGCCCATGGGGTTAAATAACCAGTCGGCCTCTTTCCTCTTTCCGAATGCTGGAGACTCTCCCACACGAGTTTGCAGAATGCAAATTTGGAGGAGATTAAAAAAAAAAAAAACCTCTCAGGGCTAGCTGAACTAAACACATGGCTAGTGTCATGAAGAACTGAGACCAGGAGAAGGCCTGGCCTGTCTGAGTGGCTTGAAGTGACTCAACAGTGAAGGGAACCAGGAACAGCTTCAGGGTTCCTGACCGACATCCATACTGGGTCCACCCCACTCCCAACAATGGCACAGGCTTTATCCAGCCCTTCCAGAGGTATACCATCAGCCACAAGGTCACCCAAGGTCACCCGAGAACCAGTGGTCTTTGGCTAAATAGGTTCGCATTATATGATGCCTAATTAGACTTTAGTTTGTGTTCTCTAGAGAGGGGGCTGGGACCTGCATTGCTGTCACCTTGTCATTGCTGCACCCCTCACTCCTGTGTAACTACTTGGCCCCAGGTGGCTTTTGATTTGCAGTCTCAGGGTACACAGTGCCATTCTGGTCCCTCAGCAGCGTGCTCCTCTGGGAGACAATGGAAGAGGGAGGGTAGAGGTGGCCCTTTCTGGCAATGTCAGTGTCTCCCAGTGACGGAGTTCAGAGAAACATGTGAGACACTCTGTTTTCTATTTGAAAAACTACAAATCTCATTCCTCTTTTCATAAGATCTCAGTCAGGGTAAAAAGAAATGCCTAGAGCAGCAGTTCTCAACCTTCCTAATGCTGGGGACCCCCAGCCATAAAATGATTTCTGTTGCTACTTCAGAACTGTAATTTTGCTACTGTTACGAATCATAATGTGAACATCTGTGTTTTCTGATGGTCTCAGGTGACCCCTGTGAAAGGGTTATTCAGCCCTCCCCACACCAGGGGGGGTCTCGACCCACAGGTTGAGAACCAATGGTCTAGAGTATTTTACAAGACCGAGGGAAGAATGTATTCTTAGGACGGATGAAGGGTCAGGTTCCGGTAAAGACTCTGTCGGAGGCTCACTTTCACCAGCACATCTGTGTTCAGAGGAATTTCATGCTGTGTGCTATAACTCCATGCTATAAAGTAAACACGCTGACAGAGCAAGAATGCTGGAAGACGGCACAGAGACTAATAAATTCCTCAGGCTCAGTGAAGTCAGCTCAAACCTACGAACTCCTGCTCGGGGTCTAAGGGTGTTGGGGTCCAAGGGTGATCAGAGGTTTATCACAAACTATGATGGAGCAAGCAGAGCCGAACCCAGGCCCTTGGAGTCACAGTCGGAGACGAGCAGTGCCATGGGGCTAAAGGTTAGTCTAAGTGTATGTAAGCTCTCGGTGTAAACAGACTATCATTTTATGACTTGTTCTTGGAAAGTAAGGTGAGGTGAGTACCTGGGACACTGGAAAGGCTCCACAGCTGACATCGTTTATGTTTTGGGATAATGGTAGGCAAACAGGAGGAGAAAAGATGATAGGAATTCACAGCTACAGGCAACACAGGCCAGCATTAGAGCCTAGAACCTGACCCTTTGTCAGTTCTAAAAACAGTTTTCTGTCATTCTTGTAAAATCCTCTAGGCCAGTGCTTCTCAACCTGTGGGTTGTGATCCGTTTGCAGGGTGGTGTGTGCGTACAGGGGAGGGTCTGTTGAATGACCCTTTCACAGAGGTGGCCTAAGACCATTGGAAAACACAGATATTTATATTACGATTCTTAACAGTAGCAAAACTACAGTTATGAAGGATCTGGGGAAGTACCAGGGAAAGGTTGATCATTTCAAACTCTTCCAGTGAACCCCTCAGAAATTAGACTGTTGCCAAAATCTGGACTGAATGTGAAACAGTACTCATTTGCCACTAAGCAAATCCCTTGACCCTCTCCTGACTGCAGGGACCTGCCATCCTGTCAGCCAGCAATGGTAGAGGACTCATAAACAGGATTTAGTCTTAGCTTAAGGACTGGGTCTTCTCAAACAGGTTCACGAGCATGAACAAAATGGTCGCCCGCTTTCATCTCTTACGGGCACTAGCAGCTCTCCCTCTGCCTCCGAAATGGCCACATGCCCGAATCCAGCACTCCCTCTTTCCACTTCCAAGAAGGAATGGGGTGACAGCCAGCTCACATCCCTATCAGCATGCAAAGGATGCACTCTGGGGTTCCTCAAGGTGTTACCCTCATAGTCTGCGATCCCAGATCAATCCAGGAGGGAAATACATTTCACCAGCTGTTCAGGAGAGAGATGTAAATGGTAGGGGGTGAGAATGTTTTCTGTGGCCTGTGGTCATTTACACAGCTGGGGCGGAAAGAGCCCATCTCCAGGATGGAATGCTCAAAGATCTTTAGGGACACAGTGCACGAAGCATGCAAAACATTGTGTCTGTTTCTGAGGATGGAGGTGTGTGTGTGTGTGTGTGTGTGTGTGTGTGTGTGTGTGTGTGTGTGTGTTCTACTGATGTCCTAGCCTGGGGACAAGCATCTCGTGCACCTGCACTGACTTCAGCGACTTTCATCCCTGCAACTTCACAGATGGCTGCAGCAACCCCTGCTCCTGGCCTTGCTCCTCAGGCTAATGACAGATGGTGGCTGCTATCGAGGGAGCCAGTTGGGACTAGCTGGTGGCTTCGCCTCCCATGCAGTACACCATCTTGTAATCTCCTGTGAGGTGGGAAATGGCATCCCCTCACCACCCCCACCTACCCTCATTTTCCAGCTGAAGATGCTGAGGATTCATGATGCATGACTTGCCCAGGACCATAAAGCTAAAGAAATAGTGGAGAGATTGATTTTGACTTCAGAACTGTCGCCTCTGGCTCTGGGGTGTGAAGTTTTCTCCTTCCTTGGGCTGACCCGTTCCTGGTTGTCCTTGTCACTCAAGGGAAGCAAGAGCTCTGCTGGCACCTGAGACCACTCCTCCGGAGACTCGAGCAGTTAGCTTCTGTCTCCTATGCCTAGACATAGTCCCCTCTGCTCTCACTGGCTCCCTCACTCCAGAAGCTCCCGAATCAGCATTCCACGCACATCACTCTCCCTGTGCAACACCATTATCTCCCGAGGACACATGCTCCGTTGTCACGGCAACCCGAGTCCTTCCTCCAACTCTATTTAATAATTTCTCAACAGTCAAGCTGGGCTGGCTTGGGGCAGGGGAAAGAGCAGCAGGGCTGGGTGAGAAGTTCTGGGTCCTAGCACCTGTTGTGCCTGGGACAACTGTCTAGACTTCAGTTTACCCGTCTGTAACAGGGGGTCATCTGCAGTGGGTATGTTTGTGGTTTTAACGTCAAAATCATGAGAAGTAGCTTTCTAGGTCTAGGGGCCCCAATGGGGAGCCATGTGGGACATTAGAATGACATTTTAGACCAAAGAGTGAGCTGGAAGCTGTCTTGGGTGACAGCACTCTCTTCTGTTGAACCAGTTCTAACATGTAACCTCCAAACACTGAACCATCTCCCTTATCCTCCAGCATTAGGGCTAGGACTGGTTGGGACATACAGCTCTGTCAGCAGCCATCATAGCCCCCTTTATTCCCATTCTAAAGATGGGCAAACTGAGGCAAATCAGTCCTCATGCTGGGAAAGGCCCAGATCGTCCTCAGATCCTAGTAACATGCTATCCAAGGAGGTTGAATCAATGGGACATGAAGAGTAGCCTGTCTGCTGCCTGTTCCTTTACCCACTTAACCCTCAGGCCCTATTGCTATGGTCCCCAGCCATGTGGCTTCTGGCTGTCCCTCAAGGAGCGATACAGATGATGGAGAGAGAGAAGGAAGAATGATCTGAGTCTCTGAAAGGATACAGTTTCCTCAACGAAAACTCTTCTTTCACAGTACCTAGCACACAGTAGGTGTGCAACATTCTATCTGCTATAGCTAATTGCTGATGCTTGCCCAAGTAGCTAACTTGTTTAGATCCCCCAGAAGCCTCCAGGAAAGTCTTGCAAAGATACGATGGATTGATGTCCCAGGAGCAGCCAAGAAGCCCAAGCCTAGGAAGGACAATCAGCTACCTCTGGGACCTAGTGATTCTCCAAGGGGGTGGGGGTTCTGCCCTGGCCCAGGATGATGGCTTTGAACCGGCTGTCAGCAGCCCTGAACCACTATTGAACTCCCTTGGTTGACAGTTCCATTGAATGCCCTGGCAAATGAGCGGTGCCACATCTGCTCTGTCATTACTGCCATTCACTGCCATTTGCAGAAAGAGCGCTTATCTTACCCATCCATTAGTCTCGGGAGGGTGTCGTGGAGAAATTCAGGGGGTGAAAGGGAAGTGGGGTGGGCAGCTTCTCTCCCCAAGGCCTGCCTGGAGCCTGTGGAATGGGCTCCAGCAAACCGATGTCTATTTTGTTCAGCAGTGCAGAGAGGGAGGGGACCGATCCATGGTCCATGAAGCCTAAAGGCAGGAAGAAGGTAGCCTTCCATTTCTTTCTCAGGTATGCTAGACAGACTTGATGGGGTCCCAGATCTGTAGCGCGTCTCTGAACTAACCTGGGACAACCTTTCAACTCCGGTTCCTCTATTCCCTTACAGAGGACATTGGTACTATGGTTAGCTTAGTATCATGTCAGAGTCAGCATGGGGGAGAGGGGAAATGACCCCACCCCGTGTGTTTATTCTGTGCTTCCTTCCTGAAGAAACCTATTCAGTGCCTCTGTGGCAGGTATGTGCCTTAAAACCCATCACACATCTATCTATACGGTCCCTTCTCACCCTTCCCCATGGACACTGGAATTTTTGGAGAGGTACGATGGGTAGTCTTGCTCTCTTCCTCTCTCTCTCTCTCTCTCTCTCTCTCTCTCTCTCTCTCTCTCTCTCTTCTCTCTCTCTCTCTCTCCTCTCTCTCTCTCTCTCTCTTTCTCTCTCTCTTTCTCTCTCTCTCTCTCTCTCTTTCTCTCTCTCTCTCTCTCTCTCTCTCTCTCTCTCTCTCTCTCTCTCTCTCTTCTCTCTCTCTCTCTCTCCTCTCTCTCTCTCTCTCTCTTTCTCTCTCTCTTTCTCTCTCTCTCTCTCTCTCTTTCTCTCTCTCTCTCTCTCTCTCTCTCCAGGTGTGCCCTTGATCTCGCTTTGGACATAGTCTCAGCAATGGCAAAGAATGAGCCCCATCTCCTCTTGTCACCTCCTCATACCCTTATCCCTGCTCAGGTGCTTTTTGAAGAACCGAGCAACATGGAAAAGCACCAGGTTTGATGTCAGCAAACCCTCTCACCCCCTTTAACCCTCCCCACCCCCATCTAGACATAGCTGACAAGCAGGACACCCACTCCTGCCCCCCGGCCTCAGGGTTAGGAGAGAGCATCCACCACAGCACCAGGCCTGGAGTGGGAGAAGTGAGGCACTCAGTCTTGTCCAGGGCCTGGAGGTGGGGTCACTTGGGCAGTGGTCAAATGGGTGGCCTCCTGCCTTGCCTACTGTATCCCAGAGGCAAGTGTCCCAAATCCGTAAGATGTCACATATGACAGCATTGAAAGTGTTCAAAGGTGATCCTGACCAGTGTTCTATATTGTATCCTGCTGCCCGACCCTCTGTGCCAAGCATGCTGGACGCTACATGATGCTCCGACAGTGGGCTTCAGGTGACCTGGCTCACATACGAACGTTGTTCCACATCCTTTCTGGCTCTTGAGCCCATAGGCTCCTCTGTATAACCTCACAAAGGTAGGGGGGTGGTTCATGTCACTCCAGTTCCTTCAGATGAGCATGCCTGTGTCATGCAGGTCTGTTTGAGAACCCACATCTCCCCCTCTTCAGTGTCTGGCTACTATTGATGGGGTCAGGCTTTTGAACCCTAAACTTTGGACACAACCTAGATAATGACAAGTTCTGGCCAGAGCCCAGGTAAGGCTCAAACAAATCCAGGGAGGGCTCTTCCCTCCGCAGCCCCTGGCTGAGCCCACCTGTGTCACCTGCCACCTCAGTTTCCAGGTGCTGTGGGTTCTTTTCCTGCCAGCACAGGGCTTCCCCAGGATTCTCAGGAAGAGCTCAGTAAAGGGGACCAACATTGGCTGGGAAGGTGGGAGATCAGAGGACTCTGAGCCTCAGTTTCCCCAAAAGATAGTAAAGGTAATCCTATCTTTGGAGCACCTGGCTCAATGAAGAAAATGCTTTGAAGACAGAAATTCTGTGTCTTAGAGTGAGCATTCTCTCCCTCATGCGAAGGGAACTCATCTAGGTCAAGGTCGTTCGGATTGAGATTTATTAGAAACTCAGCTTTAAAAAAGATTCTCTTTGGTTGACGGAAGATTCTTCTCTAGGAACACAGTTTCTTCTTCTGGATTACATCCCCATCCTACCAGCAAGGGCACGGTTTACAAACTGTAAAGTACTATGCTGATAACCAGGGGTTATGTGGTCAGCACCAATTTGCAACCAACCAAAACATTGACTCCAAATGTTTCTGCTCGCCTCCTTATGGCGGCTGCCTGCGTGCGCTCTCTGCTCTTCTCAAGCAATAAGGCCAAAGAGGCAACCTGCTGCCAATCCCTTCCAGGGCATCTTTGACCTTGAATGTCCCTCTGTCTGGGGCTCAGCTATCCCAAGAGCTGGCACAAGACACTGGTCTTGCAGACATCAGGCAGCTGACAGGTGAGCAGAGTGGCAGGTCACTGTCCCAAACAGCCACCAATTCCTCCCTTTTCTACCTCAAATTTATGTCAGGACTATACCCAGCCCCAGAAGCCTGGGGCTGCTTTGCCAGCTGAGGGGCCCTAACATCCTAATGTGCTCCATTCTGCCCAGCTGTACATCTCCCCCACCTCCAGAGTGCCACCGCCAATCATTCTCCAAGACCTGGTCCCCTTGTAATTTCCAATTTGTGAGAAATATAAAAATAGAAGTCCATTCGCTGCAGGCAGCTCACATCGAATCGGATGCCACTTTCTGTGTCATGTCAGATCACGGTAAACGGAACTGATGGCTTCCTTGGGCTGCTTTCAATGGCTTCCGGAGTGGGGAGGTGGTGGGGACAAATGAAGAGACACCGGGAAGTTTGAGAAAGGTGGCGGCTGGGTGCAGGCCACCAATACCAGCTTTAAATGAAGTACAGGCCATGGACCTGTTGGGATAGAATGGTGACCTCAGCTAGAATCTCAGTTCTGCATGATAACAGCAGAGGTCTCCAAACTTCCACTTCCCCCTAAGTCAAGAGCCACTAGACTGACCGATGCCTGGTCTTCCCAAGCTGTGGTTAGGCTCAGGTGCTGGGAACGCACTCGGGAGACCCTATCATTTCTCTAGTGGGGTGTGGCTGTGCTTCACAGCAGTGGGTATCACCTGCGAGAGACTTAGAGACTTCATGGCTGAGCTCAGACTCAGCCCCATTTATTCTCCTCTGATACAGCATCTACATAGGGACAGGTAGACACAGCTCACAGGAGCTTATACAAATTAAATGACACAGAAGTGTAGCACAGGGCATGTTCTCTGGCACATTGTCACTATGCAGGCAAGGCGGTTGTCCCTGTATATGACAATACTGGCATGGGGATGAGGGTTCTTGGAAATTCTTCCTCTGTTTACATCTGAATTCCAGGTCTCTGCTGGAGCATCACAACTTGCATTCACACCTACTGCCTGTACCAGGAAACAGACATGGGCTTCTCTCTGCTTCCTTCTGCCACTGAGGGCTCAGAGTCAGTCTAGAGTAGAGGACAGTACTGGGTGTCTAACAAGTTCACAGAGACACCTCTCCCTATTTTAGGATTAAAATAATCCCTATTTTAGGATTAGAATCTGACTGCCCATCCTCTTCCCTCTTGGGGGGCCAAGTTCTCTTCCACTACCAAAGAATGACTTTCAGAGAATAGGGCAAAGCTGTCAAAAAGAAAAACAAAAAAAATCACCAAATCCTGGAGCAGTGGATAGATACTTGGTGACCTCATCAGCTGGGGGAGGGGCTGCTCTCATTAGCTGGGGGAGGAGCTACTCTTTGCAGATGAAGTCATTCCAAGGTCATCTGAAGTCATTTTAAGGTCATTTCCATCTTAGCGAGGGCTGACCACTATTCCCCAAGTAAAGAATTTGTGACATTGCAGAGCTGAGTGCCTATCTGGGCAAAGGCAGGCAGGCCCTGTTGCCCCGTTTGCATTTTTGGACCAGGCAGGGCAGCAAAGGGGTGGGTGCTCTCTTTTTCGGTTTGGCTTCAGGAATGCAATGGAGAGAGAAGGGAGCTGTGGGTCAGGACAGCTTGGGATCAAGGGGCCACCTGTCGAGACATGGAACAGTCAACAGGAAAAGGCATGGGTATACTGCCTACCCTCAAGATGGGGCGGGGGGGGGAGCTTTCAGAATGCAGAGGCCTGCAAACGGGGGGCCCAGTCTAGATTTGTCGACACTCGGCCGGGCATCCAACAAGCAAGAGACAGGGAGGAAGAGACAGTTCTCAAGTCCAAGTGACCTGAGAAATCTCTCTCAGTCAGTCCTAGGGATAGCATTTCTGTGGGATCTGTGGGAGGTGATTTACTTAATGTTGCTCTAGTTGTGCCACTTGCCAGGAAGGAAGAGAAGTAGCCATTCCTCTGACAGCAGGCCCAGACAGACTAACTCACGGTCCACCGTGAAATCCCACTGTCACTACTCTTCCCTTGACTATCCCACTTTACAGATGGGAAGACTGAGACCAGGGAAGCACAATATGGCAGCCTAGGGTTGCCTTGCCTCGTCCTTGCTGTGTGACCTTGGCCAAGCTGCTCCCCCTCTTTGTCTCATTCTCTCCTCACTCCTGAAGTGTGCTCTAGAGCAGTTTCTGTTGTACAAGGGTAGGATAGAAATGACAAGCTTGACACACTAAAAGATTTTGACATTCTGCTTCTTCTTCCCAAAGGGGATTAGAACTTGGCCAAGGTCACCTGGCCAAGAAATAGCAGTACCCAGCCCAGGGCATATTCATTCATTCCTGGGTGTGGATTTGAACAACTCGTTTTACAGCCTTCCTGCTCCAGCAGCACGGGTAGACAGGACAGGACCCATCGAGCTGGATCATTAGTAGGCAATCACCTTCCTTCCACCCAGGTGGGCTCTATTCTGGAACACATATTGAGTTCCTCCTGGGTTCTGGACCACAGGTAAACAAACTCACATCCCTTTCTCCCTGGTTGCCAGGAATGTCAAATACTGGGCTGACACAAGTGTGGAGTTCTGTGTATCTTTTTTTCAACCTTGCCTTCATCCTCTTAGCTGCCTGGCCTCTGGCCTCTGGACCCCTCTTTAGAGCCTCACCCAGGAGACCTGACTTCTTAATAAATGTGGGTCCCTGAAATCAGGTTTCCACTGGGGTCTGACCCATTACCGTTTTCTCCCTCGGTGGTGGTCGGCAGTCTCCTTTGCCTTTCTCAGGAAACCCCTCTCCACAGAAGCTCTGAGGACAGGGCAGCCTGTGTCTCACTGCCTGGGACTCACTGTTTGTCCTCTAGCCACTGGCCACCAAGCCAGCACTTGGCTGGAGACAGAGCGCTTTCTTTGTTTGCCGCCTGCCTGGCAATTCCTTTCTGAGGCTTAAGGGAGCCTCAGCCATTTTGCCCTCCTGCTCTAGGGAAAGCTCCCTCCCTCTCTCTTCTCTGCAGAGACTTACACCTCCCAGGGCCACTTTCTTTTCCCCTCCTTCGTTTGGAAGAGGGTCTGAGGATGCTATGACTGGGACCTGCTCCATCCTTTTCAGAACTGGGGTGTGGAAAGACTGCAGGGCACTTTGAATTCCCACAGATCTCTTTTGTTTTGCAATTTGGAAGTTGGGATATGCACGCTCCGCTATTTCCACCAAAGTTCACAACAGGGAACATAGGCAGGACCCAGCACATCATTTTTTTTTTTCTTTTGTCCAACACATACCCTGTTTGCCATAGAAAACTGGGGCTAGCATCAAATTCCACTCGGCTGGACATAGTCCCTTCCCTGATGTGGCCGCAGTCCCTTTCACCCCTGATCTTCGTGGGTGGGCAGGAAGTCCAGCAGGTATCTTGGTCCTATCAACTGGCTTTGAAAAATCCATTTTTCCCCCTCGAGACTCAGGTCTGTTTCGAGAGGACATTGGCTCCGTACAGAGCTGCCCATTCTGAGTCTCTTCTTGGAAGCCCAAAGCAAACACAGAACGGGACATCTGTGGGTGTCACCCATGGGGTGGGTGGGTACAGAGAGACTGAGCATGGAGAAGCCGTGGTCATTGCCACAGAAAGGAAGGAGTAAACACCTGGGAAAGACAAACCATGGGAAGTCCTGGCCCGACCCACCTCTTGCACTGGGCATCTCTCAGATTAACAGGGCAGCAGCGCCAGCTTGCGCGCGCTCAGCCCCAGCTGCTGTGCACTTTCTTAAAGCCAAGGTTTCTGAGAGCTTGAGCTGCCCCGGGATGAGAAGGAGAGGTCTCCATCCTCCGGTAGTCCTCAGCCCCTCCATCCTCCCGCCCCTAGTGAATGAGGCACGCTGAGACTAGGGACGTGGCGCAGGTTGGTCTGGTTCCCTCCTGGGCACCCCGCCGTCAGCTGCTGAATGAACCAGGACATCGACGGCACCGGGCCTCCTGGGACCCTCCCGCCTCCGGAGCATCCCTAGGCTGCAGCCGGCGCATGTCGTGGGGCAAGGACGGCGGACGCTGCAGCCTAGGGTCCCACCCTCCACCCAGCGCCCCGACGCCAGCCTCCCTTCCTACCTGCGGCCGGGGCTGCGCGGGCCGCTCCGGGCTCGGCCGCGCTAGGACGCGGGCGCCTGGGCTCCTGGGCTCGCGCAGCTCGCCTGCAACCTCTCAGCTCTCTAGGGCTCCGAGGGCGGGCGGAGGGGGCGGGGCTGTCTGGACACGCCCTCTGGGCGGGGCTTGTCCGCGCCGTCTTGCCCGCCCCTACCTTTCAGCCTCCATCTCCCACCTTTTCTGTTCCTGCGCCTCTCTCCCAGTTACCTCTGCCCTGCTCTCTCGCCCCTCTTCCTTCTGCCCTGCTCCTCTCCTCCCTCTGCCCGCCTCCTCCTCCCTCCGCCTACCCCCTTCTCTCTCCTCCCTCAGCCCTGCTCCCCTCCTTCCTAGGCCCTGCCCGCCTCTTCTCTCTGCTTGCTCCCTCCTCTCTTCCCCCTCTCTCTGACCTCCTCTCTCTCCCAACCCTGCTCCCTCTCCCTCTTTTTCTTGGCCTCCATCCTCTTTCAGTCTCTGACCTCAAAGGTCTACCTTAATTGGTCTCTTGGTTTCTCTGGCTCTGTCACATCTTCTCTCTTGGAAGCATTGTGGGAGCTGGGTAGGACACTTGCTTCCTCTCTACCTCTCCTGGCTGCCGCTGCCTTCTTGGGAAACAAAGTTACTACCTGAGCTACTAGGCTGAGAAAGATTGTCACTGCAGAATGGGTTATGGAGGAGTGTGTGTGTGTGTGTGTTTGTGTGTGTGTGTGTGTGTGTACAGCAAACCACAAACTGGAAACCACCAGAATTGGCTAAGGACCCTAAGTGCTCTGCTTCCAGCTCTTGAGGTGTGAGGGATTATCTAGAACACCTCTGCTCTTGGCCAGCTCCAGCTGCCTCTCCCTAAGTCCAGACCCTCTAACTCCTTCCATCGAGGCTTTGGGGAAAGGGCCTGCCTTTTCCATGTTCCCCAAAGACTCAGAAAGAATTCATTCTCTCTACTTTCAGTGGCTTCCTGCTTCTGTCCGAGTCTGGCACTCAATATCTGACCTCCCATCCTCTAATTTCATTAACCCTGGGGTCTCCAGCCTCAACTCCCAAAGACTACCTGGCTTTCTGCTCTTTCTCCACACTTACTTCCACAAGCATCAAGGCTTAGTGCTCTCTGGCCTCCTGACTGGTTCCCAGGTGCTGTGTGTGCTTCAAATGAATCTTTCTGGAGCTCCTGTGAGCCACACATTGTGAGCTTAGGGACACAATGGTAGACACACGGGCCATAGCTCTTCTTATGGGGCAAGTGAAAGGAACAGGCTTTCCTGGAATAAACTTTTGTGGTTTTTTGTTTGTTTGTTTGTTTTTGTTTTGTTTTGTTTTTTGTTTTTTGTTTTTGAGACAGGGTTTCTCTATGTAGCCCTGGCTGTCCTGGAACTCTCACTCTGTAGACCAGGCTGGCCTCGAACTCAGAAATCCGCCTGCCTCTGCCTCCCAAGTGCTGGGATTAAAGGCATGCGCCACCACCGCCTGGCTGGAATAAACTTTTGAGAGCCTAGAATGACAAGCTCTGTCAGGGCCAGCCATGAAGTCCCAACATAGGTTGGGATAAGGGATAGGTCCACTCATGAAACTGCCACTGGGGTGGGAGCTGCTGTGTGGATGAACAGACAAAGCTGCCAGGGGGAATGTCGGTGCAGCTTCAAACAAGATTAGGGAAATAAGGGGGGGTGCTCTGGTTTGCCTGATGATCATTTCAATGTCTTCCAGCCTCAGGAGCTCAGTTTTTACTGTAGGGTCTTCTCCCCACTTCTGACAAGCATAGGATTGGATACAGAACTCCTGTCCACACACGAAAATGTGACTAAAGCCATGCCAGTCAGGATACATCACCTCAAAGCAAGGGCAAGTGACAGACGTTAGGCCCCTGGCACCTCCACCTAGGACCTTTGCCAAAAGTCTTAATCACCAACAGGTTTTTAAATCTGGGACTGCCACACCTACAACGGAGCCTGCCTGAATGTAAGGAAATATAGAAAAAGGCAGAAATGAGGCAGAGACCAGGTGAATGTTGTTTGAGCCCTCTGATCCAGCCATGCCTGGAGGCAGAATGATTCTCTGAATAATTGAATCGCTCTCTTTTAAAGATTAATTCATTTTAATGTTATATGTTTGGTTTGTCTGTGGGTGTGCTCATTTGTGTGTGCCTGCAGATTTCTGAGGAAAATCTTGCATCTCCTGGAACTGGAGTTACAGATGGTTGGGAACAACTATGTGTGTGGTGGGAATCAAATCCAGGTTCACTGAAAGCACAGCTAAAGCTCTTAACCAGTGAGCCATCTCTCCAGTCCCTCTGTCTTGTAGTAGTGATCCGCTTTTATTTCCATCTTTGCATCTGTTTGACCTCTGTCTTAGTTTGGGTTTCCATTGCTGTGAACAGACACCATGACCAAAGCAATTCTTATAAAGGACAACTTTAACTGGGGCTGGCTTACAGTTTCAGAAGTTCAACCCATTATCTTCTTGGTGGGAAGCATGGCAGCATCCAGGCAGGCATGGTGCTGGGAGAGCCTAAGAGTTCTACATCCTAATGCAAAGGCAGCCGCAGGAGACTGTTTGGAAGGCAGTCAGCAGGAGGGTCTCTTTCACACGGGGCAGAGCTTGAGCACCAGGGGCCACCCTCAAAGCCCGCCTCCACAGTGACACACTTCCTCAAAAAAGGCCACACCTTCTAATAGTGCCACTTTCCATGGGCCAGGCATTTGCAAACCACCACAGCCTCCCACTGAAAGCTGCCCCTGGCTGTCAAGACAGCTTCTTAGGGTTTGCATATTAAAACTTCCTGACACCCTGTTCCCCACTCCCACCCCACGCCTCCCAGGATAGCTTCACCCCTCAAGGCATGCCCACTAGGCAGATGGTGTCAAACCACAAATTTCACATGGTAGACTTCAGAGTGCTATCTCTGAAGCATGGGGCAGGTGTGTGTGTGTGTGTGTGTGTGATTGTGTGTATGTGCCTACAGGCAAGGCACCCACAGGTAGGACCCCCCCCCAGCCCTGAGTGAGAATTTGTCAGGTAAGTCACAGTCTGGTAGCAGCCCCTGTAACATCTCATTTCCAAAATGTCCACTGCCAGGCCCTAGCTGTGGTCAGGAGAATGTTCATACAACAGGACAAGCCTCAGATTGTTGCTGGGCAGAGGTTATTATCTCTCAGGAGTGTGGACAAGCATGCATGAGAGCTTTGCACCTCCAGCTGTGGTGGGCAGCAGGGTCTAGAACACATTGGGTGTCTTTCTGCTTCGACCTTGTGCTCATTTTCAGGGAGACCTATTTCTGGCAAGCAATATTGGTCTTTTAGTTACAATATGATGTAAAGTTTCCTTTTGAGATACTCTTATTTAATCTAAAAAAAGGAAATATTTAAGTAAATAAAAATAGACATGGCACACAGAAGTTTGCCCAGCTCTAGTGGCTGGCTTGCAAATGACTTCAGTTTCTGTGGCCTAATTTAGAGAAATGCTTCCTCTGTGTATTCATTGACTCAACAAATATTTATTGAACACCTACTGGGTGTGAGACACTGGAGGAGGACTAAACGAAGACACCAGAGTTGGGAGACTCCATTCAGGAATCCAGTGTCTGAGTGGATAACTCACCCACACAGCACATCAAGAAACAAAACTCAAACTTGATCCTGAGAGCCCTGGGGAGCTGACCTGGGGCTGAGGTGTAAGACTGAAGGTGTGGAGGCTGAGACTGGCCCCTGTATAGGATGAAGTAAAGGGGGAAAATCCTGGAAGCCAGCAGCTCACGGTGTGTGTGTGTGTGGGGGGGTGTACAGCTTTGTGATAGGTGTGAGGGCTGGAAGAGCTGGTGCCTAGCTGAGCTCCCAACATACAGTAGGCATTCAGTACGTGGCTGGAATGGTGGCTGTTACTATCCCCTCGCTTCCTGAACTTGGAGAATTAACTGAGTCTTAGTTCCACGGGGTCATCAAACCAGAAGCGGTTTGTGGCTATTAGTTAGACCATCTGAAGGGTTGGCTGAGGCTCAGAAGGGGACAGTAGCTTGGCTTAGGACACCTAGCTATCTAGTGGCAAAGCCAGGAAGACATGAATAATCCGCTGCATTTCCAGGCACTTGCAGCATGGGATACATGATACATGATCCCACTAACACATGGGAACATAGAGTCATAGAGATGTTGGGTACTTTGCTCAGAGGCACACAGTAGGTAGGAGAGTTGCAGGCCTAGGATCCCAATTCAGGCCTGCCTGTCTCTAACTCTTGATCTTGTCCCTGGATTTTTTTTTGTAATCCTTGACAGGTGTTCAATCAGATCATGGTGCCCATATGAAATAAGACCCAATGTGGTAGTCAGAATGTCTAGAGCCGTCACTAACGTGTTGTGTGACCTTGGACAATTCCTTTTCCTCTCTGAGCCCATTTCCTCCTCCGGAAACAGAAGGCATCTCAAGCCACCAGGCTTCTGCAAATGGATGCCATGCTGTCCTCTCCTAAGTACAGGCTTGCCGCTCAGGACCCCTATCTGCTGCTGCTGCTATCTCCATGACAACATCCAATTCCATTTTTCAGTCTTGCTGAAAGTGTAGCAAGATGGAGAAGCTCCCTTCATCCCAATACAATCCCTGCTGTGGGCAAACAGGCTGCGTGTTTGATTTACAGAGGGCTGCGGATCCCTTACCACAACTGCTGCGGACCCAGGCTTTACCACCAGTGAGCCCCTACAGTTATGGGAATTAGTATTTGAAGGCACAAGACAATCCCCAGAGTTGGGGATATCTCATTTAACAGTCCAGAGGAGCGGGCAGTGTTGGTGCACGTCTTTAATCCCAGTACTTGGGAGGCAGAGGCAGGCAGATTTCTGAGTTTGAGGCCAGCCTGGTCTACAGAGTGAGTTCCAGGACAGCCAGGGCTACACAGAGAAACCCTGTCTCAAAACAAAACAAAACAAAAACAAAAACAAAAACAAAGAGTCCAGAGGATGAGTGGGTAGCTCACTCACCACTCTAGAGAACTGAGGCTTGATCCTGAGGGTCCAGGGGGAGCCACCGAATGCCCAGGAAAGCAAGATAGGGCTGAAAAACCTGAGGGTGTACTAAGACATGTAGTCATCTTGTTATTTTGTCCCCAAGTCACACTGGGACAGATCAACACTGGCTATGGCTCCACTGCAGAACATTCAAATATGTCTGCCTTCCTCTCCTGAAGGGATCAGTAAGTGGACAAGAGGACCAAGGTGGCCACAAGGAGCAAATCCACAAGGATGCACTGGGCAGCACTCTAGGGGTGGCTAGATAACACCCCAATACAAAGTCCTGAGGTTCTCTGCTGGCTGTGAAGCTAGTCAACCTTAGGAAGGGATCTAACCTTTCTTGGCCTCGATTTTCCCATGTGTAAAATGGGAATGAGACTAGGATTTTTTTTCACAGATCCACCAGGAGAGATGCAGACAATGACCTCTATTACCTGCTGCTATTGGCAAGCGCTGCCTTCCCAGGATGGGCCAAGGTCAGTCTGAAGGGCAACCACTTCCAAGAAGAAGCCTGCCTGATTTATCCCCAACCTGCACGTTGATTTCATCTCCACTGGGGTTCCCAGACACCACTCACTCCTCTTTTCTTTAGTAGCCGTTACTCTCCTCTTTGTGGGAAAAGGGACTGTGGCTCCTTGGAGCCTGTACACAGTGAGACCAATACCTTTGACCAGTATGTCCCCTCCTGGTGTGAGGTAGCTGGGACCCTTCGATTCTCTCACATCTGTTCTGCCTGCATCTGGACTACGGCATTATTTTCAAAGTCTTTCAAAAGCTCCAGGTTCTTGTACATTTGGTTTCTCTACCAAAGACACTGTTCCTGCTTTGTGCTCTCTCGGGGAGCTTTCCTGTAGGGTAGAGCTGGATGCACCAGGGTCAATCCCATCTCACCCGGCACTTGTCACTGAGCTCTGGGACAGAACAGGGCTGACAAAGTGGACAGAATGGATTCTTACCCCAGTAGGCCACGCAGGAACCACACAACCTGAAGGAAGCCCTTTCCACAGATATAACCACAGAAAGTATTTACTGAGCCATCATCCACTTAGTGCCAGAACCCTCAATGCCCTATAAGCACCTTAGCACAGGAGAAGGTAAGTCCCTTTACAGATCAGGCTAAGAGACAAGGTGACCCGCCTTCCAAAGTTACACAGTCCATACGTTCTCCTTTGACCCTTCGAGAGCCCATTACTCTCTAGAAAACCACTGTTTAGAATTGTCACTCATTTCTTAGAGCTGCTGTCTCGTGGTCTGTGAAGTGGGATGAGATGGAGGCTCAGGCTACAGGTCTGAGGTAAGCCTCAGGAGAGTTCGCCCTAGACAAGACTGGCACACACTGACTCTTGCTCTAACACGGAGAGCAGACATTATGGAGAACTCCCTCCCCATGGGAAGATGGTTCCAGCAGCCTCACTGACAGGCCTCTGCAGATCGGGCTTGATTTCCAACCAGCCAAGAAAGTAGGAGTGACTCCTGTCCTTATTTTACCTGAGGCACAGAGTGGGTAGGCACTTTACCCAGGTTATACACCCAGAAGTGTAGGAGCTGAGGTTGGGTATCTAACCATTGTGCTAATATGTCCTGAGAGTGTGCCTTTGTGTGTCTGGTGTCATGCCTAGACAAAGGGTGCTGAAGAGGACCATGCACACAGACATGCTGAGTGGACCAGGAGACATGGGAAATCACGAGGTTCCTTACAAGCTCTATCACAGGCCCCATCTCTCCAGAATCTGAATATTGTCCACTGTATTACTTTTGTTGCTGTGACAAATACCTGATAAAAGCAATTTAGAATAGAAGAGGTCTATTTTAGCTTGAAGTCTGAGGGTGCAGCTTGTCACAACAAGGTAGCCAAGGTGGAGGAATGTAAAGCAGTCGGTCACATTGCAGACCCGATCCTGTGGCATGGTACCATCATTTAGAGTGGGTCTCTCAGTTAACCTAACCTAGATCATCTCACAGATGTGCTAGACACTTGTCTCTTCTTCATACTGGATCCTGTGAAGCTGACAGTCAGTATTAGCCATCACATCCATCCGCCCGAATCGAGAGAGCCCAGGATTGTACCCAGTCCCCATGCAAACACATTCATCCGGCACAGGACTGCGTGAGAGGTACACCCTTGCTGTGCTGGGTACAGCAGGCTTTTTAAACTCTCTCTGCAGCCCAAGGTATATAAAATGGGCATGCAAACCAATCACTGACTAACCAATCATGAAGAAATTTGTGTTGGAACAGTTCTTTGTTATACCCACAAGCTCACCATTACGGTGAAAGCAAGTCCTCTACTAAAGAGATGGATTTGTTTATCTCTTAGAAAGATTAAATCTTGACTGAATAATTTAAACTGCTGAGAATACTGGCAGAGCAGAGAAACCATCTCAAAGGCAGAAGCATGTTTAAGGACATTTCTGAAATCATCCGAAAGCCTGTCCCAATCCTAAGCCCAAAGTCACTGAAGCAGATTTTGTGAGACTCAAATAGCAGTTTTAAAATCCAACTCTCTGGGCTGGGGAGATGGCCTGGTGGGTAAAAACAATTGCTCTGTAAGCATGAAGACCCCAGTGTGAACTTCCAGCACCTCAGTGAAAACAGGCTAACAACAAAAAAAAACTATGGCTGCATCGGAAGGCAGCTCCCAAGAGGCACTGGGGCATTGGCACTCCCACAGGATGCCCAGATGACAATAACAGTTAGGGGAGGCAGGCCAAGCAAAGCACCTGGGACAGGTCAGGTCTAGTTATGAGTGCCACATTGTGTCCTTGACAGTGGGGGTGATGAGGTTGTGTGCTCCTCAGAAGTCAGTGACACAGCACCTGAGACGGCAGCTCCCGGGCAGGAAGGGGCTCTTCTGCCTCCTGGATTTGGGCCATGGCCACTTGTCTTCTGTTTGCTTTCAGGGCTTTGGTGAGGCAGCTCATTATGTCAGGGTTCCTGTTGTGGAGTAAAGCTGCTCACCTGATGACAGTGAGAAGGAGAGAGGAGAGGAGGGGAGAGGAGGGGAAGGGAGGGAAGGAAAAGGAAGAGGAGAGGAGAGGAAAGGAGGGGAGAGGAAAGGAGGGGAGAGGAGAGGAGGGGAAAGGAAAGGAGGGGAGAGGAGGGGAGAGAGAGGAGGGGAAAGGAGAGGAGGGAAGAGAGAGGAGGGAAGAGGAGGGGAAGTGAGAGGAGAGGAGAGAGAGGAGGGAAGAGGAGGGGAAGTGAGAGGAGAGGAGAGGAGAAAAAGGGAGAGGAGAGGAGGAAAAGGGAGAGTAGAGTAGAGGAGGGGAGAGGAGGGGAGAGGAAGGAAGGAAAAGGGAGAAGAGAGGAGAGGAAGGGAGGGGAGGAGAGAGGAGCAGAAGGGAGGGGAGGGGAGGGGAAGGGAGGGGACAGGAGAGGAGGGGAGAGAAGAGGAGGGGAGAGGAGGGAAGAAGATAAAAAGGGAGATTAGGGAAGGGAAATGGAGGAGAGGAGGGAAAGGGAGAGTAGGGAAGGGAAAGGGAGAGGAAAGGAGAGGAGAGGAGAGGAGAGGAGAGGAAGGGAGGGGAGGATAGAAAAGGGAAGAGGAGAGTAGGGAAGGGGAAGAAAGAAAAAAATAAGGGATGGAGGAAGGGAGAGAGAGCAAGAGTGGGGAGAAGCATCATCCATCCAATGATCCTCTCCCAGGGCCCACCATGCCTCAGAGTTGGAAGACCTTCACTACCTGAGGTCCCCTCCTAGGCTACAGCATCTCTACAAAGCACTCAGCTGGTAATCCAGCCTTTAGCAGGCAGCAGATCCAAACCACAGCCCGTGAGCACAAAGGCAGCTTAGGAGTGCATGGGCCTTGCCTGAGACATCTCAGCTCTGTTCATTCTCTATAGTCCTTGCCTCCTGGAGTCGTTGGCTATGGCACACTGCGGTGAGAATTCTGACCTGGGAATCGGCTTTCTCCCAGGGCCTTCCTAGAGGGGCCTGTACTCCTCCCCCTATCAGCACAGACTCCATCACGACTACCCAGGTGAGGTGGTGGCAGGTGGAAGCCTGGCATGAAGCGGACAGCAACCAGGGATGTGACCCATAAACTCCCATATCTCAGGAGTCCAGAGGCAGCCAGCTCTTTCCACTCTCATTAGCCATTAGAGTGACAGCTAATCACAGCCTCCTTATTTATGAGATAAACCATGCATTCAGCATATTTCCTCAAAACGGAAGCTATTGACAGTCCTAGAATAGCTCCTGAGAGGGAAAGCCCATGGTTAATGGAGCCTTTAGAGACAATGAGCAATCAACAGGGTTGGGACCAGCCACATGGATAGGACAGGAGGATAAAGGGTTGGGGGCTGGGGGCGGGACCAGAAGAGGAGCCGGCATGTTGTAAGGGAGAAGCACCCCAGATTTTGGAGGGGTGGGGCTGGAGAGGTGTTGGCAGATGGAGGGGGGAACAGGAGCCCTGCAGGGGGAGGAGCCTTGCACCTGTTTGTCCCCCACACTACGGCTACTTCCTCTCCACCCCCATCCTTGCTCCCTCTCCAGAGCGCTTGAACTTTGCTTTCTTTTCCCTCTTCCTGGCCCTCTTTCCTTCCCCTTCACCCCCCCTCCACCTCTTTAGATGTCTCAGTTATCTATCCCCTAGGCAGACATTGCTTTTCTGTGTATGTGCGTGAGGTGTGCACGTGCACATGCAGGTGTTTGCACATGTGTAGATAGAGGTTGCTGTGTGTCATCTTTCTCTATTGTTTTCACCATATTTGTTTCATTTGAGGCAGGGTCTCTCCCTGAACCTGGAGCTCAGGGGATCCTCCTGCCTCTGCTTCCACGCAGCATCAGAGTTGCAGGCTCATGCCGCCACACCCTGCTTTATGTAGGTGCTGGGGATCTGAGCGCAGGTCCCTGTACTTGCTTGGCGGCACTCTCCCTGCTAACTGTTCTTCCATGACCCTGAACACTCCTTTTGATTGTCACATTTAAGCCTTTGCCCTCCTGCTCCCTTCGCGCAGAAAACCACCAGGGACAGCTTACTGAAGGCCCTTCTAGAATGTTCTTTTCTTTTGTATATATCTCTATATCCCTGGAAAACATGTAGGAAGGTTCCATCGTAAGGGAGGATGAGAGAACTTATTTTCTTTCTTAACTTGACTCGTCTGAGAGTTACCTAGGAGTCAGGGCGTTCTTCTGAGGGGAAATCCCAGAGAGGTTTAACTGAGGAGGAAAAAATAACATCACCCCTCCCCTGGATATGAGCCGCACCCACCATCCCATGATCTGGGGTGACCTGTGAAATAAGGGGGAAAGCAGTTCGCTGAGCACTGGAATTCATCTCTCTCTCTCCTTCCTAACTGTGGATGCCATGTGACCAGCTGCTTCTCACTCATGGGCTATACCTTCCCACCGTGCTTGCTGCCCCGTCAAACCACAAGCCAATAAACCCTAGTCCTTAGCTTGCATTTGTGGGATATTTGTTTCAGCACTAAGAAAAGGCGCCAATGCAGGAAACCTTATTTCAAGTCCTCAGTCCATTAGTGGGGAAGGGCGTGGCCGAAAACCTTGCACCTTTGTAAGCAGGAAGCCAAGAGAGGATGCCTTCAATTGGGTTTCTTCCTCCTCCACTCCTTTCTGGCCCCCAATCCGTGAATGATGTGATTGTCCCATCCTAGCTAGTCCCTCTGGAAACATCTGGCACGCCTAGGGTCATCTCTCTTCCCTCAGACCCCGTCCTGAAACGCCCCTGGGAGTGAATGCCAGGGCGCTCCATCAACCTGCAGTTGCCTCCCTCTCTGGAGTGAGCACTGGAAAGAGTCTTTACTGAGGTCTCGCCATGAAGCTGCAGGGAAATTAAAAGCTGTGAATACCAGACAGCCTATCCAGCCGGAGCTCCCTCGGGGCCCGCTAAGCAGAGTGGGAGCCAGAGCTGATATGGAGACGAGTGTCCAGCCTGGGACTCTGGCCAAACTCCACAGATGGCCGCTGGCTGCAGAATCAGGCACCAAAGGAAGGCCCATCTGCAAAATGCTTACTCTCTCTGAGTGAGGTAGAGGAGGGGTTTGGAGACCTCTCCAAAGGGGCAGCGAGGGGCTGAAGCAAGAGAGAGACAGGGGTTGAGGGGGGCCTCCCTGGGAGCTCAGTTCTGAGACAGGGAAAAGACCCCATCTATGAAGCAGTGGGCATTGGAGGAGGCGGGGTGGGGGATCAAGGTGAGATAAATGACCATAAACACTCCTTTGTTATATTGTGGATCCCCTCCCATCCCAACTTTCTTATGTCAGACCCAAGGCATGTCCCTGAATATGCCCCCAGGGCCTTTGCACAGGCAGCCCCCACTCCAGCAAACCCATCTTCATTGTTTAAATCTCAGCACCCTTGTCCCCAGCCTTCTATGCTCCCCGCCCACCATGGCTGACTTCTAGAATAGAAACAGACTAGGGACTAGGGATCTTGCCTTACTAGGAACTACAGGAAAGATAAGAATCCCTGTGAGGTGGAGATTGCTAGGGTAGTGCTTTTAGGGGCCACAGACAGGAGTCCCACTGTGGGCTTGAGGTAGGAAGCTTTCCAGAGGAGGAGGTCAGATGGTCAGGAGTGAGCCAGAGACAGTGGGAAGAGGAGGAATTCTGGTGGGTTACACAGCCACGGCTTACACAAAAGGTCCGAGGAGGAGGGTGAGTTGTGGGTGCCAGGAAATTGAGGCAGGGTGGGGAGAGGAGGGAGCATCTCAGGTAGTAGCTTGGAGTGGAAAATGTGTGTGTGTGTGTGTGTGTATGTGTGTGTGTATGCATGTGTATGTGTGTATGCGTGTGTATGCATGTATATGCGTGTGTATGTGAATATATGTGTGTATGTATGTGTGTATATGTGTATATGTGTGTGTATGTGTATGTATGTGTATTTGTGTGTGTATGTATGTGTGTATATGTGTGTGTATGTGTATGTATGTGTATTTGTGTGTATGTGTATGTGTGTATGTGTGTGTATGTGTGTGTTATGTATGTGTGTATGTGTGTGTATGTGTGTGTATGTGTGTATGTGACTGTGTGTATGTGTGTGTGCATGTGTATGTGTGTGTATGTGTGTGCATGTGTATGTGTGTATATGTATGTGTGTGTATGTGTGTATGTGTGTATATGTGTGTATGTGTGTGTATGTATGTGTGTATGTGTGTGTGTGTATGTGTATATATGTGAGTGTGTGTGTATGTGTGTATATGTGTGTGCATGTGTATGCGTGTGTGTGAGTGTGTGTGTATGTGTGTGTGTGTGTGTGTGTGTGTGTGTGTATGTAAACCATCACAACCAACTGACTTGGATGGCCAGTTTTGAAGATGTTCTAGGATCAGAAGGTAAGGCCAGAGAGAGTCCTATTCCAGGGACAGGTCCCTCCCCTAGAGGCGAGGGAAGAAGACAAGAAATCTAGATTCCTGCTCTACCCTGTCCTCCGCTGGAGCACCATGCCTGGCCATCCCTTCCAGGCATGTGTGTTAAGAGGTTTCTCAGAAAAGGACGCCTATGTGGCCTGGTCTCAGCCGCCCTAGGTAAGAAGCCTACAGTCTCTTCACCTGCCTCTTGGGTTTAATGGTGATTCATTGAAACATGCATAATCAATGAGACATAGACTTGGAGGAGAGGAAAGCTGCTGGCAGTTTGGAGGCGTCCAGAGCGTCTGGAGAATCCCCAAGTCTTCTCTGGAATGGACCTACCTTCTTCTACCCGCTGGAGTCTTCTCTCTCAGAGTATCTGCCACAGAGTCATCTCTGAGCCTGGGACACGGCCCACATTGGAGTCAGCAGCCAAGGCATGAAGCCCCACAGCTGTAGCTCAAAGTCAGGTGGATCCAGAGCAGTGTGGAAGGAGAGCGATGGCCCCCCAAACAAGGGGCGGGCGAATGAAGCTGCTAAGTGGCCCGCTGGCTTTCCGTCTGCAAGGCCGCCCTTTCCCCGTGGAAGGGGTTGTACAGTTATCCCCGGGCTGTCCTGGAATGAGCTTGTGCTCTGTGTGTTTGGACACTTCCACACGAACCCTCTGCCCGCCCAGCTCTAGTCACCCCTGCACTCAAGTCTACCCATCCTCGGACTCACCCAGGCTTTCACACACATGGCCATGAAAGACCAGCCCACAGCTCACTTCCAGAGGATGTGCTGCCATTCCCCGTGAGGGATACGTTTCCAAACCCAAGAGGCAAGCGAGGAGACCACAGGCTGTGGGGATCTCCTCTTACAGCAATGTGCAAGGAGCCCCTGTGCTACCCCTATCTCTGGGGATGCTCATGTTTGATTGGTGTCAGATTTACAGTAAGCCAAGTGGTGCACTCCAAACTTGTCCACAGCCTCCTCTGGATCCCCAGGGAGGATCCCACTCCCCTACCTGCTGGTGCTGGCCTCCGGAGAGCTGTGTGTCTCTTTTGGCTGAAGCTTTAAGAGCCTGCTCTGCCATGGGCTCTTTATTCTCTACCGGGGTGACCTTCTGAAGGGTTCATTCATTGACTCTGGGTCCCAACAGGTACTCTGCAGGGAGCAAAGTCCTACGAGACTTGTACATTTACAGGGGGACACCAAGGATTCAATCTAGGTGCTGAGCATCTCTGAGCAGGGGGGTGTTTGTTACTGTAGCAGAACCCAGCCAAAGCTGACATATATAGAACAGTTCCCACCTGATCACCTCCCACTCTACATACAGCAGCCTCTCTGAAACCCATGCCCACACATCAGCTATGTGCTATCATCATTGAAGCACTGGCATGTTACTGTGACTGGTGGAGCTCTTTTGATAAGGACATGGGTGGTAGGGTCACAGGAGGATGGGACACAGCTCTGTTTACTCCATGGTATTACAGTGAGATGGCTTCATGTTAATTGTTCACTTGTCAAGGCCTCAGCCTCTACCTTGGCTGGGTAGGGAGGCTCTGAGGCCAAGAGAAGTGGCCAAGTTCAGAGTCAGGAAGCTTGGCTTCAAGGCTTCCCATGGTTGTATGACATTCCTCCGTCTGTCCACTTTGGGGACAGGAATGGCTTTAAATTCTGGAAGGGTAACTGGTCACATATGGAGGACGGTTGAAAGACCGTAGCTTGGGGACAGCGCTGGCTGTCCATCCT
Organism: Mastomys coucha; assembly: GCF_008632895.1. NCBI lineage: Eukaryota > Metazoa > Chordata > Mammalia > Rodentia > Muridae > Mastomys > Mastomys coucha. The sequence goes on along the minus strand of NW_022196903.1, from coordinate 107,466,190 downwards.
GGGTGTTCATTCACATCAACTGCTGAAGATTCATGTAGTCTAAGGTCTCCTTGGCAGGTGCCTGTAGGTGCCTTCCCAGCTTAAAATGTCCATGCAGGGTGTGGGTGCAGGAAACATCATAGTATCTCCTCCAGAACCCAGGACAAGAGAGATCTGTGGGATCCTGGGGATGCCAAGGGCAAGTGGTCACCTCAAGGGAGTTGGAGAAGGATCCTCGTGGTACATGTGGTCTTTTGAAGTGGATTTATATATTGCTGAGATCATAGTCTTTGATATGGGAAGACCCAGATTCAAGTCCTAACTGCTTCATTTTCTGGCTCTGGCATCTAGGGTATAGATTTAACCTGGCTGGGCCTCGGTTTACTCATCCGTGAAATGGGCACGGTCGTTCTGCATCATCCTGAGGATGAGATTCTGTGTTAGCAGTTGCTGCCCATCAGTGTGAAGTGTGAATGGGCACTGATGAGAGTGACCCACCCTATTGACAAGTCATCAGCCACTCCTAATGACTCTAAACACCGATTTTGCTTTTCCTGAGGAAGCCTGAAAGAGCCATTGTCTTGTCATTGGGCCTAGGTCCCAATGCACCCAGTATCCCATTTGCATGCTCAGTCCAGCCTGGTCTCCCTCCCCTCTTTTCCTGGGATCAGTTGACCCCCATTTCCCTTGTCCAGCATCACTTGCCAGAACATTCTACCACTGGAATGATGGCTGCCCCCTTCCTGTACTCTTCTCCTACAGAAGAGGGAAATGAAATTCAGACAACTTGTGCTGGTTTTGAGGAAGGCCCTGAGGTCAAGTTTACCAGTGGGAACCCTGTGGGCAAATCAGTGCTGAAGAGCAGCAAGCTGAGGGCAGAGTGTCATTGGGCCACTGGCAGGGCAGGCTCAAGACCACAGAAGGGGAGGGACATCCCCTATGTTTCTCCTGCCCTGGTCTCCCAGCACTTCACCAGACACACTGTGACACCTCCTCTTCTGGGATTTTACCCAGCCATTTCCATTCCGGGAATGCTCAGGTCTCTTAGTCAGAGAAAACTCCTAATTATGCTTCAAAGCCCAGTCCAATGCCCACTCCAAGTTCTCTATCCAGGCCTGTCTGTGGGTCACTGAATTCTGAAAATGCTTCCTCCGAGTGTTTATTGCCATTTCTGGAGCTACTGGGGGTGGGGGGAGAGTAAGGGGGAGGGCACACATCTGCCGGCCCTACCCATCTCTAGTCTTGGCTGAGAGCCTCCCAAGGCCATATTCACCATAGTTGTCCAGGAGCAGGTGACACAGCCTTTGTGAGTCTCACTTTCATATCTGCAAAGAAGGGTTATTGATAGGGTCCACTTCTCGGGCAGTGGTGGGTTGGAGACATGTGGTCTTCACATGATTGGACAACTGGTCTTGCCTCAGAGGATGGTTCCCGTTCTACCCTCTACCTTCATTCTCTGATTCCCCTGCGTTCCCCCCCCACACACACACACTTTTCTCTTGGGAGCATTGTATGGGTCTGGGTCTGGTACCAACACTCTTTTCAAGCGTGTCAGGCCTGTTCTGCAGCAACCCTGTGGTCCCCCTTTGGAGTTGAGGGAGGGCTCCCTCAGGCTTGTTATTGTTTCAGGGTCTTGTTCTCCCTCCCTCCTGCTGTGTCAGAGCAGGAGGCCTGGCCCCCTGCTGTGGGCTGGAGGAAGATGAAACGGTCTCTGTGATGTCTTAGCCTCTTGAGCCTGTACTCTGTGAAAGCAGTTGTCACTGACCTTAACCGGACTCCCCACCTGGCCAGCCTTTCAAGTCTGTGATTACACAGCTCTCCTGGGTTGAGCGCTGGGCTGGGAGCATGAAGTGGGGGTAGGAGGGTGGTTGAGGCCTTCAGTTTCCTGTCTGGTCCAGCCTGTGTGATGGCTGTCTGTGTAGCCTGTGCCCCTCTCCTGACTCCCAACATCCCTATGAATGTAAATGGTTAAGACTTATCTGTGAAAGCAGTAAAGAGGCTTATCCATCCATCCATCCATCCATCCATCCATCCATCCATCCATCCATCCATTAAGTCACTTCCTGGTCCTTCAGTTTTCTCATTCATTCATTCACACCTCATTAATTCACTAATTCCTTCCCTCATTCATACCATCCCTTCATCATTCATTCATTCCCCCATCCCCTCATTCAGTCATTCATACCTTACTTTCTCCTCTTCTAACCTGGTCCCTACCAGGTGAAATTCAGTTCCCTTAGATCCCTCCTGTCCCATCTCCTGCAAGTCTAGATATGAATGGTGCCACCTCCAGCATTCTTTTCTGACCCCTGTTGAGTCATGGTCCTTGCACATTCTCAGCATCTTGTCTGTCTTTATTTTCTTATGTATCATGCATTAATCTTTATTTTAAAGAAAGAGTCTCACTGTGTAGCTCTGGCCTCTCCCTGTAGACCAGGCTGGCCTTGAACTTACAGAGCGACACCTGTCAGTGCTTCCTGAGTGCTAGAATTAAAGGCCTGTTCCATGGCAGGCCATGTGTCAACCATGCCATGAGGTAGCCCTCCCCCATGTCCAAAGCCATTAAGGCCATTAAAGGGGACCTGACAATGTCTGTGCCTTGGTCTCCCAGTCTGTAAAGTGCACACCCTACTGGGGCTCTCCTGAAGGCTTTTTTACGGGGAGCTCTGCACGCTGGTGCTGCATCTCACACACTTGCCATGGATTCTTGGGGTAGAGCCTCCCTGGAGACTCTCATCACCCCCTCTTTCCCCATCCAGCCACACCTTTCCCTCCCAGCAACTCTCCCTGTAGTCCTCTTAGCAGTGTCTTTAGAGTGTTCCTTTAAAAATTCCACCTCTACCTCATTCTACAACTTGGGACAGGGTAGGAGAACAATTCATTGAAGCAGCGATGCTCTGGTACCCTCCAAGTAGAGTGGTGTGATACCTGATCGGCATGTGTGTCACATGAATCAAACTGCCTTGAGAAGATATGGCTCCTCCTGCACTTTTCCAATGGCTCTTGCATAGAACTAGAGGTTAGAGAACCTTAAAATCGGGGTTCAGGAAGAGCCCTGCCAGTTCCTATAGCAGCTTCCAGGTATGAATGTTCCCTCCCCCATGCAGCATACTGTAAGAGGCCTCACCCTTGTGTTGGGATTCAAGGGCACAGTAGGGAATGGCACAGATGTGACCCTGGTACATGAAGGCCATCCACAAGCGGCAGCAGTGTGAGGAATCTGAGCTCTGTGGGGTTGGGAGTCTATTGGGCTGAGGCCTCTGGTTGGCTTCCCCTGAGAGCCCCTAGCACTGCTCCAAGTAGCCTCAGAACAGTTTGTACCTTGGACTGGTGGCAGCACTGTCTCAGTCCATTTTGACTCTCTGGCCTTCCAGCTGCCCTGCGGTAGGGGCTGCAGAGTTGAGAGAAGCCATATGTGAATCTGTGTCTTGTCATGAAGAGCCTCTATCTCCAGAGGAGGGTCAAGTCTGAGAGAGACCTGAGCCTTAGAGGATGGGGTGGCCTCTGAGCCACCTAGCTGGCTGGCGAGCATAGAGGGGAGGGGAGGGGATAAAAAAGATGGAGAGAGAGATGGAGAGAGATAAATTCCCACCTGAGAATCAGGGAGCAGTTCAGAGTCCTTGGGTTGGAAACAAAAAGTCTTTAGGGACAATTTAAATTCTAGGTTTCACTCTCAAAGCAACAAAAGCTCCTAGCTACAGCTTTGCTGAGTGTCTATATGGCAGCAGACAAAGCCTGTAGTGTGGCAATGAGCTGTATCTAAGAGCCCTATTTGGATGCAGATAAGCCAGGGTAACAGGGCACTTTGGCTGAGTACTCTCTGTGCTCCAGAGAGTGAGTTACTTCTGGGATTTTATTTCATCTTCCCTAGAATTCTGTGAGAAGGAAGACCAGGCAGTTGGTAAGTCACTCAGACAGAAAAATGGAGGTGCATTTAAAGACAGCGTTGAGGAACAAAAACCAAAAAGGATAAACATCTGAGACTGGCAAGCGTGAGCCTAGGGGAGGAACAGACGTAGATCTAGAAACAGGAAGGACCAATGCGAAGGCCAGCAGAGGGAGGGGTTGCCATAAAGAATGTGACCAGCGTGTGTTCAGGTCCGTGGGGTAGGGATCGCAGCAAGATGGGTAGCTGCTTAGACAGACATCCACTCTTCTCCTGACCTTTGACTCTTGCCAGGCCCCTCTGGCTAAGCTCACTTGGATCTGCGAAAGGACAAAGGTGCCTGAAGGTATGATGCTCTCCAGCTTCCCGAGCCCACAGTTAATAGTAGAGGACTCTTGGAAGTAGAAGGTGTCCCCGCAGCCCCTTCAAATCCTGATGAAATATATCCATTATCTGAAGGGCTAGACTTGAGGGTCCAGAAAAAAAAGGGGGGAAATGCTAGCCTTTTGTCAAAACACATTAAGAATTTCAAGGCAAAGATAGAGACTGATTGTCACACACCCTTGAGGCTGGCTGGTTCCCAAGACACAGATGAGGAAACCGAGGGCTGGAACAGAGCTACAGGTACCTCACCAAAGGCTCTTCCACGTGGGCTCAGCTCTGCCCTTTACTGTCAGACAAGCCCTTTACTGTCAGACAAACGGACTCGACACAGCTAACAGCGGCAGAAGCAGGCCCATGAGGTGAGGCTGGCTTCAGCTATGCCCCATGCTGGAGTTTGTCCCAAGTGTTGATCCTACATTGAGTCTCACTCATGCTGAAATGGGTAAGGACATTTGACACTATCTGTCCCCTTCCTTGGTTGATCTGAGCGTGACAGCAAGAGCTCTGGATTGAAAGGCACTGAGGACTACCCAGCCATGGAGGCCTGCCAAGAATGCTGGCTCCTGTCAGCTTATCCCAAGACCATCCATCATAGTGACCCCTTAGCCACACTCTCACATGCTCCATTGAGCACTTGCCAGGTGTTGGAAGAGGCACGCCACAATTACTCCATCATTAAGTCAGTCTAGCCATCTAGCATACAGTCCAGCAAACAGGCTAAGTGGGAACTGGCAGCTGAGAAGCCTAGATCAGATGGGCAGTCTCCCAGGCTTCTTAGACCATTGATTGGCATAGCCGTGGGGCATGTGCCTGCTCTGAGAACTCCCTGACACATCAGGAGATATCCTGAGCAGCAACCACCAGCCAAGCCACTTACTGGCTGCTGGTCCTCAGAAATGATTAGTTAATGGGTTGCTAAGTGCTAGAGGTAATTTGTTGTACAGAAGGTAATAAATTCTCCCCACTACCTGTGTTTCCTGGAGTTGCTCCCAGAAATACTGGTAAGCCTTAAGTCTTTGTTTTAGGGACAATTTTCAGGCAAACCAAGGCTTTTGTCATTGCCCCAGACTAACCGCCCCATCACATGGGTGAAGGGCCAGGCTGGACCCCCAGCCCCAACCACATGGGTGAAGGGCCAGGCTGGACCCCCAGCCCCAACCACTTGAGTGAAGGGCCAGGCTGGACCCCCAGCCCCAACCACATGGGTGAAGGGCCAGGCTGAACCCCCAGCCCCAACCACACAAGTGAAGGGCCAGGCTGGACCCCCAGCCCCAACCATATGGGTGAAGGGCCAGGCTGGACCCCCAGCCCCAACCACATGGGTGAAGGGCCAGGGTGGATCCCCAG
>NW_022196903.1:107444800-107460161 GCF_008632895.1 Mastomys coucha | reverse complement strand
AGGGCCAGGCTGGACCCCCAGCCCCAACCACATGGGTGAAGGGCCAGGCTGAACCCCCAGCCCCAACCCACATGGGTGTAGGGCCAGGCTGGACCCCCAGCTCCAACCACATGGGTGAAGGGCCAGGCTGGCTTTGTGTCTGTTCCTCCATGTTGTTGGTGTCTTGTTGGTCCCTTGGTTAGGGGGATGAGGTTCCTGTTCCTAAGAATCTCAGGACTCAGCCAGAGCCTCCTCACGTGAAACTCTCCCTCCCAGCCCTTTATTGTGGCTTCATCGGTCAGAACTTTTCTGCTTAGACCAGACAGTGATTTTCTTCATGCGTGTGGGTAACGTCTACTTTTGTACCCATCTCACAGGAACATGGATCTGGTAGCTCCTGTCTGCTTGGATCTAAGTGGTGACGTGAGAGGTGTGACAGATGATTCTTATCAATTCCCAGAGCCCTCTGGGTACCCACCGGACAGGCGTGGACTTAGAATTAAGTTCTTATCTTACTTTGACAACCCAGGCAGCCAATCTCACCAGGAGTGGGAGGAGAGCTGAGGGAACTGGGGGTGAGGGGCACCCTCTGAGAACTTCAAGTCTAACCTCCCTCCTCTTGCCAAGAATGACTGACTCCCGGGCTGTCTTCCCAGCAGGTGTTCCGTAAATGCACATCAAAAGGCCAGACTGGAAAAATGCCAGTTTTGCATTTTACACAGAATCACAGGTCCTAGGCTCTTACAACAGGATCACTCCAAACACACACTGCTCTCTCCTCTTCCTCTGACCTGGTGACCCCCACCTCCCAGCTCTGTATCACAGTTGACGTTCACCACCCGCTAAACCCCACACTGGGCTAGAAACCTTGGCTCGGTTACTTTCCGATTATGCTAATTAGCCAGGCTTTTTGTTGTTGTTTAAAGGATACAATTATTACCTTCAGTTTGACAGTTTCTGACATCATTAGCACTCACAGCTGCCAGTACTACAGTGCAATTAGTCACCTGAATTGCTCCAGAAAGACAATTACTGTCTTCAGGCTGTGTCCCAGCACTTTGCTGTCTGGGGACAAGAGGTGACAGGGAGAGGGGTCTTAGCAATCTCTGCAGTGAGCAGGAATCACTAGGGGAGCCGAGACTGCGGCCACTGGCTCTGGTTGCTACAGTTGGAGTGGGCAGCCACAGAAGAGAGGAACAGCTGTGACTACCTCCTTGGGACTCAGAGGGCCATGGCGGCCACCAGACATGCACTCTCAGAGAAGGTCATTCCACTCGCCTTCGGCTCCAGGTAGAAAAGGTCCCAGGCCAAGGCCGGCCACCATATCAGCGGGCCTCGCTTTTCTATCCATATTGCTTCCCACAACCCCGAAGTGTAGCATACCTGGAATCCATCTTTCTCTCCTTCTTTGGGTTGCTGGGATCTTATGACTAAGTACTCCCACAGTGATAGACCGTTTCTGTTCTGTTGGATGTAAGCGCCCCCACCTCTCCACCTCCATGTCCTACTTTTCTCTGAGATAAGGTAGCCCAGGCTGGCCTAGAACTCATGATCTTCCCGACTCTGCCTCCTGAATGCTGAGATTACAGGCATGAACAACCATGGCTGGCAAAATATCTTAACTCTTGATACATAGATTTCTCTTTTTCACACCGTCACCAACTAGTTATGCCTGTGACATTAATAACCCACAGAGGGAGTTCACGCGCCTACAACTGCCAGGGATACCCTCTGTTTGAGGGGCTGGGAGGGATCATCCTCAATCATCTACTGAGTTGGGGTTCATGTGGAGCAGGATATGGGAGATTGCCCCTGGGAAGGCTGCCTTCCCCCTCACAGAGCCAAGCATAGAGAGCTGATTGCCCCACTTGAAGAACAGCCATGCAGGGAGGTGGGGGTCTGGCCCTGTCTCTCTGGCTCCCATGTCAGACACAGCTATAACTTGTTAGGGACCAGTTGAGATCTATGTTGAGAACTCTGCTGAAAACATTCCGCTTGCTTTGTCTCCTGATAGCTGTAGAGTCCCCCTGGGGTGGAAGTACTCTTCCGGTTTGGAGGCGATGAGATGTAGAAACCTCGGGTCGCTTCTCAAGTTTGTGGGTAGCAGACCTGGATCTCCAGCTCTGAGATGCCATGAGCTCTCTCTTCACCCACTCCTCTGTCTGGTCTATAAACTGGGACCAGGACAATGGCCCAGCAGTAAAGTGCTTGCTGTGTGAACATGCATAAGGATCAGAGTCTGGATCCATGGCACCCATGTAAATGATAGGTGAGTGTGGCAAAGACCAGAGATCTTCACAGCTTCAGCCAGGTAGACTGTGTGAATCACCAAGCCCTTGGTTCAAACAAGAGATGCTGTTTGATACGGTGTACCCTTCCGTAGGAAGGCAGCCCTTGTCAGCTTCTAGTCTCCATCCACATGCACAGGCAACTGCACACACACATGCCACTCCATCGGGGTGGTACCCAGGCTAGGATGCCTGGCAGGGATAAGGTGTGAGCAGCTGAGAGCATCTGACACCCTCCCCAGGTTGAGGTACTCAGCTTCTACCACCCTCCTTCAGACCTCTCATGGGCAGAATGACAGGACTGAGCCAGGCATCTCCATGCAGGGTCTCTGTACAGAGTTCAGTTCTGACCTATCAAGGGGTCATCTGCCCCTTGTTGGTAAGCTCACCTGGGGTCTGGAGCCTGTGTGATTTCTCCCCTGCTAGCTCTCAGTGCCCAAAGTCATGCAGAACCTCCACTGACATACAGTAGATGACTTCCCGCATCATCCGGACAGCCATCACTGTCTGGAGCTCTCCCATGAGACTTCACGTTAAAACCACGAGTGCTGAGGATAAGGAGACCCGGAAGGTAAATGTCTCTCTCTTTCTTAGACGAGAAGTTTAGTCACTTGCTCCTCCATTGCACAGGGAAGAAGGCCAGAGCCAGGGTCTTAGGGGGAGTCTGGCTGGCTCTGAAGCAGTAACCCAGAAAAAAAAATATGGCAGTTTCTAGTGGCCCTCAGCAAGCCCAGGCAAAGGCTACTTCACTAAATCTTAATAGCCCATGTTGTGAACCAGAAAACAGATCCAGAAGAAATGAATCCAGTTCCAGAAGCCACAGAGCCCGGAGTGGAGGAGCACGCATGCTTGCCTCAGACATGCTTTTCATCCTGCCCGCTGCACCATGTCTCCTGTCCCAAATGAAGTCAGGGTAGGGGTGGGGGATAAGCCAGCTCAAACAGCATGTGCTGCAATGGTTTTCTCTGCAGCCCCAAGGGCCTCGCCCACCTCCCTCAGCCCACACTGGCAAAAGACCTCAGAGAAAAAAAAACGGGGCAAGCAGGGGCGGAGAGAATTGGAGATGACAGCCCGTGGCCGCAGGCCTGTGGGCAGCAGGGACTGGAAGTGGGTTGGCATCCAGGCCAGCGATGACCCACTTTGGGGCTCATCCTCTGTCTGTGTCTTCCTCAGGCCTCCCCCACTTCTCTCATGGACCTGGTGAGGGGCTTGTGTGCCCCCATCCTCCCCCTCACAAAGGAGATGGGGACAGTGGCAGCCCTGTCTCTCTGACTCTGCTAGAGGGGAAGCACGTGCTCCGTCGCTTCAGCTGTGCCAGGGAGACCTGCCTGAGAGATTCCAGCATGCCTATCTGAGCAGGGACAAGGAGCCACTCTGCCAACCACCCGAGATGGCTACAAGCCAATGACAAACCAGTGGTCTTTGTTTTCTTGTTTGTTTTTGTTTTGTTTTGTGGGGGTTTTTTGTTTTGTTTTGTTTTGTTTTTTAACACTCAGAAGGACATACCTCTGAGACAAGGATGGCATGGATGCCTTTGGTTAAATACTTCCTATATACCAGGAACCTGGCATTGTTTGCAAAGTGCTCTTGCCATAGCTGGAGGTATTGGAGTTACATTCAATTTCCCCATAAAATCTGAGGCTCAGAAAACTCAGGGGACTTGTCCAAAGTCACACAATGGGTCTGATGGGTTAGAGATGAGAGTGTGCCCAGGGAGGGGGGAAGATCAGAACTAGCAGCAGGTCAGCCAGAATTTTTGTTGTTGTTGTCAGGTTTACAGTGGAAACCTTATTTTAAGAAGGAAGCCACATTCTGAAGGTGGAAGGTGAATTCTAGTGGAAGGAATCCTTAGCAATGGGGCTAAGTGTCTTTCTGTCCCTAGTGGGAGCAGTGGTGGTACATTTCCTAGGCTGAGGACAAAATGGTAGACATCCTGGAACCCAAGAGAATGGTTGTGTCCTGCAGATCCCACTCACCTCAAAATTGCTCTGCCTGTGCCACATGCTTAGGGAGGAAGCAGGAGACATCAGCCCTGGGGCCAGGGTTTCTGGTCACGGCCTCCCTACACTGACTTCCTGGGAGCTTGGTGACACCTGTGGTCTGCTGCAGTCGGCTTCTTGGATGCATTGCTGGACTAGCTTCAATTGCCTAAGGCAGGATGAACTTCTCGGAAGACTGCTTCTCCTCGACATGTCCTCTCCGCCCATCCTGCTCAAGTCCTGAGAATCTGCAGGACCCCTCCCCCACCCACCCACCTCCCCACCCCCACTCCCACTCCCCAATCCCTGCCTGCCATAACACCAGCATGGTTCTTCTCCCTCATCCCCACACTCAACTCTCCCATCCCATCTTCTTCCTGCACTCCTGCAGGGTTTCTGGGTGCCTCTGCTCTTTCTCCAGCAAAGTGGGGCTCAGCAGCTGTGGCCACCTGCTGGGAGCACAACCCCAGCTTCCCCACTTTAGTCCCCCCAGACACGAGGATGTCATGGTTCCCTGCTCATATCAAGAGACTCACTCATGTCTGCCTTGCTGGTCTGTATGCTTGTACTCCACAGGGCAAGAGGCTCTTGTGAAGTGTGGTAGCTTGGTAAATGGGCCTTTTATGAGAGAGAGATTGTGTTCTGTGAGTTGCTGGATAGTTTGAAATGAGCTTAAACCTGTGCTTCTTGTTGAGCCCTCAGGCCTGTCCTGGCACACTGGGGGAGGGAGGGCTTTGAAATGGAAGATGGAAAGGGACAGGCAACTTAGTGATTAAAGCCTAAGTAGAAAGTGGAGAAATGGCAGACAGTGGTCCTGGTGACAATCCCTAGTCAAAACCACACAGGCACACACACACATGCAGACACACACAGGGTCTGGGAGGCTGGAAAGCCAGAGGAAGAGGCTGGGGAAAGAGTTGTCCAAGATCAAACTATGAGGCCCCTAGTGCGCTGGCAAAGCTGCAGCACCCCCACCCCCTTGCAGACTAGACAAGCTTACTGAAGCCCTGACCTAGGAAATCAACAGTGACTGTCACCTGGCATCTGTTCCTGAGCTCCCCAGCTGCAGCCACCCCTGGGGTACCTACACTGTCCTTAGGCCCCTTCAGAAGTCTGGCTCTCAGGTTCACAAGGAAACACTTGAATTCCTTAGCTAGGCAGGGAATGACAACACCTCCCATGAGAAGACCAAGGCAATGGAAAGATTTCATGGCCAGAATGAGCCCAAACACTGTACAAAACCAGTGTGTGTGCACATAGCAAACAAGTACATGGTATGTGTTCATGCATGCCCATGCACATGTATACATCTAACATGCTGACTCTCATACAGAACATTTGCTGACTCTCATACACGTTCCATGTCCCAGCTTCCCCTTCAGGTCCGAAGTGAGTTTTCTCACACACCGTCTCCTCCTGGCAGCCTTCCATGGTCATTGCCCCCAATACAGATCAGACAATGCCACAGTGTCCTCCTGGCCCAGGCACAGTGCCTGTCTCTAGTGGGACCCAAGAGGTTCGGAGCTGTCTCTGTCCCCACACCCATATCAGGGGCTTTCATACTCATTCTTGGGGAATCCAGGTCATGTTCACAACCACTGAGGTGAGCCCCTGGGCATCTGCTCTCAGCTTCCCACTTGGCAGAGAGGAAAACTGAGGCTGGCGGATCCCACACTTCCCAAGAGTCAGAGAAGGGCTCTTTAGGTGGAATCCAGTCTCTGACTAAGTCCGTTACTGGGCGTCCTCAGTCTACCTTCTGGCGATCCACACAGCACCAGGCCACGATGGACACATTCCTTTCTGCCATTAATACATGCGCAATTCCCTTGAGATTAGCTATGGCACTGTGGGGAGGTTCCTTCTGACTGGCCTGAGTCTCCAAGCTCAGGTCCTGCCTGTAGAGAGCCCTGGCTTGCTATAGGTACTGATAAGGCCCCCTACCCCCACTTCTGTGATAAGGGCAGTCAGAAAGGGCACCCCACAGGACCAGCAGCTAGACTTAGGGTAAGATGGTGCTTCAGGTACACTGCACAGGATCCCTGGGGGCCAGGTAAGTCCTGGCTCCAGGGCACTGGCACTCCCCGTGTTTCGTAGGGCTGAGTCAACATTCACGAATAGGGTGTGTGTATGCAGGAGGAGCCCTTGCTAGTTCTGCTAGGACATGTCTAGGTTCTGAGTCAGGAAAATGGAAGGGAAGGAAGTTGAGGGGAAGAAAGACTGCTGACTCCAGTCCTCCATACATCAGCATCAGCAGACAACAGCTGTTGCTAGGTAACTGTTTATCCTCAAGCTGGATCTCAGCCTTCAGGCCACCACATTTTCCTTTTTCTCTTTTCATTCTACCAAGAGCCCTGTGAAATCTGTATCTGACAATGTGCTGCTCCCTCACAGACAGAAACCATCGTCCATGCATGGAGCCACTGGCCACTGTGCCTGATGTCCAGGAGTGCCTCACACATACACACACACTCACACATACAAACACACTTCACACACTCACTCACACACACACTTCACACACACAATTACTCTACTTCAGAGAGGGCATGCTGACAGCAAACCATTCCTACTCAGAGAGGTGAAGGGGCTTGACTGCAACCACACAGCAATGTAGGCTCTGCTCCACTGTCACTGTAGTAATGTCTCCCTGGGCTTAGGAATTAAGGGTCCTAACAAGTTTTCCCAGGAGTCTGTCACTCTGACACTGTGGAGCTAGGATGTGTTCACTCACAGCTCTAGTGATCTTGGGCAAGTTCCTGCTTATCACAGGGACTCTGATTCTCACTGTGTCTGACTTAGGACAAGCCAGCTGCTGCAGCCTCCCTCAGCTCATCCTCTGCAGGTACCCTCAGCAATGGACAGCTGTTGCTTAAATTCTGGGATCTGTATAAACCTCCTGCCTGAATTCCACATCTCAGGCATGGGCTTTGGAGACACTGTACCAACCACAGATCTGAAGTCCAATGCCAGCTGATAGAGTGGGTTGTGCCTGGCCTTGCTAATGCGCTGAAAGACCCAGTCTTCCGACCATTGGTTTCTGGGTGTAGCTGGCCACTGTGTCATCCTGTCAGGCTCAGAAACCGTGAGGTTGGGGAGGATACTAGGCCAAAGGGTACCTGAGAGTCTTGACCTTGGCAACACCTCCCCCCACCTAGAAACAAAGGGAATGGCTCAGAAGTCCACTCTTGACTCCCAGATGTGAGTTCTCAAACAGGCTAGCTCCTGACATGAAAACTGGGTTTTGGGTGGAAATGAAGCTCTTTGTATGCCTCTGCCCCTTAAATACTCACTACAACCCTGGGAAAAAGAAACTGAGACCCAGTGAAGTTAGGTGACCTGCCTAGCATTACACAGCCAGAATGAGATAGACTTAATATCTGAAACTAGACCCATGTGACTTCAGATCCTGAACTTACAATGCTTCTCCCGGATTCCTCCCCCAGGTTTCTACTTAAGAAATTGTGTGTGTGTGTGTGTGTGTGTGTGTGTGCGTGTGTGTGTCCTTATGTGTGCATGTGTATGTGTGTCCATTCACATATGCATGGGTATGCAAGCATGTGTGTCTAAGCACACACTGATGCCAGACATAGAAAGCCAGTATCTCTGTCAAGGACAGAAATTTGACAGCAGTGGTTTTAGCTGTAAGGAACGGCAAGGTGTTAGATGTGGGGGCCTTGTTGTATCAGGAGGAAGAAGAAAAACATGGTGATTACACAGTAGGAAGGGATCAGGCTGATGAGGTTGCCCAGGGCACTTTATCCTGGCCACTATGATCTGTTTCAGGATATTAGGAGAGGGCTCCTTGACATCCTATCTCCTTCCTCAGGTGGTGCTGGGGGTTCTGAAATGCCTGGGTCACAGACAAGGGCTGTGGTGTGCATCCTGTTCCCAGGTGGAGCTGTCTTGCGGTCCATTTGCAGCAATCCTCACAATCCGGGAGAGGCATTGTAAGTTCAGGGTCTGAAGTCACATGGGTCTAGTTTCAGATATTAAGTCTATCTCATTCTGGCTGTGTAATGCTAGGCAGGTCACCTAACTTCTCTGGGTCTCAGTTTCTTTTTCCCAGGGTTGTAATGAGTATTTAAGGTCTCCCCTTGCAACCCTCTTGGGTCTGACAAGCAGATGGGAGGGAGCAATGGCTGCCAAGGGGAAGAGAATCTAATGAGGAGGAAGAGAAGACTACAGGAAGAGGAGGGGAGGAGAGAGGGAGTGGGGCGGGACAGGGAAGGATGTGAAGTGCTGTCTAGGGCAGGAGGGAGGCAGAGGAAGCGGAAAGGAGAGGGATGGGTGCTAGGGCTACAGGGGAATAAAACAGCAGGAGAGAAGAGAGAGTCCATTATACCCCATGAGCCACAGGGTGGATAAACAGGAGCAGGGCAACAGTAATTGTTCCACCTCCCCACTCTGCCACACAGAGAGCACCTTTTAACCTGGACCTGGCCGCAGCCAATACCTGTTGACACCAAATCTCTCAGGAAAGAGTCAGAGGCTGCTTTAAAAACACACCCCAGGGGTTGCATATCCACCAAAGATCTAGGATCCAGAGCAGCCCCAATTCAGCCCCACCAGCCTCAGTGCCCTGACTGGCAAAGTGGGCACAAATATATCTGAAAAACTGACTGGGGTCTGACGACTGCTCAGTCAGTAAAGAGCTTATGGGGCAGCAAGAGCCCAGAGCTGGATCCCCAGAATCCTTGGAAAAGTGGGGTGAGAGTGGTAGTGTGCGCTTGCCATCCAACTATGGGAGGTGGGAACAGGTGGATCCCAGGTCCTAGTGAGAGATCTGTCTCAAAGACTAGATGAAAGGTGGTGATACAGGCCTTTCACCTCAGCACTCAGGAGGCAGAGACAGGCGATCTCTGTGAGTTGAAGGCCAGCCTGCGGAAAAACCCTGTCTCAAAAAAAAAAAAAAAAAAAAAAGACTAGGTGGAAAGCAACAGAAAGAGACATGGAAGGTTGACCTGTGGCTTCCATACACATATGTGCATGTGTGTGCTCATGCAACTCAGGAACATACACAGTTACAGGTACACTCACAAAAGTGACTATAGGGTTTGCATGGGACCACGAGCTTGGGGTCTGGACCATTGTTCAGCAGAGGAAAGAAGAGAAGTTTAAGGTCCAGCCCAGTGAGCCAGGTGGCCTCAAGCACAGCCATATATCGACATAGGTGAGCATGGCTGTGTGTGTGTGTGTGCGTGCGTGTGTGTGTGTGTGTGTGTGTGTGTGTGTATGCCAGAGAGAGAGAGAGAGAGAGAGAGAGAGAGAGAGAGAGGATGAATGGAATGGAAGATCCTTTTTCCTGGCCAATAACTCAGTGCATCTTAAACCCAACATGCAAATCTCTTACTCGTCCCCATGCTCCCGCTCTGAAATCCAGAGAGTTTAGCAGAGGGGAGAGTGGCTCTGGAGAGAAGGGACTCAACAAAGCATCTTAGGAGGTAAACGAGTATGAGATGCCTGTCTCATGTGCTGCGTCCCTTCCTTGACTCTTCTGGTAGCCCTTGGGTGGCAGTGGGCCATGATAGCAAAGTGGGAGTAAGCACATCCCATGGAGGCTGGGGAGGGGGCTGGCCAAGGCACTAGCTCGCTTGCTTGGCTTGCAGTAATCAAGGCTCAATCAGCACTCATCAATGTGTTCTTGAAATAGACCCAACTGGATGGGGGAAGCGAGCAGCGCCTCGGTTTGTATAGCAGCAATCAGAGGAAAGCAATTTTAGATCCTCAGGAACAGCAGCTTTGCCCACACATGCAGGGATTCAGCAGAGCCGCAGTGCTGCTGTGAAGCCCACTGCAATCTTGGAGGTTAAAAATGCCCCACTGGGGCTGCAGCTGCCCCAGCCAGAAGTGGGTATGGGAACATGGGTCCAGCTGCACTAGGGTGGAGTCCACATTCTCCTTCTGCTCATTGGTGGAAGTCCTACTGTGTGCTGGGAGCATGGACAGCTGCTTTGTTTGTGTAAAGTCCTCTCCTTTTGCAGAGGAGCCAATGGGGATAGAAGAGGTGGCTGTCGGGTCAAAGGCCATTTAGCTAGAGCAGGATTCCATCTGTCTGACCCCTATAGTGGGGTCCTTTAGTCTCTAGGAGACACTGGCCTCAGCTAGTACATCATGCTAGCAGGACAGCAGGCCTTGCAAAACTCTGAGGCCCAGAAGCAACTGTCTTCAGCTTGCAGATGAGGCAAAGTGAGACCTTAAGAGTTGCAGGGGTTTGTGAGAATCTGATTCCACCCATGGCACATGATGTCACCCAGCACTGACCTTCTAAGATCTAGCTCCTCCCATCAGAGGACTGAAATCTGCTCAGCTGCTCCCATCTCCAACCCATCATCTCAGATGCTCCACTTCCAGAGCACGGAGAAATCTTAGCCCACTTTCAAACCACACCCAGGATCTGCATATCCCCGTCAAGACTGGCCCCAGCCTCCTGCCCAACCACCCCCTGCTTCTGGTTCTAGCTGCCCCCTTACCTGGCCCCCTACAGGAGCTGGAAGGTTTCATTCAAACATAAACCGGAACCTGCGAGATGGGTCTAAAGGTCAAGGCATTTGCCACCAGGTCTGAAGACCTGAGTTTGATCCTCAGAGCTTAAATGGTGGAAAGAAAGAACCAGCTCCTGCAAGTTGCCCTCTGACCTCCACACACACACATGTGGGTGTACATGGGCCCCCTCCATCACATACACATGTAAATGCAGATAAATAAAGGAAAAGAAAGAAATGAATAATGCATACATGCATGCATATATACCACAGCAGACATCAGAACTTGTGCCTTTTCTGTTCAGCCTTCCCATGGTTCCCAGATCCCTCAGTTTACATTGACACTAGCCTGCCAGGCCATCCCCTCTACCCACCACCTCTCTCAGTTTGGCATGCACCACTTTCCCCTGAGAACTTTGTTTTGGCTCCTTATCCTGGGAATTGTTCATACAAGCATACAAGTTTCCACCACAGGGCCTTTGCATATGTTGCTCTCTCTTCCAATAATGCTCTTTTCCCACAAGGTTATGGTTCTGTCTCTGTCTCTCTCTCTCTGTCTCTGTCTCTCTGTCTCTGTCTCTCTCTGTCTCTCTCTGTCTCTCTCTCTCTCAGAGACCCTCCTTGGATATATTTAGAACACACACACACACACACACACACACACACATACACACACACACACATGCACAGGCACACACTTTAACCCCTGCCATGCTCTCTGGCCTCCTTACACCTCTCATGCAGACCACTTGCTTCGGCCCTCTCTTTACTTCACTTCATATAATGCTCATGGTCCTGTCTCTGCCTACCAGAATGAAGCTGTATGATACAGAGGGCACAAAACTGGCATTTTCTGGATGTAGGTCGCCGCTGGATGAAGGACCAGAGATGGAGGGTAATAGACTAGGCGGGGCAGAGATTACAGGGGTGGAATTCGCCCAAGAAATGAGTAAAAGAACAGGATTGCAAGGCAGTTTGTGGTGTAAGCCCCAACACTCAGTTTCTCCATCTAGTCACAGGGTTAGTGACCCCATGCACTCAGTGGGTAAGGGGGCCAGGGGAATGTGGGCTTTATTTGTAGATGAGACAAGAAAGCCATCAGAACTGGCCTAGCCATGGATGAAGGCTTCTTTCCTCTCTCCTCCAATAGGAATGAGAAGCCATAATCTAGAAATAGCTACAATGCCCATAAATGCTGTCGCCAGAGGAAGGGTCCTGCCTGTGACACAAAGGACAGGTCCTGCTTGGTTGCTGGCATTTTGGGGCAGAGTTGAATTCTTGAGCCTCTGAGTTTGGCGAGGGTGGGCCGCCACCATCCTGGCTCTCTCTGCTTCCTCTCGCCATCTCTTCCAACCACATGCCTGTCATCGCCCACCCCCCCCCTCAAGAACGTGACCAACTTCTCAGTGGCCTAGGGAGGATTTTTAAAAATAGCGTCATTGATTTTGTGTTTTGGAATAAAAAAAGCAATAGATGCATTCTGTTTAGAAAAAAAAAAATAATTAGATGGTACAGAAAAGAAAAATAAAAAAGAGAGGGAAATTGGCCTAAATCTTCTCCCCAGAAACTTTCATCATTCTTATTTGGTATTGTGTCCCACCCCCAATCAGAGTCCTGTTCGCTGTGGCCATCCTGTAGACTTCCTTGTCTAGATGGGATGGGGGCCTGACTCTGTGGCAATGGATCAGGGCTGGCCAGCAGGTGTGAAGCCAGGATAGTGTGGTGCAGCGTGAGCAGACCCACAGACCACCCTGGATCTTCAGTCTAGCCGTCACTGCAGAGTCATCTCCCCACAACCTGCTCTATCAGAATTCTCTCCATAGCCACCTTTCCAGTTCACCCGGAGTCTTATAAAACAAATGCCATTCAGCTAAGGCGCATCAGCTGCATTCAGGGGGGCAAGGTGACTCTGTCCCAGGCATAGCAACGTTGGAGCAAGGAAGCCGGGTCTCTGATGGCATCTGGGTCCTTCTGAAGACCTGAGGTGGGTCAGATGCCTGCACTTAGCCCTTTTGTGTAGTAAGTCAGAAAGACTGAACCAGACAAGTGAACTCATTTGCCTAAAGGCACAGACAGGGGGTCTGCTGTCAGGTTGGGGGTGAAGCAGGGGAGGGTGAATTATATTCTTTTGTCAAGGGTAGCCTTTCTGTTCCTTCAGCTGGGAACCTAGATAAAACGTTGGGACAACCCCCCACCCCACCTCCAAGTCTCCTGCACAGGTCCCTGTTCTGGGTCTCACCTCTACAGCCCGAGGTTAGCAGCAGTGCCACCTGGTGGCCTCTTTTGCTACCACCTGCTGGTCTAAGACCCAGATAAGGGATGGGAGGGCCATAAGAGGAGGGTCCTCTCCATTCTTCCCTCTCCTAAAGGATATATCCTGCAATGTGCTCCTTGCAGGTCAACCCATATCCTCCCTCAGGCCTATGGGTGACTACAATACCCTCCCCACCCAGTAATGCCCTTGAACTCTGATTTCTTAAATTCTGCTAGTCCCCAGCCTTTCCTATTCCCAGAGTCCCCGCCCCTCCTACAGGTTCTTGTCATTTGTCAGTCCTAACTCCCTCACTCACATGGCTCAATGATCCAACTGCCCACCAGGAACCTCTGATGTCTCTTTTCAGGTCCTGTGGGAGAGGATGTATCTCCCAGCTCAACGCCTCTTGGGGGCCTCCAGTGACCCCATCCCTCTGAATGAGTTCTAGTGGCCTTCTATCATTTGCAGGAATGTGGAGCCCTTGGGAGATGCATCATGTTTCCAGGTGGCTTTCAAGGTTCTCCCTACACAAACTCCGCCATCTGTAATTTCGGGATGCTCTTGGGTGACCCAGAGGTGCCAGTGGCTGTGGTGTGAGCTTGTCTGGGATAAGGAGATACCCAGGTAGGTGGTGAAACAGTGATTGCCTGTGGGTCTGTGGGGGTGAGTGGTAGGAAGAGGTTAGCATGTGAACCAGCAGACTGAGTAAAGTGGACAGCCCTCATCCTGGTGAGTGGGTATCATGCCCTCTGTAGAGGGCCTAGGGAGAGAAGAAAGGTGGGGGATGTGTAGAGCTGGCTCACTCTGCTGGGACCGAGGCAGACTTCTTCCCCTCAGAGTTCCCCCTGGGATGGGGCTATACCCCACAGCTTCTCTGTGCCCCCAGCACATGCTGTGTTGATCCCCCCCCCAGTGTTCCCTGCAGAGCAATTCTTTCTCAACAGGGAGGCAGAAAGATACCCCAGCCTCTGAGTTAGGCTCAGAGACCACTCCTGTCCCTGCTGGGTGCTGAGTGGTGTGTCACCCTACTGACACCCACAGTTGATCCTGGGGGCTATGGTAGGGGTCTAAATGGGACCCCTGGGGAGGTGTGGGCTAGTCACATGTCCTCTCTGGGCTCTCATTGCTACCCCATTACAGACCACTGAGGTGAGGCCCAGGAAAGTGGGCAGATTCACCCAGTAAACAGCATATTCCTGCTGGAGAGGCCAGAGAGGCAGCCCCTCCCCAGACAATCTCCATCCCCAAGGCTATGACACTGTTTCTTTTGACTAAGATCAGGGACATTTGAGAAAGGGGGCTGCCCTTATATCCTACCCTGAAGTCCTGGAATGGAAACTGGTAGGTGTTTAAAGACAGTCTACTGGGTGCATGAAAGACCCTGATGGCATTAGGCTTCAGCAGATGGCTTGCTCTTCGATGCTTGGTCCCTTTCACCACCCATAGGAAATTTCTTAGAACTAGAGAGGGTCTTCGACTTCCAGACTCAGGTTATTAGCAGAGTCTATCAGAGCTAGGCTGCAGAGCCTCACTTGGCCAGCGGGGGTCACTAGCACACACAGTTGCCTACTGGTAGACCTGGCGATGCCTTAAATCCTGTAAGGTCAAAGGTGTGCAGTTCAAGTTTCCTGGGAAGGAAGGAGACATACATTTTTATGACAGCCTTTCTCTGACTTGCTTCTGATGCCTGATCAAGTGAATAGTCAGGGTATCAGCAGGGAGAGCTCTCAGCTCAGCAGCTCATCTGACTCAGCAAGGAGAGGGATGGGAAGGAAGATTCTACAGTTTTATAAGCCTTGTGACCATGGGTGGCAAATTGCTTGAGTTATCTGTGCTCTGACTTTCCCTATCTGCAAAATGGGCAAGTGGTTGTGAGAATAGGAGAGAGAGAGAGCTGTGTCTGTGTAGCAGCCACCCATGTACAGTGTAGTAACTATGTGACTCACAAGCCATCAAAGGAAGTGGGGCCTGAAACACCTTGGCTCCCAGCATTCTCTGGTCTGTGATGCTGAGTGGAGATCACAGCCTTTAATTACAGAGCTCAGATGGTTCCGAAGGCATACCCCGAGGATGCCCAAAGACAGAAGGAAAACCCAATAAAGACTATTTGTTGGGCACAGCCACATGGGAGTTGATCCACATCCTTTAATTTTTAAAAACGAGCATACAGACAATCTTGTGCTCTTTGGGTTGCCAATAAAAAGTTTGTTATGCAAAACAGCCCAACCCTTTTCAATTTTAATAATACTGTAAATATCTCAGAAAGGATATATTGCATCATTTCTAATGAATATCAAAAAAGTTGTCACAATGACGTGTCCCCTTGCTCCCACTTACCCTCCCCTCCTCCCTACAGTTACCCAAATACTAGTATGAAAT
>NW_022196903.1:107343069-107444790 GCF_008632895.1 Mastomys coucha | reverse complement strand
AAACCAAAGGAAAATAAAACAACAAACAAACAGCCCCCAAACCACAAGCCTCCCTCTACCCTGCCCCATGAGTAGTGTTAAGAGTGTCAAGGGTTAAGGGCCGCATGTACAACACATGTGTCTATGGTGACAGACATCAGGGATCTGCTTGTCCATCTGTCCGTGAGGGAGTTGGTGGTGAGGAGCAATAGCAGCAATGGGCAGCCTCCCTTCTCAAGGGTGGTGGGGGAACAGCAATCGAGGACCAATCCCACAGGTCACCTTCAGGGTGATGCTGACCTTCCCAGAAGGGATACGTGGCCCGTGTGTGAGCAGCTGGGGGTGGTATGCCCTGGACGAGTGCCCAATTAGATGGGGCGGCATTGGGCATTTGACTCAGCCAGCTCAGGCTTTAGGTGGGAGGGAGGGGGCTGGGAAGAACAGCTAAGAGTCTGGAAGCACTGGGCAAACAGAGCATTCATCCAGACTGGGCATTCAGGTCTCTGACAGGACACTGGAGCCTTAGCATGAAGACATCTCACCTTTCCTCAGACAAATCTAGGAAACTACAGGAAGAGGGAAAGAATAGACCTCCCTCCACTTCCCATCCTCCAATAGCTGGTCAGACAAAGCTGCTGAGGAAGAGAGATCAGCCCAAGATGTCTGAAGACAGGCAGGAGCGAGCAAACAGCACCACCTTCTCCCTAGAGACCACCTCTGCTCTTCCTTTCCAAGGAAGAGCCTGAGGGATGGGTGGCCAGTTCTTCCCTCCAGCAAGTGGAAGTGAAGGCTCCTCAGACCCAGGTGACAGGCAGGTGGAATGGCTCCAGAGTAAGGTGTCTGCCCACAGGATCTTCAGGGATAGATGGGAAGGTAGAAAAGAGGGCAGGGGGCAAGGCAGGGTACACAGGGAACGGACTGTGGGTGGAATCCAGCCCCAGGCCTCACTGTAGCTCCCCTGCAGGGGCGGCCATAGATCCTAAGCCATAGATCCTGGCCAGACAGCTACAAGAAGAGATGGCTACCCTCTGATCATCCCTACCTAGGGAGGAGGGACGGAGCTGGTGGCCAAGAAGGCTGGACAGATGATGGGAACCCCTGCCACAGGGGCTGGAGGTGCACTGGTCTCCAGGGATCATGGTTAGGCTAAAACTCCAGTTGTTAGGGAAACACACTTCCCCACATCATTGGTGGTAGGTTTGACTTAAGATAAGCAAGGTGGGTAGATGAGCAAGGGGACAGAGAAGAGGAGAGGTCTACAAGTCTCTCTGCACGTCAGAGCAGCCCTGCAAAGCAGTGAGGTACTCTTCTCTGCTTCAGAGGGAAGACTCCATCTGTCCCCTCCCTCAGTCTGGGAGATGGAGAAACTGGGGGCCAGGGAGAGAGAAAGGAGGAGCCACGGTCCCTGGAAGAGACAGTCAGCAGCTCCTGGTTACTCAGGAGTCCTGAGAATGGTGGGATGTTTTTTTCTCTGTCTTGCAACCTTGACATGTGGAAGGTGTCACTGGGAAAAGGGGAAGACCAGAAATAAAAAAATAAAACAAACTGTTTCTCGGGCACAGAGGAGGGTGGCCAGGGGAGTTCAGAGATAAAACCAGGAATGACTAAAAGTCAGAGGCAGATGGGCACCACTCCCCAACTCGACCTGCCCCCAGCATAAGAGCTGACAGTATAATACAAGGACTCTAGAAAACACAGGCTGAGCCACCCTAGGCCAGGATCTGCTAGTCACTGTACAGAATTATCTTGGTGAGGTGGATATGCCCACGATCACTGGGGTGAGGCGAGGGTACAGGGCACACAGTGGCTGGCTGGGAGTTAACTTGTTAATAAGTCCTGTGCAGACGAGCAAGCCCCTAACATTAGGTGAAGTACGAGGTTCGGGATTCATTTACACAGAGGGAAGGAAGGTTGGAGTCGCATCCAAGTGGCTGGTGGGGACTCAAAAGTGTGTCTCCTTCTCTGTGATGGCTGAGATGGTGCCGTCGCCCTTGACCTTGGCCTCACAGTCATTAACGGTCACCGTCCGTGGGCTGGCCCCAAGCTTGCCCCGCATTTTCAGATCAGCGCTGGGGACTGTCAACTTCTGTAATTTCTAGATGGTTGGAGAGAACGAGAAGGCTGGGTGAGCAAGGATGCTGGGGGCTGGGTCTGTCCATTCTGCCTCCCCAGCCGTAAGGATGCTTCTTGGAGCCCTCGGACTGGGGCCAAGCCCTGGCTCTGCCTTACTTCTCAGTTCTAGGTGACACATTATCTCCTTGAGTTCCTACCACCAGAAACAGGGGTGGCTGAGATCCCCACTCCTGACAGTAAGTGAGAAGTAAGGAAACGGAGGCATTTAGCTCCTGCAGTGTGGATGTGGAAGGGAACCAGGACTAGAGTGTCAGAATTGGGGCCGCCACCCGGTTCCTTCCTTGGCAGTAGGGGCAGCTGGGCTTTGAAGTGGCCTGATGGCTGTGCCAGCCGGTCTCCTGACCTCTGGCTGCATCACTGTATCTGTGAGCCAGGATGACAGGCACTGACCAGAGGGAAAGGGACTTCCAAAGCTACTGATGTGAACATTGGTTGATCAGAGTCCTACCCTGCCCTGGGTTTGTCACCACACCACTGCAGTACAGGGGGACATCTATGGACTGAGCTTCTTGAGCTATGCTTAGAGGCAGACACCACCCCTAGTTCAGCTGCCTCAACCTCTTAGACTGCATCTCACGCATGGGCCCCACCTCAGTACCATCTGCCTTGCCCTGGGACCAGGATTCAGTAAACCCTCTTGAGCATGCGCCCTTTTCTGGAAAAAGGCTTTGAGGTAGCTTAGTGCTCAAGGACAAGGTTGGTTCTCTCTTTCAGGTGGAGGCCACACTGTCTAGGCAGAATTAATATTTCGATTCATGGCAGCTGATTCACTGTGCTCCTGTGTACCGGGCCCTGCACCAGGCTCTTGTCTTAGACTAAGGTCTAGAGAGGAGGCGCTGGAGGCAGGTGGCCCAGGGTTCAAATCCCTGCTTAATCACCTCCATAGCTAAGATGGAACCTTGGTGCTTCTGTTTTCTCAGCTGTTGGCCAGAATCACTGTGAGGCTCAGGCCAAAGGACCAAGCACAACTCTATTGTGATTTTCCCTCTGGGCTGTTCTGTTGGGGAAGTCCCTATACCACCCCCCCCATACACACTTCTGTGTCTGACAGAGGCTGTGTGGGCCTCAGGCTCAATAGTGGGTTGTCAGGTGCAGATCACAAAGCAGGGAGGCCTGAGGCTAGGCCAGATCAGGGAGCTCACTCTGTAACAAGTCCTGCTGTCTGAACAGATAGGATAGGCACTAGGAAACAGAAAGAAGCCGGAAAAGGGCTTGTAAGTACTAGGAGGCTGCTGGAGGGCTGAGCAGGATGTCCCAGGTCATTTCCCCTAAGGACAGTGTGGTCCCAATCTGAATTAACCAACTGCCCTTGACCAGCACCTCCTGTAATCAACAAAAGAGACCTTCCCCATTTGTCTGCCTCTGCTGGAGTCCAGGTCCCCATGGGCAGGGAGCCGGAGGAAGCATTTTAGGAGGCACTCGTGTGTTTCCCTGTGGCCTGTCAGAGATGACATTTGACGACACCTCAGTTCAGATCCTGATTCAAATGCTTTCCCTGTAGGAATGCCCAGGCTGTGTCGACCCTCTATCCATTAAGGGGCACTATCAACCTGTTTGGCAGGTAGGAGGCTGAGGTGGAATTCACAGACTCTGGTTGAATCCAGAAATCTCACAGAGGTGCTTCTGGCACAGTTTAAGGATGGAGACCTGCCAAGGAGGAGCCTGTTGCCGTTGCCCTTCTATTCAGACCCAGCCTCCCCAGCTTCCTCCACCAACTGCTCACCTCGGGCAGCGTGCCCTCTGTTTTCCACAGCTTGATGAAGATCCAGAGTGGGATACACAGCATGGAGGACAGAGCCATGAGCCAGCCAATGCCATAGCCCCATGCAGGATATGTGTACACATTGTTGTACTTGAGTGGCTTGTACTTCACCAGAAAGAAGATGAAGATGCCCTGTGGAGAGGCAGATGGAGGAGGTTCTTGGTGGTAACCCTCAGACCTGCTCTATTTCAAGGGCCCAGGCACCTCAACTGTCTGTCTACAGTGGGCTTGGGGTAGTACCATGGGAGGAAATGAGTCTGACTGTCGGAACACAGGGGCTGTGGCCTTGGGGCCCAGGCTCTCGGGGATCTTGGGCCCTCTTCAGAGCTGTGGTATCTTTCCCCTTTCCCAGGATCCTCTTTCCCAGCTTCTGCCCACTCAAGAGTTTGTCTTAAGGCTATCTCGAACCTATTGTTCTGACTTTTTCAATTGGGAAGATAAGTTCAGATGCCCCCAGAATCAAAAAACAGGACAAAGAATAATGGGGCCATTTTTTCCGGCAAGCATCCAGGCACAGAACCTAAACCTTGACATTCTCCTCAGCTCTGTCTGCCACCTTCTCAGTAATAAACCTCCTCACTCATGTGTGCATACCTCTGGTCTCCAGAAAGGTAGACCAGTGTCGGGCTGGTGTACCAAAGGCCCTCACAGGGGAGAAACCTGTTCAGAGTCCCTTAACACTTGAGTGAGGCCTTGTCTCAGCAAACCCTGGGACATCAGCTCTAGAGAGTGGCAGGTAGCAGGGACCTTGGGGACATGACCCTCCTCAGGGCTAGCCTCAGCTGAGCTGGATGGAGCTGAAGATGGTGAACAAGTCGGGGAGGGGACAGGGTGGCTTTCTGCCAGCCTTACCGCACAGATTCCAGGGGTCACGACTTTCCAGCACCACTTGATGAGTGACAGTGGCCGATAGCCAATCATGTCCTCGATATTGTCATAGAACCGGTTGCTTCCTATCCGGAGGAAAGCAGACAAGCATATGTGTCTCAGAGAAGAGGTGAGGTGGGTCTACAGGGGACACAGGGTGCTTGGGCTTGAGTGTTGAGCGCCTGCATTTAAGGCGGGGTCCCTTGGGTGACATTATAGGTAGTCTTACTGTGCTCTAGGAAGCAGGGCCTACAAAGATACTTAGGTCAGTGGTGGGGGCGCCTCTCTCTGTCCCTGACTAGAGATGTGATGTCTTTTCTCCATTACACTCTCTCAGCAAGTAAGTTCTTCACCAGGACCCAAAGCAATGGCACCACCCAGTCTTGGACTTGAACTCCAGAACCATGAGTTCTGCTAGCCCTCTACGTCTTACATAGCCCATGGCAGCCATTTCTTTGCAGTGATGTAAAACCAGTTAACACAATGGACAAGGTGAGGCGAGGGCTTGGGGACTCACAGGAAATGGGGCTCTGGGGTGTAGGCCGTCTGGGCTGCTTGTGAATAGTAGCTATTGTTCCAAAGCTACACTCTGCATGTTCTGGAGACAGCAGCTCTCATCCTGATTTGTGTGAGGACCAGAAAAGGGAATGAAGGAGGGGATGGCTCATGCTAGGGGCTCTGCCTGATGTCTCCCTCTGGGACACAATTTTCACAGAGGGGAAAACTGAGCCTCGGGGTAGGACTAGCCAGCTGTCAGGGAGCCTGGGTCCTGAACATCCTATGCCAGCATAAAACCAGGAAGGTCTTATGACAGTAGGAAGGGGCCTGAGTTTCCAGGGAAAGTACTGAGCCAGATACAGCTTATCAAAGCCCCAGTGGTCCAACCTCCACTTACCATACACCCAGCCGATACAGACACACTCAAAGATGGCCACGAAGAGCAAGCACATGCCACTGGCAGCGTATGAGTCAAAGAGCTGGAAAATGTACATGCCTCCCTGGGGGGCAGGAGGACAGACACAGACAGACAGACAGACATGTTGGAGAACAGGGTCAGTAGCCAGCCTTTGTGTGGTCTTCTCTCTGCTCTGGCAGCTGCCAGCCAATAGGTTTGCTCATTTCTAGTCTGAGTGCTACACACACTCCACAGCTGCGTGTTCCAAGGCCCTGCCCTGCCGAGACGTCAGGGCTGTAGGTGATCTGTGACTTCACTGAAACCAGAGTGGGTGCCCAATGGCTTCAACACCTCCTCCAGAGCCTCTGCAGCAACCTCCGGGTAGGCCGTACTGCCATGGGTCTCACCCTCTCCCATATTTGCAGAGGTTTC
Source organism: Mastomys coucha (assembly GCF_008632895.1). Lineage (NCBI taxonomy): Eukaryota > Metazoa > Chordata > Mammalia > Rodentia > Muridae > Mastomys > Mastomys coucha. The sequence continues at coordinate 107,438,722 of NW_022196903.1, read as the reverse complement.
AAATCACCCTCAGCTTCCCCCCAACCTGGTCCACCATCCACTCTCAGCAAAGCAGCCTCATTTGCATTTGGTTAAGTTCTTTCAAAGCTCAGCCCAGATGTCACTTCCTCTGAGAAGTCCTCCGTCCTCAGCTTTACTCTTTCTTCAGGCCTCCAGGCCTCATTGTCTGAACTCACCATGGAATCCTAAGAGGGCCTTGTTAGGAGCCTAGAGCTCTGATCTCTGCTCAGGAAGCCCCCACCTTATTGTAACTGCAGCTCCCAGCACAGGTCCAGTGCACAGTAGGTCCCCTAAAAGCCAGGCGGTGGTGGTGCATGCCTTTAATCCCAGCACTTGGGAGGCAGAGGCAGGCAGATTTCTGAGTTTGAGGTCAGCCTGGTCTATAGAGTTCCAGGACAGCCAGGGATATACAGAGAAACCCTGTCTCGAAAAACCAAAAAAAAAAAAAAAAAAAAAAAAAAAAAAAAAAAAAAAAAAAAAAAAAAAAAAAAAAAAGTAAGTAGAATCACCTAGAACATGGGCTCTGTGGTATGGTACTGGCTGGCTCGCCTTATCCCACTTCCTAGCTCAAAAATGGACACATGGTGGGTACACAGAGAGAGATCGTCTGTGGGCCAACTCTATAACACATGGGTGACCCCTTGGTGGCTGGCATTAATTGCCAACATTGACCAGAATCGGGATCGCCTCTGGGCATGCCTGAGGGAATGTTTCTAGAAAGAATTGGCCAAAGTGAGAAAACCTGGGCCCCAGGGTGGGCAGCACCTTCTAACAGGGGACCCAGATAAAAAGAGATTTCAGGAAAATCATATGCTCACCTTCCGATGAGTGAGTGCTTCTTTCTATTTTGGCCTCTACTATCATCCACAGACCCCAGCCTCCCTAGCCTTCCAACACAGACACAATGCTAGTAACTTTCCAGGGATATCTTGGGCCTCCAGTTCTAGTTTACAACCACTGGGATGTCCAGCTTCCTGGGCTGAGCAGCTACCCGGTCCTCCTCTCCAGGAAACAGCTTTGACCATGGAAGACATCCTAGTGACCCCCTTTTATACCCTGTTCCCCTAGAAAGCCCTAAAGACCCCTTGCCACTTTTGTTTAAACAGTACAGTGTAGCTCTTCACATAGCATTTATGTGATGTTAGGCATTATGAATAATCCAGAGATGATTGGTACACACACAGCAGGATGTGTGCTGGTCCTAGGAATCTGGGGAATCCAGATTCGCCGATCATGGTGGTTCTGGTGTGAAGGGATAACTGTCTGGGCCAGTCTGAAGATGAAGCTCAATGGAAGCCCTGCCACTCAAAGGGATCCAGGAAGGTCCTTCATGAGGACTGGGGTGAGGGGTCGGGGTGAGAGCCTGGGAGAGCAAGGGATGGAGAGGCCGGGTCATGTGGTCAGAACCATGGCTGTGGCCAGCACAGAGTGAGCTCAAACCAACCTACTCCATTTAATGACACCATCAAAATAAAAAGAGAAAGAGATGGGGTAGAGAGGCAAGTTCAGGCTCACCATCAGCAATGAAAAGAACAGAAAGTAAAGCAAGAGGTTCACCAAGTCTAAGTCCCCTGGTGACCTGGTATTTGGCTCAGTTTGTGCAAGGATGCTCTATGACCCAAGTTTGTTAGTTTCTTCCTTTCTTCCTTTCTTCCTTTCTTCCTTTCTTCCTTCCTTCCTTTCTTCCTTCCTTCCTTCCTTCCTTTCCTCCTTCTCCTTTTCCTTCTCCTCCTCTTTCTTCTTCTTTTTGGTTTCTTCAGGACAGGGTTTCTCTGAGTAGCCCTGGTTATCCTGGAACTCACTATGTACCAGGCTGGGCTTGAACTCACAGAGATCTACCTGTTCCTGCCTCCTGAGTGCTGGGATTAAAGGTCCCACCACTCCAGGCTCCTACTGCCCAGCTCCCTAAACTGTGCAGGTCACATAAATGAAATATGGGAGGTGTAAAACAATTGGCAAAGGCCAAAGGATTCTGACTGTACAAAGACTGAAAACTAAATCAAGCTCAAATCTGTAACAAAACAGGTGTTTTCTGTCAGTGCTCACTGGTCTGCACCACGTGGCCTCGCCATAGCCATGGTTCTGACCACATGGCACACACTCTTTGCATCTCGTGTGCCCTCATGCCACTCAGCAACAATAAACACTGCCTGAAACATCTCAAACTCAAGACTACTACGTGTTAGGAACTGCAGTGATTTTACTATAGGTAAAAGGGCTTCTGTCCTCCTAGAAACATAAAGGTTTAATTATGGGAAACAAAGACTTAGCATTTTCTCAGTCCCTCCTCAGTGTGTATCAAGTTAGGCTATCTTTACATTCTATTGCTAGAATTTTTTAACATTTAGTGCATGCATGTGTGTGTACATATGTGTGTGCATGTGTGTGTGTGTGCATGTGTGTGCATGCGTGTGTGTGCATGCATGTGTGTGTGCATATGTATGAAATGTGGGAGGTGTAAAACAATTGGCAAAGACCAAAGGATTCTGACTGTACAAGGACTGAAAACTAAGTCAAGCTCAAATCTGTAACAAAGCAGATGTTTTCTGGCAGTGCTCACTGGTGCTGCACTGCATGTGTGTGCATATATGTGTATGTGCATGCATGTGTGTGCATATATGCATGTGAGCTGATTTGGCTCATGTGTAGAAGTCAGAGCATAACTTACAGGAGTCAGTTTTCTCCTACCATGTGGGTTCGGGACCAAACTGAGGTTGTCAAGCTCGGAGGCACCTTTACCCATCTTGCCAGCCTCAGAACATATGGCTTTAAAAACTGCTGTTTGAGTTGCATAAAAGATTATTCAATATATTTGTCCTGGGATTAGGATAGAATTACAATATCTGAAATGACCCTGAAAACACATTTGAAGTTGTGAACTATATATTTATGCAGTGTTCTTAGTATTGATGATCATGAAACCAAAATATTGGTCAACCAAGAAAACCATTAAAGACATTCTGCATCCTGCAGTATCAAATATTCAGCTAAGATGTTTCTTTATGTAAGCACAGCCACCTCATTAGCAGACAATTCTGCTTTTGTTTTAACAAATGACAAAATTATATGTGTGTGTGTGTGTGTGTGTGTGTGTGTGTGTATGTGTGTATGCCAAAGAATTGTTTTAAAAGAAATTTCTTTATAATTTATTATCAGTAAGTGTTTGGTTTATACTCATTACTTTTTCATGTATGTGAGTAAGTAGTTTGCCTGCATTTATGTCTGTGTACCACGTGTGTGAAATGCCTGTGAAGCCTGGAAAAGGGCACTGGATCACATGAGATGGATGCTACAGATGGTTGTGAGCTGCCATGGGGGTCCTGGAAATCAAACCCAGGTCCTCTGCAAGAGCAGCCAGTGCTCTTTCCTGCTGGGCTAGCTCCCTAGACCCTGTTATATCTATTTTGTATTTTTATACACTCAGTGTCACATACAAATTTCTTGGGCAAAAAGGAACTGTATGTAGCAGAGCTTAGAAATTCCTGCTCTGATGTCCATGTGTCTGGGTGACATATTCCTCATAACACAGCCCTACTAAGGCATCAATGGCTAGATTGGCTTTAACTTTTCTATGTCTTATACTTCTTGTATCCCTCCTTCAGCAATGCAGTGACAGACACTACTACTGATAGTCAATGTCCCTACAGAGAAACGAAGGCACCAAGAAGCAGGGCCACTTGCAGCACGATGTCATGGAGCTCAGTGGAGGGGCTGAGAACTGAATGGCAGGCCTCATAGTCCTAACTACCAGTCACACTCCTGTGGTGGGAGATAAGGAATGTATAGCCTGTGTTTTCCTTAGACCTGAGCTCTAACCATGCATAAATGAGAAAGAGAGGCCCTGGCAGGCAATTACCAGGATGACCGAGGCTTACACGGCTCACTGGGCCCACTGTGAACTTCTTCAGCACAATGGGTTTGAAGATGCCCTTCTGTGGGGGTGGAGGACTGGCATGTGAAGCCCAAATGCTTGCTGATTAGTAGTCTCGGTTGACTGGAGTACTGGCTCCTGATGGCCCCTGGGAGTCACCATGCACCACTGGGGAGAGGCTCTGTGCTCTAGGGGCATCCCAAGGCAGCCTGCGCTGCGAGAGTCTGTAATACCCATGCCATCACCTTCCTATTAGCTTCTTCAAGGCATCAGATTAACCCCCTAATTTGTGTGTGACAAATGGCTCCATTCTGTGTAATTAGCCAGTGCTTAATGAGGCCCTAGTCACTGTAGCCTGGCTTTCCTACATGGAGAAACCCGAGGTGGAACCAACTGTAGAGAGAGCCAGAACTAGACCCTCACCCCATTCGCTTACTCAGTGACTATCACTCTCATCAACATGACAGTGAGCAAGAACAGCAGTAACTCTAGCACTCACACTGAGCAGGAGACCTGAGGGGCCTCCAGGCTCCCCTGACTGAAGAGGATGTTCCTGTTCTCCTGGACTTTTGGGTCTGGAGGACTACTGGTAAAAGGTTGATCAGGGATCTTTATAATAGACAGAGGGATGGGGAATGAGCTGAGAACACAGTGGTGTGTGTGTGTGTGTGTGTGTGTGTGTGTGTGTGTGTGTGTAAGCCTGATGGGAAGGGAAGCAGAGGAGCTCCCCTGAGGCTGTGGCCTGGGAGGGGGACGTGGAAGAGGGCCTCTGGAGATGGCCTTTGTTTCACCCCAGCTGCCTGTTGAATTCCTGTTCCCCGCTCCTTCCTGTTTCTCACACAACCTCTCTGTGTCTCTCAGCAACGGATCTTCCTTGCCTTCCTTGAATTATCTTTATGCATTATGCAGAGAAAGATGCCTAATCTCACCTTCCAGATATCTGACAAAGAACAGGGACAGAATGTCTGATGGGTGGGTTGAGCACATGGGTTAGAAGACCATCTCAACTCGGGGTCCAGGAGAAGCCCACCTCACCTGCACGGACAGGAAGAAGGAACACACGGGGGGCTGAAACTGGAGTACAGAGCAAATGCCACCCTAAGTGCCTGCTTTTAGAAAAATTCCAGAAGAGCCAGTATTAAACTTGAGGCCATGACAAGGAGCCACTACTGAGTCTGAGGGCTGACACTGTTCTCTTCATTGGAGGGTCACCCAAGGGATGATGAGGGAATTAGTGGGTTGACCTGACAAATCCCTGTATGAGTTATCCTATCTAGCAACATCTAGCACTGATACAGGGCTGACCTTGTACTCAGAGCTTACTGAGGGTCTGTGCTCACTCTCACAGAGGAGCAGGTACCTGAGTAACTGAGGAGGCGCTGGATCTGCGCACAGCCACAAGGGCTGAGGTCTCAAAGCAGGAGTTTGATAGAGCGCATGGCTGACACCACTTACCTCCGTCAGCATCACCAGGCCTAGGAAATAGGAGATGATGGAAAGGGCCAGGATGAGCAGTTCTCGCCTGTAGCCCCGCCGGAAGACCTTGGGGTACATGTCTACCACAGCTGTCACAAGGCTCTCCACACACACAAACTGGAAGGAGAGAGACAGTGCATGAAGCCCAGGAAAAGGCCAGTCCTGGTATCCTAGGTTCATGTACCAGGGCTTTCCTTCTCACTGGCTTGCCCTCCACCTTCACACTCCACCCATAGTGATGAATGTAAGCCCAGCACCAACACACTCTAGTATGTCCATTGAGCGGGCCAGCATGAAGATGCTCAGAGTACAGGAGGTACTGCGCAGGGACATTCAGCATGCAGTCCAGACTGTGATGGCTCCTTCTCCCTCATTGCTTTCACTTACTGTTCTGGGTTTTGTGAATTACAGGAGACCTAGCCTCTGCCCTTTGAGGCAAGGCAGGAATCTCAGAACTGTCCTAGGAGTTTGGCCATCTGCTGACAGCAGGTTCTGGCCATTGCCTTTGACTTCTAGGACTGTGACGGTCCCCTGCCCTATGGTAGGTGGAAAGCCACACTCGACTCTGGCAGTCAGGTGCTTGGCAACAGAGCCCAGCTGTGAAGCAGCCTGCTTCTGAGGTGGTTTCCCACAACTCTGTGCTGCCAATGGTGTTTGCTAGTTACCATGTTGGTCACCCCTAATTGTCTGATTCACTTCTATCTTCCCAGACAAGGTATTTCCATTATACAATAAGGGTTGGGGCACAGAGAAGGGTAGTGACTCTCTCAAAGTCACACAGCCAGGAACTATTCAAAACTGATGTTCACATCTGCATTACCTTCATAACAAGGACTGGTATTGTCAGTCTCTCCCCTGGGGCTTGAGGGATTCAAAGAAGGCTGCTTACCTAGGAAGCTAGTGGGAGTGTGGGTTGCAGATGTGCACAGGTAAGAGGGGGCAGACCTAGGTATCTGTCCTAGCAAATCACTCAGCACCTCTAAGCCTTGGCTTCTGCTTTCAAACCCAGACAATGAACAATGAGTCCTTAGCTCATGTGACTATTAGAGTGTGGGCACATGGCAGAAAAGCCAGTGAGCCCAGCTCAGTGGGGCATGAGCAGAGTCACTCCTCAGTCGCATCTCCTCTGCCAGGCAGGACCCTCTGTCAGTCACACAGCAGCTGCAGAGCTCTGATTTCTGAAAGGCTTTGCCAACAACAATGGAAGAAAAGCTATCAGCAAAAACACCCAGTGCTTCTGCAGCGCAGCTTAGTGGTTTCTGGGGAAGGATTCTGGCTCCAGAGAGAAAATGAATGTGGCTGGATTGACAGAGCCAGGGCTTGTGTGTTCAGTGACTCTTGCAAGGTCATGGATGGGAGTGGTGCTCATCAGGCTAACTTGGGCACTGTCCTTCCCCCTAATGACAGAGGATGGGGTGGCTTCCCTTGTCAAACAGGGCATTTCCTCTGCACAGTACAGAATTGTCAGGATTACTGATAGCCACCGCCATGGCTGGAAGCAGTTCTCTGGGTTCTAGACAGTCAGCTGTGCTCAGCCGCAGGCAGAGACTGTATTCTAGGCCTGTGGGGCAAAGAGCGGTCTCAGGCTGCAAGCTGGGAGGTCATTGGGAGCATGCAGTTCACTCCTAGAGCTGAGCATGTACCTGCTCTGTGGACCACAGCTGCAGAGTGAGGGAGGGATGGATGGACAGAGGTCCATAGGGACTAGTGAGCATAGAGTTGGTGGGAGAAGGTGCTGAGGTACCAGGAGGGTGCCAGAGAAAGGTCATAGACATCACAGGACCAAAGGAAGGAAACTAGCTTTCCCAAGTCCTGTGTGTTGCATGGCTCAGTAGTGATGGGGACACAGGGACCTTTGGTTACATTGTTATCACTATATTATAATTGTTAGAGTAGCCACAGCCCATTCTCTTTAGGACTTGTTTCTGCTTTTCCAGGAGCCTCTGGCCGGATACATTTATCAGAATGGAAGGACTTAGGGCATCATCTTAAAGACTAAACTGAGGTCTCAGAAGATGGCTCAGCAGTGAAGGAACTTTCTGCCAAGTCTGAGAATCTGAATTCTATCTCCGGGATACACGGGGCAGGAGGAGAGAACTGATCTCTGCAAGTTGTTTTCTGACCTTTGCATGAGTACTGTAGCAGGTGTGTGTCTATTGCACACACAGGATTAAATAAATAAGTGCAAAAAAATTAAAACAATACAAAACTAAAAGGAAAGAAACCAAAACACTTAAATTGGGCATTTTGGGTGAAGAAAATAAGGCATGGAGGAACACCGACTAGACGCGTCCGTGGCTGGGAGGTTGCTGAGAAGGTGGTCGAGCTGCTTGGTGGGCTGATGTCCAAGGCCAGGAGAGGGTTCTGCAGCCTAGAAGCTGTTCCTAAGGGTAGCATCTGTTCCGTCTAGTCCTCTGGCCTTCCTTCCCGGGATGTCCCTTCCCCTCCCCCACAATCTGCATCCCCTCACCTGACTGTCCAGGCCCAGGAAGATGAGCATCATGAAGAACAAGGTGGCCCACAGTGGTGAGAGAGGCATCATAGTGACAGCCTTGGGGTAGGCGATGAAAGCCAGTCCAGGACCTGGAGAAGAGGGAGAGGTCAGTATTTCCATCTGGCAGGTAGTTGCAGGCCACTGGGCCAGGTCTGACTCCGATCTCCTGTCTGTACTGTGAAGATGATACCATGTTAGTATGGACCTACTGTGGAGATGGGGTGGGTGGGTCAGGGCTCAAGACAGGTGTGTCTGACACACAGACAGGTCTTCTGTATCCACCTGCTACCTCCTTACACATGGCAGGGCTGAGCCTGTTCTCACCAGGACCAGACAGCAGCTGAATCTAAGCAGGAGCAAACCAGTCTACCTAAACATGCTTCTGAGAAAAGTGGGATGCCACCAAGCAGAGAGTGCACAGTAGGAGGACTTATCATTACAGCCATTGTATTGTAAGAGCTATGTGTAAGTGTGCTTTCCAGAGGATTCTGAAAACGTTCCTACACCACACCCACCCTCAAGATATACAGTGTTCCTGTTGCCTCTAGCTGCTTACCACTTCCACCTCCATCAGCATGCTGGACAAACTATTGGTAGGATTTTTCATTTAAAAGGATCTTCTTAAGGTGTGTGTGTGTGTGTGTGGTGTGTGTGTGTGTGGTGTGTGTGTGTGTGGTGTGTGTGTGTGTGTGGTGTGTGTGTGTGTATGTGTGTATGTGTGTGTATGTGTGTATGTGTGTGTGTATGTGTGTGTGTGTGTGGTGTGTGTGTATGTATGTATGTGTGTGTGTGTATGTGTATGTGTGTATGTGTGTGTGTGTATGTGTGTATGTGTGTGTGTGTATGTGTGTATGTGTGTGTGTGTGTGGTGTGTGTGTATGTATGTATGTGTGTGTATGTATGTGTGTGTATGTGTGTATGTGTGTGTGTGGTGTATGTGTATGTATGTGTGTGTATATGTGTGTGTGTGTGTGTGTGTGTGTGTGTGTGTGTGTATGTCTGAGCACAGTCCCTGTGGATTCTAGAATAGGGCATTAGATACCCTGGAGCTAGAGTCAGGCCTTTTTTTCTTTTCTTTTTTTTAATCTCAGACTAAGATTGCTTGTGCTGTTTAGGATGGAATTGCTGGGGTGACAACCACACATTTCACCTATAAAAAGTTGATTTCAAAAGCAGCCATGCAATTTTGTCATGGGACAAATTAAATACTCCAGGAATTAAATAATTACAGCAATGTTTGAGGCTGCATCTTCTTGCCAATACTTGATACTGTTATTATTTCAGATTTAGTCCTTAAAGTGACTGAGCATTATTCTATCACTTTGGTTTTAATTTGTGTTGCCTGGGTACCTCCAAGTGCTTTTTTTTTTTTTTTTGATGGGGGAGACTAGGCATCATGGACATTTCTTCTCAGGCTGTGACTGGCCCTTTTCTATCTTTTTATTTATTTATTTTTAAAAAGAAAGATTTATTTTTATTCTATGTGTATCAGTGTTTTTCTTGCATTTATGTCTGTGTGCAGTGCCTACAGGGGCCAGTAGAGGGTGATGGATCCTCTAGAATTGGAGTTAATAGGAGTTTGTGATTAAACATGTGGGTGCTGGGAATTGAACTTGGGTCCTCTAGAAGAGCAGCCAGTGCTCTTAACCACTGAGCCACTCTTGAGACTCCTTTTGTTTTTAATATTTCAGGAGTATTTAACTTTCCCCAAATACTTGTTGCTAGTATATAAAAATGGAGGTGTTTGTATTTATAATCTTTATGTTTGATCTTAGTAAATATAGCAGTTCTCATGAAAAAAAAAAAAAACAAATTCATAGAAGTGCTGTGTGTCTTTCTCATAGAAACTCCAGGGCAGGATGCTGATGTTGACCCTAGCCCTTGGTGAGGCTGGCATCTACATCATCTCCACGGTGAATCATGGCTTTCCTCTCCCAGGGATGGAACGCTTTGAGATCACACAGGACCCTGCTTCTCTCAAGCCTCCCCTGAGATCCCAGTCTCCATTGTTGTGATGGTGTTTGCTTAAGGACACCCACCTTCCTCTGTCCTTCAACACCTATTCATCAGGCTTCGCAAGCATGAGCTGTCAATCACTTTGTGATGCCTTTATGCCTGTGTGAGCTCCTTAGTGCTCAGAGTTTTTCTCTGCATTATGATCCTGTGATAATCATGATTTACTTGGCTGCTCAAGTTGGCCCAGCATGGGCCACCAGGGGCTCCTTCAGGTAGATCCTGCATTCTTCTGATGTGTCCCCAGCTTTATCTTCTGGCTTCATTGTGTCCTGGATCAGCCCTGGACCCAATTGCCTCTTCAAGGAGCCCTAGCTTCAGACAATGATGTTTAGAAACCCAGGCCTGGATACAGGGTGAGTTTGTTAACTCAGGGTGTTATTGCAGATGGCTTCATCCCTCCTGTGCATGTCCACATGACTCTATCCAAACATTAAAATCGGGAGTTCAAGCACAGAAATCCCTTGATTTCCAATATAGTACAGTCTAATGCCTGCTCCTCAGAGGGCAAGAAGAGCCTTGAGATCTATGTACATTTGCCAGTTAGTCTGCCCTGACACTCATCCTATTGAGCAGAATCTCCAGTCAGATTCCTGTTCTGACACAATACACTCAGTTATGTTTTTCATCTTTAGCTGCCAGTACTCACTTGGAACACATCATCTGTTCTGTTAGCTCTGTGTTCCTTAATGTCTAGTGTGGCTACAGGACTCACTGCCATTCTACACAGTGAGGTCACTCTTACTAGCTTATATTCCATTTGGAGGGCCCATCCCATCTTGGATGGGGTGTGAGATATCACTCAGGGTCCAGGCTATGAGGAAGACACTCTGGGAAACACTGATCTTTCTTTCCTTCCCCCACTCACCCTTGTCCCTCCCCTCCTCCTCCCACCCCTTTCTGCCCTTCATGACAGTAACCATTCTCTGCTTTCTAGACCTTTCTGTATCTCTTTTGCACAGTTGAAAACATATCTCTGTTTTTCCCCAATGAGGGATAAACACTGTTATTTATTTTTCAACTTTTAAATAACTACCTTTTTTTTTTCTGGTAGAATCTCCCTGTGTAGCCTATGCTGGCCTCAAACTCACTGTACTGATTGTGTTTATATCAACTTGACACAAGCTAGAGTCATCAGAGAGGATGCTGAAGCCTCAGTTGAGAAGAGGCCTCCATGAGAACCAGCTGTAAGGCATTTTCTTAATTAGTGACCAGTGGGGGAGGGCCCAGCCCATTGCGTATGGTACCATCCCTGGGTTGGTGGTTCTGGGTTCTATAAGAAAGCAAGTTGAGCAAGCCTTGAGGAACAAGCCAGTTACTAGCACTTCACCCTGGTGTCTGCCTGTGGGTTCCTTCCCTACTTGAGTTTCTGTCCTGGCTTCCTTTGGTGATGAGCAGCAAGGTGAAAACGTGAGCCAAACAAACCGTTTCATTCCCAACTTGCGTTTTGGTCATGGTGTTTTAATGTAGCCATAGAAACCCTGACTAAGACACTCACCATCCTCTGCCTTCTAAGTGTGTACCATCATGAACAGTTCTTTGTATGCATTGATTTAAAACTACCCTTCCATTGATATTTTCATGATTACTTAAACATTTTAAGATGATTTTTTAAATTTATATGTATGTGTGTGCCTGCCTGTGTGATTTTATGTGTACCACATGAGTTCAGTGCCCGTGAAGGACAGAAGAGGGTATCAAATCCCCTGAAGCTAAAGTTACAGGTGGAATGAGCTGCTTGATGTGGGTTCTGGGAACTGAACTGAGTCTTCTGTAAGAGTAGCAAGTGCTCATAAGTACTGAGCTATCTCTCCACCCCACTCCTGGTTATTTTTAATGTACGGACTGCTGTTATATTTTGTCAACATCCTTTTTCGGTAACCATGAAGATATTAGGTTTTTATTAATCTATGAATATAATGTATACTATTAATGGAGTTCCTAACAGTAAACAAACCTTGAATTATTCCTGCTGTGGTTCTTCTTGATCAAGACAAATAACTCAGTTCATTTCTGTGTCTTCCTAGTGTCTACAACAGTGAGTTTTCTCTATCATTTTTACTTCTATCCTTGTAATCTTACCTTTTCCCGGGTTCAAAGCCAGGCAACCCCCATGCCAGGCTCTCGTATTTAAATGTGCTTATCAGGTAGCAGCACAGGCAGGTGGGTTTTAAAGAGGCAATTAAGTCTTAAAAAGATGATTTGGTGGAGAGAGATTAGTGTTTGTCTCAGGTCTGGATTAGTTCCTGTGAGAATGACCTCTCAGCTTCCTGCTGCTAATACCATGCCATGCCATGCCTTCCAGCCATGGTGAACTCTCTATCCCCTGAAACTGTAGGCCAAGTATACTCTTTTCAAAGTTGCTTTAGTCATGGCATTTCATTGCAGCAACAGAAAAGCCAATAATACATTAGTAGTTTGTATTTTCTTTCATTTTTCCCTTGGTAGTGTTGCCAAGGAATTATGACTTTTGTCTACCTAATAGAGTGTTTGGCTTTTAAAACAATTCTCTATTAATTATATGAGTTCTCTTTATTGTTTCCCTGGCCCTACTTATCTTGGGTTTAATAGTGTCCCATTTGTGCAGCCTGTTCTGGTTAACACTTCATGCTTGTTTGAAGAGGATCTTTCTCTGAGGCTGTTTGGTGCAAAGCTGTATGATGCCCCTTTAATGGGCTGAGGAACTAAGCAGACTACGAGGTGTTGTGTAGGCAGTGTTCACCTCTGATGTCATCTACTTTGACTTTGGCCCAACCTCCTTGAAGACCATATCTATCTTCAGTACTCAGGACCCATGGTACTTTTTCACTGCAGTGTATGTTTCCAGAATACAAGAACCACGTAAGTGAAGAAGGAGTTGTGATCACAGTGAACCCTTACTCTGCTCGTAGTATATTTAATACAAACACATCAATATTTTAGGCTGTGACATCTATCTGTGAGGATTCTACATGAAGAACAGGATGGCAGGGGGTGGGGGAGGGAGGCTTCCAAGCATAGGAGCATGTGTGCAAAGGGTCCATGTTAGAGTATGGTGGAAAGGTGACACAGACCACCAAGGTTGGACAGAGTGGGCCAGTGGTAGTGAAGTGGGTGGGCTGGCCCAGCAGCCCATGCTGTGTAGGCCACCCTTAAGACCACTTTGTGAGCACACTGTGGGGTGGAGTGCAGAGCAAGTCCAAGCTGAGTGAAGATGTAGGGCAGGAGACAGGGTAGCTTCGGATGTAAAAGGCATTGGCTTCTCATCCAGGAAGGTCAGGGCTTCCCCAGCAGGTGGTAGATGAGGGTGGCTACATCGGAAGAACAAACTGAGGACAGGACAACCACAGTCTGGTCAAATTAGCCCCATCCCTTGGCTTCCCCCATGAGCTTGGTCTTTCCACATGCCAGCTCTGTAGACTTACCTGATTCTGCCACCTCAGCAATAGGTACACCCTGCTCGTATGCCATGAAGCCCAGGACTGAGAAGATGGCAAACCCAGCCACGAAGCTGGTACCACTGTTTAGACAGCAGAGCATAATACAGTCCCTGTTGGGAAACAGTGCAAAGTGTCTGGGTCAGCGTGAGAAGAATAGGCACCTTCTGGAACCTTCCTCATCTGAGACCAGGGCATACTGGGGCATAATCACACAGCTTTCCCTGCATTTCTAGAAGACAAGCTGGGTCACGGAGAAGGACATGACTGAAGGAAGGGAGACTCGCTTTATAGACCAAAGAAAGGGTAGACTCTGGAGACACACACTGCTCTGATTCCTGAGGAAAGAGCCAGAGAGAGCAGGAGGGAACCATGCTTCCAAGGTACAAAGCTCAGAAGGTGAGAGAAGCCTCCGTGTAAGAAACCAGGTGAATGACTAAGAACCTTAGGCCTGCAGCCCAGCAGCTTCCAGAGGACAGGTTTTGTGGTAACACCCATCCTGGCTAAGCTCATTTTCAAGCAAAGCCCTGCATTCTGCTCTATGCAGGTTCTGCATATTGGGCTAGTTTACAGAGGAAAATGACCAGAGCTGTCACTCTGACTTGCTCTTCAGAGGGACTCACCAGCTGGGAAACACCAACATAAAGACCCAACTTATGGAAAAACAGGCAACAAACAAGTGCTTGAGCTTTATCAAGGTGAGGATGATGATCCAGAGACTTGGCCCATTCTAGCGCAGGCGCTAGAACTCAACCTCTGTGGTGTGGGCTCACAGTTCAGATCAGGATGCATCCCAGTGCCTTGCTCTCTATGGCAGGTGTACTTAGGTGATCCTGACCAAGAGTGTTCTAGATGGAGTGGCATTGTGGCCTTTGCTTCTGGTCCAGGAGCTAGAGCTTATTGTTGCTTTCGACTGGCCCCTTCCTACTGAGTGGCATCTCCTGCCTATGGCACAGAGAATCTGCTTATATCCTGCTAGCTAACATCTGACTTAGCTACCAATGGGGGGGTGGGGTGGGGCTGGAGGCTGTGTTGGTCTGGAGGTTTGGCCTCACAGCTCTTTCGGCCTTCTGTTCTCTCAGGTAACACCCCGGTTCTCTTACCACTCCTTCATCCCGTCCCCCATCTGTTGTGCTCTCTGGCTTGCCCAGGGCCTCTGCAGCTGTCACATGCAGGACTGGGAACTCTCTTCTCTTCTTGAACCATGGTTTTGGTAATAGAACCAAAGGTGATACTTATGACAAACCAACAATGACCCTGGTAAATTGGGCACAGTGGATAGAGCACTAGACACAGAGTCGGGAGCCTGGAACTATGATTCTCCCTGTATGGTCTTTTCTTTGGGATTGACCTAACCATGATAAAGCATTTGGTAGTGGGGCCTCATGGTTTGTTTCTAATTCCCCCACTTGGGGGTGGAATGAACCTCTAGGTCCACTGGTTTGGGATTAGCCATGTGACCTACTTTGGACAGGAAGATGTTAGCTGACATGACATAGACATTTGACTTGTATCTTCTTAACTGCATCTGTCTTCTATCATTCCTGTGATTGTCATTATCATTTTTAAGGTGGGAAGAACTCTCCAGGGGAGTGACTGTCCCTTCAGCCTGGACCACAGGATGTACATAAAAAGAGCAGATTTGAGCTTGGCCTGAAGCCAAACCCACCCACTCATAGCCAGGACAGCTTCCCCAGCCAACATCAACACAAACTCTCAGCCCCCAGGGCCAAGGTTATCTGGCACAAACATTACTATGGCAGCAGATGACTGATACAGGTTCCTTTAAAGACCCCCTTTGACAGTGAATGCCAGCTGGGCTGCTAACCTTGACTATATGTACTATCTAAAGACCAATTTGCCTCTACTCTAGAAGAAACTCAGCCCAGTCTAGAAGAGGACCACATTATCCCCCAGGTAGCAAGGACTCACACTTTCACTAGCATCTTATTGTCCAAAGTCTAGTCGCAGCTGCCCTTATCCAGCTGTGGAAACAGAAGGATCTGGAGAGGAGGGCACTACCCCATGCGCCAGCTCTATATCAGGTCCCCAATCGCACGGCTGGAGTTCAGGCTCCATCATCAGTTGTCAGGTAAACTGTAGCTGGGAATCCAATCCTCTCAGATACCCTTTTTCTGGAACTAAACAACACTTGCTAAGAATCAGGGCTTCCGAGACCAGAAGGTGGGCAGTCACCTTCAGCCACCGTGAGGCTGGGGAAGGCAAATGTCCCACCTCTCCCATCGGCCCTCAGATCACTTTCTTGTATTTGAGTTCCTAGGGACCTCTAGTCCCTTCAGCACTCTATCTGGATGTCAGTCTCCACCTGTGAGCTCAGCCACAGGAAGCAGAGCCCTGCCCAGGGCTGTTCGATCCCTCTCAAGCCTTCCCTACGCTTCACTTCCCAGCAATCTCTGGGGAAGGCTTATGTAACCAGGGCTTTGAAGTCAGCAGGAGCTGAGCTGGGCTTGCACAAGCTCCAGAGGCAACTAAGCTGTCAGGAGAGGGGATTAATTGACTGCTGGGCAGCCCTGTTTGCAGAACAATCTGGAAACAGATTTCTGCAGGCATTTGCTTTGTTCCACTGAGTGGACAGGAAGAGGAAAGATCGTGTCTTCGGAGTTCCTACCAGCAGTGGATTGGGACAGGCCCCTCTTGTAAAATTAAATGCTGTTCATGTTCAGATCCACTACTAAGTTGCTGCTAGGGAAAATCATTTACGCTTAACTGTATATATTTTGGTCTAAGACCCCAAACACCTTACATATCGCTATTATAACTTAACAAATAATTTGTATGTTTTATGTGAAGTTAAATAATACACGAATATTATCTGTACTAATTTGTTTTTCCTTGCTGGAATGGGGCTGTATCTTAGGCTACCCTGAACTCACTATGTAGCCTAGGCTGGCCACATACTCACCGCAATCCTGCCTCAACCTCCTGCATGTTAGTGTGATGTATTAATATGCCTGGCTCTTCTGTGTCTATTTTTTTTTCCTCATAAAAGCAATATGAACCCAGAGTAAACAAAGATACCTTCTATGTACAGGAATCAGGAGAGGGAAAATCAGGCCCAGCTTCTTGATGTGATGTTTGGAATAGTTTTCTCTCTCCTCCCAGAAGTTTGAAGCAGTATACATTTTCATGCAGACCCATCAGTTGCTCCCTCCTCTACGGACTCCATTTTAGTTTTCTACCATCATTTAAAATCTTCAAATTAGCATTTAATTTCTTACTCTGGGATAGTTTCTCTTAGTGGCTAACTGCTATATAGGGTGGATACAGGTGTGATATCCTTTCTCAATTGGTCTGTTCTCATGGCAGTGCGTCTTCACAACTCCAGAGACTCCTTCCTACAGAAGGAGCTCCCAGTCTCACGGTGCGATGCTCTGTCCACCTACCAGCAAGTATCCACCTACTTACTGTGTGCCAGACGCCTGACTCTTAGGTGTGAGGACAAAAATCTGGCTCCTTAGTCAAGGACTCCAGAATGAGTTTATCCTCCCGCTTCCCCTCACACACAGTGCTGACCGTCCCTGGTTCTCAGCCTCAGGCTACAGGCCTGCCAGGCTGATCCATAGCCTTAGCCACCTCCCTGCCTGGACCCCTTGAGGCTTTGCCAGTGTGGCAAGCTACAGGATGTCAAGAGGAAGATGGGCCAAGGATGGACCAAGGATGGGCCAAAGAGGGCCCAGCCACTCCAGGTGGGTCAAGAGAGGGCCCCATGGACCTATGAGAAGCAACAGGAGTCAGAAACAAGGACCATGGTGTAGAAACAGCTGGATTGAGCCGATTTAGTTCCTTCCTAGCCATGTGTCCACGGGAGACTGATTGTATATATACACCTCTGCAGCACATGTTGGCACTGGGTCCCGACTGAGGCTGCAGGGTGGATTTCCTGTGCATCCAGGGCAGACTCTGCTTGCATGTAGCGATTTCCCAGCTCTGTCTGTCCCTGTGATCCTGGGGAAAGGGAATGGTTGACCAGCAGTTGTGTGTTCTGGGCCCTGTGTAGTGGACATCTGTGAGGGTCGGAAGCTGTGGCTGTCATGGGCTCACCTGTAGCAGTTGTTGTTATAGTTGTTGTAACTCCCCAGAGCAGTCAGGCAGCCCAGGCAGATGGCATAGGAGAAAAAGATCTGCGTCCCAGCATCCACCCACACCTAGAGGAGGGCACAAAAAACGAGGTCACTGAAAGAGTCAGATGTGGGATGAGGGAGAGTCAACTGTAGGAAGAAGGATTGGGGAGGAGTGAGAGTCCAATGGAAGAACCTCTTCTTCCCCTCATTACCCCCCACCCCCCAAAGTAACTCTAGGACAGAAATAGCAAACTTTCTAACTTTCTCAGGAACCCCTATTAAAACATTTATATTCCTACCTCATTAAAAAGAAATTTCCTTAATAAATTCTAGAATTGTCTGTGTAGCCCTGGCTGTCCTGGAACTCACTCTGTAGACCAGGCTGGCCTCAAACTCAGAAATCCACCTGCCCATGCCTCCCAAGTACTGGGATTAAAGGCGTGTGCCACCACTGCCCAGCAATAAATTCTAGATTTTTCTAAAGGTTATGGTAAAGCTAGGACTGTGGGCAAAAGTCCGTAAGCCAAGCACTAAAATGGTTGAGGCAAGAGGATCTCTGCAAGTTCAAGCCTGTCTACTTAGTGACTAGGCTAGGTAGAACTACTTAGCAAAACCTTGTCTCCAAAAAATAAACAAAACAAGTAAGCAAAACCAGGTATAGTGGTACACATCTTTAATCCCAGCACTTGGGAAGTAGAGGCAGGTAGATCTCTGTGAGTTCAAGCCAAGCCTGGTCTACATAGTGAGTTCCAGGACAGCCAGGGCTAAATAATGAGATCCTATCTCAAAAAAAAAAAAAAAAAAAAAAAAAAAAAAATCAATCAAACAAACAGAATGATATCTGGATATTGAGGGCTGTGGTTCCAGGTGCATGACTTTGGAAAAGTAACTTAGCATCTCACAGCTTAGTGTCCTCATCTGCAAAGTAGGAAAAGAAGGACCCTGTGAGGCCTGCTATGAGGATGAGCATAATAGGATGGGGATTCCTGGTTATGGGCCACATCACATCTAAGTCCCAAAACATCACTCCCTTTTCTTAGCGATTGAAATAACCATGAGAACAGAGTCTCATGACCGTGCAGAGAAAATGTTAATACAGTTTCCCCCAAGTCCAGAGGAAAAGTGTGTGTACACATGCATGTGCACATGTGTGTGGATCTACCAGCTTACAAAAGATTCCCTAACGCCAGCTTCCCTTGGGATGCAGACAGCCAGCAGCTTCTTAGTTACTAAAGTTAAAACTTAGTCACTCTGGTTAAAACTCCATGGACAGAATGAACTACTCTGCGGCAATCACACTGACTTTTCTAGGACTTTCTCTCCCTGAGGCTCTAAGCTCAGTACCTAGAAGTCTCTAAGGAAAGCCACAGCTGAAACTCCAAGCTGGGACTTGAGCTGAGCACCCAGCGCCACCTGGAGACAAAACTCAGCACTGAACACAGTAGCAGCCTTTATTAGGCACTTTTGGTATGCAAGGCACCTTGCTGAGCCTTTGTGTAAGACTGCCCTTGAGCGGGCTGTGGAGCACGCCTTTAATCCCAGCACTTGGGAGGCAGAGGCAGGCGGATTTCTGAGTTCGAGGCCATCCTGGTCTACAGAGTGAGTTCCAGGACAGCCAGGGCTACATAGAGAAACCCTGTCTCGAAAAACCAAAAAATAAAAAAAAGACTGCCCTTGAATGTCAGCAGTCCTGGGCAGCACTGTGCATGATCCAATGGCTGCTCTTAGCCTCCTCTCATAGCCCGGGAAGAAAGAGGACAAGTACTCTTCCTGAGACCATGCAGCTGGAACATGATGGGTGGGAATAAACACAGATCTAGAGATACAACATTGCCAGACTCATGTAATATCCAGAACTAGACCCTGCATCCTGGTGAAGCATCCCTACCTCAGATCAGGCTCTCATCTAAGTCCTTCTGATGGACTTCTGCCTGACTGCTTTCAGTGACAGAGAGTGAGTGACACAAGTCTTTCCTCTTTAGGCATCTCTGACTGGAAGTCATTTCCCAAAGTGAGAACTTCCCTGGTGTTTGATTCTGTGTCCCCCTGACCACAGCTTTCTCTTGCACATGGTGGTACTGCGCCATAGCCTCCTAGCTCCCAAGACATCCCCACTCCAAGCATGAACGCTTCTCCAGGATTTTCTCACACAGAAGAGGCCACTCTGCCTGCTCTGTTCACATTTGTGAAACCATCCAATGATAACATATGAGAAGTGCTTCAGACACTGACAGGAGTGTCTGCTAACCTCTCCTAACCTAGGCTGGCTGGCTTTAGAGTGTCAGCAGAGGAGCAACGCAGGGTGAGCACATTCATGTCTCTGTGTGTGCACATGTGTACGGTGCTGGCAAATCAGGGTATACCAAGACATGGGTGTTGGGAAACAGAGAGAAAACAAGAATATATTTTAAAAACCATTGGAATTATGTTATTTTGTGTTTACTTAAAATTACACACACACACACACACACACACACACACACACGCAGTGTTTAATTTAATTGAGAGGTTACCTTTGGGATAGTATAATAGACAGTATAAACCCCAGTGCCAGGCATGGGAAACAAACTTTTGCGTTGTTGTTTAGGTGAGCCCAAGAAACTGCTCAAATAATATAGGCTATTACCATAGCCCTTGGTGCCTCCTTGAAAAAGAAGGTAAGACCCCATTGCTAAGAACACTACATAATTTGGGCACAGGAGGGTCCATCTGGATCGGACCTGAGCGCCTCCTCTGTGAGGACTACCTCTCATAGCATCAGAACAAGCCATGCAAGCTGCCAAGGAGACAGCAATCAGTAGGCCTAGCCAGCTGGAACACCTATGAACCCAAAAAATGACCAGGATGACAAGAGATCCTGAAAGCTGCAATAATGACGTATATATCCTGGGATAACCAACGGCTGTCTAATCGGACTTAAGGCCTACCCAAAGTGGCAGGAGCTTGAAAATGCCTACATGTTGGCAGAAAGGGTCCAAAGGGTAAAAATTGCTGAAGATTGAGGAGAGAGATGAATATGTTGTTAAATGCTGCATCCCGACTCTGTTTTCCCATGTGCCAGTCTCTCCCTAAGAATTCCTCTTTCTGCACTGAAAGGCAAGCAGACCACAGGGAGAGACAGAACACAGCTCAGATGCCGACGCAGGAACAAATGCCCACTCTTGGTGACGCCCTGTGAGATGCTTGGCGGCTGACTGGTCACTGGTGGCTATTCACAAGGGACTCACACCTGTGACTAGTGGTCCTATGAGCTCAGCCTCCCACAGGCCAGAGTGGGAGAAGCCCATAGGCTGGCTGAAAAGCTTGCTCAGCCATCACTCAACAGAGCCTGCCACTCTGAGTTAGAAAAGATTCCAGAGCTCCTGTTCACACATCCCAGTGATGGGCATCCCAAGCTCATGCACGTGCAGATACCATTCCTGGAAGTCCAGCACCCATCCCTTCCCTTTGAGTAGTGGGACTTCAGATTCTCTTTGGGAACCTACTTCTCCTCAACTCAGGGTGGCCCGTATCACAAGCCTGACCATGCTAGCGTTTCCAGGAATGTGGAAGACTTTGAAACCTTAGACTAGGAAGCAGTTGAATGCTATGTGCAGAGCTTAATCAGCCGCCCTAGGAGGCACATGGAAGACAACAACGCCAAGAGCTGTGTAGACTGTGGAGGCCCAGCTCAAGAGGATCCATGGGAGAAGAATACTAGCATCTGGGCTAGAGATCATTTTTATGACAGTTTGGCAAAATCTGCTTCTTTCTGCCCTTGTTCTAAGAACTTGCCTGAGGCTAAACTTAAAAGCATCAGGCTAATTTCTTCAAAGGAAGAGATTTGAAGATAGTCTAAAATTGACTCTGTCATGTGGTTATTAGTAATTAGTAATTAGCTGGTTACAATGGAAAAAAAACTCAGTGGGACAGAAAAAAATACTAAATGTATATTATAGAAAGGAATAGGACCCTAGCAAGCCTGACATGATGGCCAAGGCGTGTGCTGGAAGAGGGACTATGATTGTGAGATTAGATCTATTATGGAGAGGCCAGATCTGCAATGGAATAAAGAAAAGGCTGTCCTCTAAAGTAGTTTACTTAGAGCACACAAGGCTCTGGGTTCAGTCTCCAGCACTGTACAAAAACAAAATAAACAAAACCAGAAGAAAGGAGTTTGAAAGTTTTTATCATAAAGAAATGATAAATATATTTGAAAAGATAGAGATGTTTGAGCTGTTTTAAGCATTATGTAATTTGTATATATGTTGAAATATACAATATCTCATATATAATATACATACTATTCCATCAGTATACTCAATGTTTACATTTTATGTATCAGTTTTAAAAGCTCATTTTGCTTTATTTTTGAGATGGAGTTTCACATGGTCCAGTCTGGCCTTGAACTCCTTATCTAGCAGAGGATAACTTTGAGTCCATAGTCCTCCTGCTTCCACCTTCCAAGTGCTGGGATTACAGGCACCCAGTTCACACAGAGCTAGAATCAAATCCAGAGCTTCACGCATGTTAGGCAAACCCTCTCCCAGCTAAGCCATGTTCCTAATGCCAGGTAAAAATAATAAACAAGATGTAAGTTTTTCCCTTAAGGGGAGACGGCCTTTCACTACTGCTTTAGATCTATTTCTTTAGGGACTAGTGTTGGAACTTCTTAGCATTTTATTTATACTTATTGATTTTTCTCACATTAAAAAATACAACTTCTTGTTGGCTTATGTATTATTTGTTATGGGTTGGCATGTGTGGGAGTGGATGTATGCCCCTGTATGCCTGTTGTCAAGAAGTAGATTCTCTTCTCTCCATGTGGGTCCTGGTGATGGAACTCAGGCTGTTCAGTTTCATTTCAAATACCTTTCCTTACTAAGCCATCTTGCCAGACTTTTCTTGCATCTTAAGTTATCTATTTCTATGACTTGGTCTTTATTTTTCTCCTCAATAACCCTCTGTTTACCTCATCATACTATCATGGCCACAACCAGTTTCTTTTATTTTCTTTTTGTGAGCAAGTGGCCAACCCTTCCTAGCCCTTCTGGAGCCTCCTTTTTCTTTTAACTACTCATTAATGCATCTGCCTTTTACATCTGGCTCTGGGATACTGCAGGGTCGGGCTGTCCTGAGGCTCTGTCTATAGTACATTCTTTACCATGGGAACTCTGTTCTCATCTTATAACAGCCATGAGTTGGATTGGACTACACTCCTCCTCTTCTGCTGCTTTGGTGTAGACTAGAGAGGATGTTGCTGTGTGGAGGGATGGTGATACCCCCGGGGTGTATTTTCCAGTCTTTGTAGTCCTAGGATTCCCTCTTCAGTGACTATCAAGAGTCTTTAAAATGGTATATGTGTGTGTACCTGCTTGTCTGTGTGTACACCACTTGCATGCAGTGGTCATAGAGGCAAGAAGAGAATGATGGATCCCCTGATGCTAGTTACAGAAGGACATGAACCACTTGGTATGAGTGCTGGAAACAAAGTCAGGTTCTCTGTAAGACCAGCCAGTGCTCTTAACTGCCAAGCCACCTCTATAGCCCTAACGTCAATCTCTCTAATAAAGACACATGCATCAGAGCCTGAGAAAATTCCTGGCCAGGTTTCTTAAGAATATTCCGTGAAGAGCCAGGACGTGTCTTCATGTGAAGTCTGGAAGGTTCCTCCTCTCAATAACTGGGGACAGCAGATATGCCTGTGGCTAAGAAGATGCCTTTGTGCCTGGCTAGCAGCCTGGCCTCATTCGACGGAAGCTAATGAGTTTATCAATGAGCTGCTACAGCTGTCATAGTGAGGACTACTGGGCCACTTATGAGCTTTGACATCTAGGGTTCAGCTAGATTCCAGCCTATTGATCACCCCCACGGAGCCCGTACATGGGCCCTATACCATCCATTCCATGGTGACCCAAACCTTCTCTGCTGCTTCAGTAACTGCTTCCTACAGTCAATGGGGCAAAGGGACAAAGATCCAGAAGGTTCTTTGGGAAACTTTCTGGAGCCTGCAGGGACTGGTTCCTGTCACTTCTGTCCACATACCTTGACTAGAGCCAGGCCACAGGATCCCAATATAAAGGCAAGGAAGTCTGGGAACTATTCCCACGGAGAGGGTATAAATGGCTAGAGGCTCCAATCACATTACCTCTAAGGTACAACTTCACGTACATATTTCTTTTACTACTTGAAATTTTCTATGTACAGAATGAATGGCTGAATGGATGAATGAATAAAATTATGGTAGCCATGGAAAGATTTAACAATCAAAGAGAAGAGAGGTGAAGAAAACAGGGGAAATGAATACTTCTGATCCCTCCATGGAACTGATGGGCCCCTTGGAAAAGACTTAACACTGGCTGAAGTGGACCATGTTCTTGCGACTGCCATGTTTAAACTTCAGCATTTGTATAATGTCCTTGTTTGGTCATTCTGGCATCTTTGCTTTCACTGAAGAGGAAATGAACCCATTGGAGGTGAAAGAGCTCTCAAAGGAGACTCAGGCCTGAGTCTGTGCTTTCTGGGTCTACGTTTTAGAGAAAGGTGGGAGGGTTTCCTGTCCTTCAGCATGCACCTGGCATCCCTGAGCTCCACAAAACGAATAAGTTTACCTTGGTAAATGTGACCACACACCCCAGGCTCTCTGCTTGCATCTCCCAGAAGCTGCAGAGGTGGAGGTTCCTATGAGAAATGGCTTCCTATCCCTGCCCCCTACACAACGTGAAGGGGAAATAGTCTCTCTAAACAAACTCTGAGGAAGCCAGGTCAGTGGAGGAGCGGATCCTCCCCATGTTCTGCAGGATGAATGGGGGGCGTGCTGGCCTTGCTGCAAGGGCGGCCCGCATTCAGAGATTTTAGGGCAGATTTGTGTGGGAACAAGACAAGCCCCTTCACAGCTTTCAGGACAACTGGTTCCAAGGAGCCCCACCCAGCACATGGGTGAGGGTGCTACCTGCCTGCCCAGTGGGACCCTCAAGATTCAGGAAGAACAGATTTAGGCCTGAGGACAAATTCTCTCTCAATACTTGAGGCTATGCTGCCACAATGGGTGACCCAGTAAGCAGGGATAGCATGCTTCAGTTCACACTACTGCACTGAGTCTTGCGCCCACTCTGGGGCTGGCACCCATACCAAGTTAGAGGCTAAGTGGATCCTTGGCTCACCTTTTCCCCATAGCACTATTCCAAGCTTACTTGTAGAATGTCTAATCTTATCCACATGTAGAGACAAAATCTGTGTGTCTTTTCAGCGCTTCTAAGTTATGGGTGATTGGACCCAGGGTACTTGGGGTGGGTTCGGGGCAGGACATTGTGAACAGGTAAGGACCACGTCTTTCTGTTTGTCTTAAACACAAAGGATAAAATCAGGGTTCATGCCTGGGGAGCCAGGAGTGGCATCCACAGGGGACGCAGCCGCCTACTCACAGTGTTAAATGAGCCAAGGGGCCTAGTGAACGTCACTCTTCCACAAGGACAGCCCCTGTCCAAATCCTCAGAGCAGAGAGACATGGGTTAAGGGAGTACTCTCGTTTTTATCTCCTCCCCTGTAATATGGATGCACTGGCTGAACTCTGAGAGTAAGCACCACAGTAGGGACACAATTCACTCAGCTCCCCCCAGTAGAGATAAAGATGGAGAAGGAACAACATTTGGCAGAGAAGGGCAGGTGAGGCAGCCAAGAGTGAGCTGGAAGCGGTGTGCTCTTTGAAAGCATTTGAGGTAGGATGGATCACCACAGAGAAATCCCAGCCAGAATGTGGCCTCCGGGTCTGCAAAGAGCCCACTGCTGGTCAGCACCAATGACTGTGACTCACAGTGGGCTTATGAAGGCATTAGTAAGAACAGGTGTGTGCTGACAGTAACCCTGGTTGCCACAGTGGTTCCAACCAGCTGTGTCAGAGCCTGGGACCCCCAAAGCCTGGGGAAGTTGCATGAGTACCTCAGCTACACTTCAGTCAAGTTGGAGGTCTTCTGTCCGTTAGGTAGATAAGGCAGATGGAGAGGGAGGCTCCACCCACTCAGTTTGGGGGGAGATGGACCCTGGCACTTGTACAGTCACTCTTGGCTTGAGAACAGTTGCTTCTAGGGATAGGGGAGAATTCAGCAAAACATTGGTGGGGCAACCAAACAGTGGATGGAGCTTGGGGACTCTTATGGAAGAATAGGAAGGAGAATTGCAGCCCCAAAGGGGATAGGAATCACACAGGAAGAACAACAGAGTCAACTAGCCTGGACCCTTAGGGCTCTCAGAGACTGAACCACCAACCAAAGAACATACACGGGCTGGACCTAGTCCTCCCCACACATGTGTAGCCAATGTGCAGCTTGGTCTTCATGTGGGTCCCGAAAAATTGGAATGGGGGCTATCCCAAAAGCTGTTGCCTGTATGTGGGATATGTTCTTCTAGTTGGTCTGCCTTGTCTAGCCTCAGTGGGAGAGGAAGCACCTAGCCTCACAGAGATTTGAAGTGCTAGGATGATAAATACCCAGGGGGTCCCCAGCTACTAGGGGAGAAGGAAAGGGGGAATAGGGGGAGGATTGTGGGAGAGTTGCCTGGGAAGAGAACAGTAAATGGGATGTAAAGTAAATAAGTAAAAGACAAACAAACAAACAAAAAACCCAAAAAAAAAGAACTAATCAACCAACTGAAAGAACAAACCAATGAACAAAAGAAATCGGTGGGAAGTTCCTGTCAGATGCCCCAGAGGGATTTGTGAACAGAACAAAAGCCATGTGTGGGCAGAGGCAGGTTGTTGACTGACTCCTTTCATGTGACCCCAGGTAAATTCTTTCATCTCTCTGGGCCTTGGGTTCATCATTCATGAACAGCTGCAGATGAGTAGAAAGCATACCGTGGGCACTGGGCACCATAGAAAGCACGCAGTGGGCCCTGGGCACCGTAGAAATCACGCTGTGGGCACTGGGCACCGTAGAAAGCACACTGTGGGCACTGGGCACCATAGAAAGCACGCTGTGGGCACTGGGCACCGTAGAAAGCATGCCGTGGGCATTGGGCACTGTAGAAAGCACGCTGTGGGCACTGGGCACCATAGAAAGCACGCTGTGGGCACTGGGCACCATGGAAAGCACGCTGTGGGCACTGGGCACCATGGAAAGCACGCTGTGGGCACTGGGCACCATAGAAAGCACACTGTGGGCACTGGGCACCATGGAAAGCACGCTGTGGGCACTGGGCACCGTAGAAAGCATGCCGTGGGCACTGGGCACTGTAGAAAGCATGCCGTGGGCACTGGGCACCGTAGAAATCACGCTGTGGGCACTGGGCACTGTAGAAAACATGCTGTGGGCACTGGGCACCGTAGAAAGCATGCAGTGGGCACTGGGCACCGTAGAAAGCATGCAGTGGGCACTGGGCACCGTAGAAAACATGCTGTGGGCACTGGGCACCGTAGAAAGCATGCTGTGGGCACTGGGCACTGTAGAAAGCATGCAGTGGGCACTGGGCACCGTAGAAAGCACGCTGTGGGCACTGGGTACCGTAGAAAGCATGCTGTGGGCACTGGGCACCGGCCCCTTACTCTAATGCTTTCCAACTATGCCAAGAAAAAAGCTCTCATGTCTTATATCCAATATCCAACCTTCCCCTCAGGTTTCTGAGACACGTCAACATCACATAGATAGACCTGGCTCCTCTGGTCAGGAGTGCAGGAACCAGTGATGGGTGGGAAGAGCCAATGTTTCTTGATTCCTAGGCTCCCTGCCTCCCTGGTGCCCAGTGAAAACTGCCAGACCCAACAGTGCAAGCAGCCTTTGACTTACAGAGCCAGGAGCCAGGACAGGGTTTGGTGAACCACAGCCTTTTCTTGAACATTTCATTTTCAGACAGACAGACACATATACACAGACACACAGACACACACACACACACAACTTTTTAAAGTGGAGCCCTCAGTTGAAGCAAAAACATAACTATATAGCCTGGCAGGAAAGGGCGGAATCAAGGTCTTTCTTTCCACCTTTTCTATTGGAAAGGCCTCTGAAAGGATTAAAACTAGGTTAGAAGAAGAATGAAACAGCTGTGTCTCCAGTGTGTACCTGACAACGGCTTTTGTGGAAGTGAATAATTACATGAGAACCGCTTCCTTCCCACCTCTTTCTCAGCCTCCTCCGGGTTGCTAGGCACCCTCGCTCCTTCTCCCGGCTAATGCCACATACAGAAGCAAGTGAATACAGTATGGCCATTATGAGGGGCCTGGAGTCCAGGAGAAAGATTCAAATGCTCCTCCCCGGTGGCTTCTATGGGGAAGACGGTTTGGGGGAGCTGACTTTGGATATATTTAAATGCTAATGTACTGGGCCAGCAGGCAAGGCCAGCAGGATGGTAGTGGTGGGAAGGGGCAGGGGATCTTGGCTTGAAAGCCCCACTGGAAACATGTTCTGTTGCTTCTCGAGTGGGTGCCAAGCCCTTCCCTGGGCAGCTGGCTTTGGCTACCCCTGGACCTGCCAGTAAAGTGTCAGTAGGCTGAAGGGCTAAGCTGTGAGTGAGTACTGAGGCACTGGGCTAAGCTGTGAGTGAGTACTGAGGCAGTGGCTGGCTCTGTTGGCAGGGGGTTGTGGGGGGGAGGTTGGGTGTGTAGGCTGATCCTGGTGGCCCCTGTGTGTGCAGTGGTGAGCAGGGGTCACTGTGGCTGGACCTTTGCCCAGGATGCTGAGCAGCTGCATCTGAGACACAGAAAACAGAGGAAGTAGATGTGTGGTTGCCGGTACCAAGTACATGGCAGTGACCATTTTCCAAGGGCTCAGCAGAGGAGGTCCAGAGCTAGGACCCCTTTCCAGCTAGGACCTCCCCCAAGGTCTGTCCATGGGTTCAGAAATCCAGTTAAGCCAAGATCTCCCACACTGGGACTTCTTCAGGGGATCATCCCTGGTGTTGTAGATGGCACATTCCACATGCAGGACTTGGCTGACACATATAAGCCCCATTGACTCCCACTAAGAGCTACAGGTGCCCCCCACCATGGTGGACACCAAGCTGATGACCCATCCCATTCAAATGACCTGGATCAGAGGTCCAGCCTTGCTTTGGCAAGGGTTTGGGCTGGCAGCAGTAGTCCTCACCCACAGACAGCATCAGGCCAGTGTGCCCTGGATCAAGCAACTCT
Source organism: Mastomys coucha (assembly GCF_008632895.1). Classification (NCBI taxonomy): domain Eukaryota; kingdom Metazoa; phylum Chordata; class Mammalia; order Rodentia; family Muridae; genus Mastomys; species Mastomys coucha. The sequence continues at coordinate 107,410,269 of NW_022196903.1, read as the reverse complement.
AGCTCCCAAGTCCAGCCCTGAGCTGGCATATTCTCTTGTGTCAGCCAAGCTGGCCCTGGGATGAAGCTTTAGCCCCTCCCACTATGGTCACATTCTTTCCTCTAATAACTGTGGAACTGATTCAAAGTCAGGGATGCTTTGTGTCCTCTAAGGGCCATGGCAGTGTGGGGTCCAGTCTATAGAAAAGGGTCTCTTGGAGTTGGAGGACAGAGAACATAGCTGTCCGGTGGAAGACTGCCCACTTTGCTGTGTCTGCCTGCACACAGAACAGAGACCTCCCAGCATCCCATTGTATTTCCTGAGCATCATCTGTCTGCCTTAGCAAAGATGGGGTTCCATGAGAGCACTGAGCCCTTTGTGCCATGCCTAGCAAATTCTCAAGAACAGAGACCAAGACTGCTTCAAGGCCCATGCAGAATCGTAAGTATCAGACCAGGTGAGGAACCTGTTGGACTAAAAAGGAGGGGGGACTTGGATTCCCTTGCAGATAGTCCCTGCGGTTCATGAGCATTCCCCTAAAGCCCTTTCTTTTCCTCCTTGCCTTGGTTTCCTCTCATACAAAATGCAGAAACTAGACAGCAATGCTGATGGCCACTATGACACGCATAACCCCATTCTCACTGCTGCCTGTGGCAGGCATTACTAATCAATCAGTCTTCAGTTCTCAGTCCAGCTCTGGTGAGAAAGGTCTGCTACCAGCCAGAGTTGGCCATCAAGTAAAACCTAGGAGATAATTGTCCATCTCTGACATTTCAGGCAAGGAAGTAATAGCTAGATTTCAGGATTAGTTGAGCTGTCGCAGAAGTCCCTTGCAGAAGCCCATAGCGTATTCACAGAAATACACATGTTTAGTCACTGGTGTATGCATTGGCCTGGGAGGCAACAAGATGGCAAAGATGCAAACAAAATCCCAGGTTTAGAAAGCTAGGGTGGGACTGAAGTTGCCTAGGAGGGGCACTTCCAATCAAATGGCTGAGTGAAGGATGAGGGGCATTCCTGACACCCCACACCCCCAGAGTCCATGGCACAGGTACCAATTTATCAGTGTATATTTGGTTGGAAGTTGTTCAAAGTTCCCAAGAGGGAATGTGCCCATGGGACTCAGAGGGAGGCTGCAGGAAGAGATTACTCAATTCTGGGATGATCAGATGTCTGATGCTGAGTAGGAACACACTCAAGTCCCCAAGGAGCCTTCTAGAGAAGATCCATGTTAGCTGGGGACTTCCAATAGTCACAGGAGTCAATGAGCTTCCATGGCTGATAGTCTATCCTGGAATGAGTCCCCTGTGGCTGGGGATAAGGAGGAAGTAGGTGCTTAAAGTGCTCTGACCGCACTTTAAGTCTGGGCCAACTTCTGAGCTTTTCTGTAGCTGAGAAGCCAGACCATTGCAGAGAGACTCTTAATCCGGCATATTTTCTGACCATTCCTTATCTATATAGTGTCCAGATATGGGCATTCAGAAGTAGTCCGACCCCCAAGGTTCTCTGCTCAGGAGCAGGTGTACAAACAGAAAGGAACGTAGACAAGCAGCAGACCTAGAGGACACAGGTCAGTTAGGCTGGGTGACTTTGGAGAGGTGGAAGCCATAGTTTCTCTGTGGGTGACAGTGCAGCTGGGAACTGACAGGCTGCCCTGACAGTTCATAGCAGGTGCTCATGCAAAGGGCTCACAGGAAACACTAAGTGGCCAGAAAAGGTCATGGCCATGCGTGTCTAAAAGGGATTTTTGAAGGGTCTAGGGCTGTGCATGATGTTGAGCTGAGAAAGCAGAGGAAAGCGTGTTCTCAGCCCCGCAGGGAGCTGCTCCTAACCTCTAACTCCCTGTTCCCACCCCAGCCCTCGTTGTGGAGGCTTCAACCAGTAAAGCAGGCCTGGCTTCCTCCTGGTTTGGAACCACCCCTCCCCCATGTTGGGCATCAACATCTCTTCTTCCAAGGACAGTAGACACTTCCCAGAGAGTCAGCCTCTAAGGCTTTCCTCAGAGTCCCTGGGTCTCCCTGAAGCCAGGTCTCTCAGGCAGCAGGTTCTCTGGAAGTGTGAATGGCCAGATCAAACTAATTAACACACATTCTCTCACAGTGTGTAGTGTGAGATGAGAACACGTTGATCGACTCTCTCAGTGATTTTTAAGGATGCCGTCCTTTGGATTTTCCTGGGAACTGGTACCAGGACTTAACCCCTCTACCAAAATGCTAGAATGCTCAGCCCTTAAATAAAGTAGTGAAGTATTTGTGCCAACCTCTGCATACCTCCTGCACATTATCTTGTCTGTCGGTGACTGGCAAAACCTGACCCACCCGAACCCATGGACAGCAGTTGTGTGTTATTTAGGAGAGAACGATGGGTGAGCAAGGCTCTTCGTGCTCAGTGAAGATGCAGTTTTGTTTATTGAGCCAAGAGTGGTTCAACCTGAGGACTCCTGCCTTCTATCACTCTGACATCTTCAGATTCCACACAGAAGTGAGACTGTACTTGTCCTTTGGTGTCCTCTCTGAGATCTGTAACCATCCAGGGAGTCACTACTGTCTCAACCCAGGGCAGGGTTTAGAGTCCCCAAGCAGGCTACACATCTGTCCCCAGCCTCTGCTCCCCAAAACTCAGTGTTCCCATGGATCTTGAGGCCTGGCCTCCAGCGATCCACCCATCTCCTCTCAAGGTTCTCTTTTAGCTCTCGGAACCTTTGCCATCCTGAAGGGTCACCTTGCTACCTGTTTACACAGTCTGTCCTCTCAGCTCTTATGAAAAGAAGAGGAGACAGCTTTCAAAAGTTCTGTGTACCTGGGAGTTTGACTGACATGGCAGTTTATGGGACATACACAGGGTTGAAGAGGCAGCTCTCAGGTGGCTGGGGAGTGACACCACAGCTATGGTGTTGGCGCAGAACTCTGAGGAGGAGCCTTGCTCCCAACCACAGCAAAGTCTGCAGGCAAGCATGCAGGCAAGCTGTATTCTTCAGGAGGACAAACAGGAAACATGGCAGCTATGGCTACCTCACCCTCCCAAAGGATTCTGTGCAACACAGTGTGCCAGGCCTTGGGGCAAGGGCACAGAGAGTGAGCCAAGGTCCCTACTACTCATGGCTCCCTAGGTGACTTCCCAGGGCTATATCTTGAATAGCAAAATTAAGAATGATCGCTAAGAAGATAAATCAAGAAATGAAGGCTGACATGTCTCGGGTGAAGGGCACACATGTCTACAACACACTTTAAAATGCATAAGAAATAAATTGGATGGAGGAGGGATAGAGAGCTCTAGGTGGCAACAAACACAGTGAATGCCAATGATAGAATCTGGGGGATGGGCGCTACCCACATTGATGGCAGAGGAGATACTTCCTGGAAGAGACAGATCAAGACTACAAAAGGAAAGGGAGACAGTCGTCAGGAAACTCTAGAAAGAAGATATGATACCTGCTCAATGACACTGCTGTGTAGCTGTCCCCTCTGAGTGGAAACATCATGATTTTGGAGAAGGGAGTCTTGTGAAATTCTGGAAGCTTGGAATGTTACGAAGCTCACACAGGCTACTCCCAAGGCTACACAAGCAGCAGTGGTACCAAGGGAGACTCTTCAGTGGAGCTCCAAGGAGGTCTTTCCTGACTGTCCCTCATACAGGGGATGGAGGAGCATGTCGTTGATGCAGTTCTGCAGAACTCACTGGCTTATCATTTACATTTGGATGGGATTGTCTCCTGATCTCCTACTTGTGTCCCATCAGGATAAAGAGACAATTAATTCCTAACATAAGCCCAGGAAATGATCCAACCCACTGTTAAGATGGGGCTTCCTACATTAATTACCCTCATCAAGATAATCTCTCATAGGCATACCCAGAGGTCAAACACTCCCAGATAGGGATGCCTAGAGGCTTGCCTCCTATGAAATTCCACATCCCTCTAAGTTGACAATGAATATCTCAGATGTCTTAGCTATATCCCTCCTTGAAGAGGAGCACCCACTGTATGAACATGAGGATACCCTCTTGCCAGAAGGACTAGAGAATATGTTGCCAACCCCAAGAGTGCTACTCTAGCACTAGGCTGGGCTCACATACAGTCTGTGGTGGCATTGAACACACACAGGCTCAACTGTCTGTCCAGAAAGAAGCTGCCTAAGTAGGAGGAACTACAATAAGAGACATATAGATCCTATCTTTCTACATCGTTGCCTTCATTGGCAGGAAAAGAGTATTTGTGTGTGTGTGTGTGCTTGTGTGTGTGTGTGTGTGTCTGTGTGTGTGTGTGTGTGGTGTTGGCCTGTAATTTCTTACAGCTGGCAGGGTACAGTAAAAAGAGTGTAGAGTTAACTATGTGCTAAAGAGTCTTTACTGGGGCACAGACCTTGGCACTTGTGAGAAAAATCAGACTGTGTCTAGGGAGAGAAGCCTAAAGGTTCAGTCTTTAGCTCTGAAGGAAAGGAAACCCCCTTCATGATGTCTCAGTACAGGACACAGACAATCAGGAAGCACTCTACTGTATTGCTTAGATTGTGATCAACTTTGAAACAATAACTGTTAGAGTTTTCACAGCCTGGATTGTGAGGTGGTAGGGTGTGGGAATACTGGATCAGTCTGAGCTCTGTGGAAAGGGAGCAATCGCATAACAAAACTACCCATTATCCTTTCTTGACCCAAAGGGTCTGACACAATGCTAAGAAAACCAGTTCCTGATGCACTGCCTCACAGAGCCATAAAAGACATGTGGCCATCATCAGCGAAGTTCCCCAAGAATATCAGGGGCTGAAGAGAGCAGAGGGAAAGAATGAGTGAGGTGGTGCTGGGTGGTGGTGCTGGTTGACCAGCTCAACAGCCTGTGAGGACCGTGCTCACAGAAGAGCCAGTAAAGAGGCTTCCTCTTCAGCAGGGACCTTGGGACTGTTATGTGACTTAGCGGCTTTGTGGCTACATGGTAAAGTGTGATCTTTACGAGCTTCAGAAGAGGTTCTGACATACCTGTGATTTAGAGCAGCATGTAAACTGGGCTTACGAAGTACTGAAATAATCAAGAAGAGACAGAAGGGCAAACAGAGGGGTATGTGTGGGTCACCCAAAGGGAACAATGGCAAGATTTATATCAAGCTAGTTTTCCCAGGGATGTACTAACCCTGACAGCTAAATACTTTACTGGCGGGCACCTGTGTGCTTTTAAAGTCTGAAAAAAAAAAGTTTCATAGAAGACATAAATGATACAATAAGAAGACAAGGACTAAGTGGTGGGCAGTTACAGCCTCTGAGTATACGCTATGCATTTCTTCCCTGAAAGAAAGTACACTGGGGGTAAAGATCCTTTATCCAGTCAAGGGTCCTTCCTATAGCCAACAATGGCCATCAGAGAGGTAAGAGCTACTGCAAGACCAGGAGCCTATCTGACCCCAGAATCAGTTCCAGCAGCAGGCATATTAGGGCACAGCAAGGCACAGCAGGGCACAGCAGGGCACAGCAGGGCACAGCAGGGCACAGCAGGGCACAGCATGGCCCTGCTCCCTGCGCTCCCTGAGTTCCCTATCAGCTAAACATTAGTATCTAGTTCTACCAAGCCTATGGCAGGCAGGAAGGCCTCCAGAAGCTTCACATCAGGATGAGGAAGCTGCCCATTCATGGAGGAGGATTGTAGGTTCTAGAGAGCTAGATAAGGTAGTACCTCTGTTCAAGCTGCTGTGCTTGGATATCCTCTGAGTATTCTCTAGGACACGAAGAAATCAAGCTGGAAGCCACTTATCTACTAGCTGGCTTTTGTAGTACTTAAGTAGGCTAGAGATGGGGATTGTTGCTGACAGTACGACTCAGATATGAAGCCTATGTACTACATTAACAACACACAAGACAAGATGTGCCCTCTGGTGTACATGCCCAGCTCACTGGCCTGCAGGATTGTGTTTATAAAATAACTAAGACTATTCAGGGTGCAATAAAGTGATTTCCAATTGGATTCAAGGCCAACTCCCTAGATTGGAACTTAAGTATACTACTATGCTCCAGGGCAAGGCTCCCATGAGGGAGCAACTTCTATCATTTTATTAAGTGGATGTGATGTGCCTGTCAATTTGCTTGTAAACATTTTTGGTTTTGCCATGGAATGCTGCTGCTGATATCCTCAGTCACAGAAAGAAACTTTTCTTTTGCAGAGGGGGTTGAAGACTCCTAGCCACCCAAGCTGCTAAGAACAACTGTCTATTGCCATGGCAAAAGGGCCCAATGCTCGGTCATAAATGTAAGATAATAACCAACCATCCACTCTACCCTCAGGGAACAACTCAGAAGAGGAGAGAGCCAGAAGAAGGGGTGGACTGTCTCTAAACAGGTGTACCTGTTGTCTCTAAACTCTCCTGGAGCAACAAGGGAGGATCAAAGGACTCAGGAAGCTAAGGAAACTCATAAGGCTCAGAAATCACAGAGGATTTCAAGACTCAAAAGGACTTTCCCCCAGGTAATATAAGCAATAAACAGTTGTTGAAGAAAAAGACTTTTCAGTAGACTTATGACTCATCACCCATGCTGGGAAGGGTTCTTAGTGATACATCTGCCTTGGAGTTATGCCAATAAACTCATTGGTTCACCAAGCAAGATGTGGGTGACTTCATTTCTTTTGGTCTGTTGTTGGTGCCCTATCTGGAATAAGCAGACATTTGTTCACATCTCCCTGGGAAAAGTCATGCACATGCATGCTTGCAACAGTGCAAACAAGTCATGCACATGCATGCTTGCATCAGTGCAGGCAAACTGAGTAAAGCTCTGTTCTTTTTGGCAATGGGCAATGACAAGGATGAGTGTTCAGTCTGTAATCAGAAAACCAAAGAATTCTGGGAACTCATCTATCTCTTCCTTGACATCACCCCACAGGCTAATGACACTTTAAAGAGCCTAACATCATCCATCAGTAAGCTATGTGCCTACTTCGGTGGCTCTTAACCTTTATTTCTAGCCATACATCCCTCTGGATGAGATGGCACTGTCTTCCATGGGTCCAGAAAAAAATGAAGGACAAGCTAAGTACAAGAAGGCATGAGTTTGTTCCCATGGTCCCATTTTGATCTTTCTTTGGGATGTCTGTCTTACACATAGTTACTAGAGAATGTTGTGGCTGCTGTTACTTCCTCCCTCTGACTTTCTTAGGAATACCTCTTTTTCCTTTAAAATAATGTTTTATTTGCTTGTTGAAGGTTTACACATTTACCTATTTTATTTTGATCATATCCATCTACTATTTTCTTCCCCCAACTTGCACAAGTGTCTGCCCCATCACCCTCCCAACTCCCTGTCTTCCTTTTTTGTAGCTATCAATATAATCCCCTGGGTCTAATGAGTGCTTCCTATATGCACATTGGTGTGAGACCATCCACCAAGGCACAGCCATATTACCAAAGACAATATAATTCCCTGGGTCTAATGAGTGCTTCCTATATGTACATTGGTGCGAGACCATCCATCAAGGCACAGCCATATTACCAAAGAAGAATGACACTCCTTCCCTCAGTGGCCCTCAACTGTTACTAGCTCTTCTGCTAAAGGCCCTGCCCACATTCATTCTGGACTGCTTTGACTGACTTGATCTTGTGCAAGTAACCACAGGTGTTGACATATGTAAAGGCCATGCCATGTGGAGAGGAAGCACTTTTTTTCTTTACTATTCTGTGACTGTTGCACCAGCTCAGTGGCTTACTAAATGAACACCACAGTACACACTATTCCGGGCAAGATCATAACTTTGAGATTATGCAACAAGTATTCAGTGGATACCTACTATCTACTGGGCAGCACACAAGCCATCTCAAGAGGAGAGTTGAGTAAGATACTGTCCACATATTGGAAGGGATTGATCATTTGGGTAGTGGTTGAGTATAATATGGTTTAATCAGATGCTCTCTTAAACTAATATCCATCTATCCCATTTCAGATGCTATGTAAAGTAGAAACACACAGAGGACCAAAGATAAATCATCTCTCCTCTCCAGGCCTTGTTTTCCCTCAGGAGACACCCTGAAGATGTATATCTGGACTTTGGCACCTTTTATGACTCAGACACATGGGGCTATTAAGAGAAATTTCCAGTTGACATGAAGCAGCTCAAGTAGGAGAGTCAGAATGGAGAACTAAAAGGTATTGCTAGTGAAAAGATAAAAGACAGCAGTTTTACTCAATAACCTTCTGGCACGGGGAAAGACAGTGGCTCGTTAAGGTTCCCAGTGCTGGGTTCCCAGAGTCTGAGTGGGGGAATTTCCCATCATGCAGCACAGCCTCCTGAGGTGGAGTGTGCAAAACAATGACCTAAGCCTCTGTAAGGTTGGAGGAGGAGCTGTAGCTCCTTGCCTATGCCTGGTGAAATGTCACTAAGGTTTTAATCAAGGAGTGGAGTCAGGCTTGAGCTCTTTGTGAGCAAAAGCAGGGCTGTGCTTGCCCTGTGGGGGCTCCAGAGCTCAGCTTGCATATGGAAAGTGAAAGAAATGGGACAGGAGATTCACACACCAGTGAGTCTGCACAGAGATGGACATCAACTGTCACAATCCCAGTCACCCAAGACCTATCAATGCCCCATCATCTTGTTGCTCACGGGAAAAAGAGACCTCACTCTTTCACAAAGCTGTGCTGGGTCAGAAATTATCAGAAACTACTGTGTCCATGAGGTGCTTGTTGTAATTATGGTAGAAGTGTGGGCTGTTGAGAACCTCCTCTACCTCCCTCCCTGTGGCCTTTGCAAATCTCAGGGTACTTTCCTCCATGTCAGACTATTAGTACATCTGATGTTCTCTACCACCAACAGAAGTAGAAAGGACAGGGATAATTAAGAAGGAAGCCAGAGATTTCCAACCCCTTGTCACAAAGCTAGTGAGTGAGTCAGGACTCCTTTCCATGTCAGTCTATACTTATTATTCCACAAATGATGAGACAGATTCAGAAAGCTAGAAAATTGACAGATGTTTCATTTGGCACCCTATGTCTCAGTCTAGTTCCCCACCAACTGTGGCCTTGGGTAAGCCACACCTTCTCTCTGGGACTCAGCTACTTCCCATCAAGGAAGCAGTTAGTCCCAGATTCTGTTTCCCCAGCTTATTAACATAAGAAAAAAATTAACTGCATTACATTCATTACCACACACCTTAGTGAATGTAATTGCATTCTATACAAGAAGCAAATTAACAGTCAAAATATGGTCTTTAGGAAATCATCAACCAAGAAATATGACTTTGTCATGGTCATATTTGAATTAAGAATGACTAGTCATTTCACTGAATGCTCATATGATGAGACCAGCAGATAAAGAGACAAGTGCTAATGATCAAGGATATTGTCATGGGAAATACAGAGAATATACAAGCATGATACATAATTGGCATTTTGAACTGCCAGTCTCACTTGGAAGAAGAATCATATGTATAATCATATGCTGCTTTTGTCAATATAGACATTTAAGTCCAACATGTAACTGAGAAGTCACCATCTTTGGAATTCTGTACCCAGCTAAACTATCACTTAAGAGGAAAATGTGGAATAAATATGTTTAGCCATATATAGTCTGAGAGAGTTTAGTTACTCTAAAACCCTGTGGAAATAATTAGTAAAGGTTATACTTTAGCCAGAAAAACAAATACAACCCTATAGAAAAAGATGAAAGTGATAGGGAGTAAAAAAAAAAAAAAATCATTAAATCATGGCATAAAACCCAACTATTGACTCCTAAAAGTAATAAGGAGGAATTTAGATGTAGATAGCAATAATTGAGCTGATGAGTATAGTACTTAGAGGGTACTGTATGTTGTACCATATATTGTTCAGACAGAGGATGAGGCTGGTGATAGCCATGCAGGCTGAGTCAACACACCTATGCCTTCTACATTCTCCCTCAGGCTCAGGAAAGATCCTTTCTTCCCAGACTCATGCCGTCACAGTCTCCTGCAGGGCTCACTGGTGAGCCTTCATCATGGCTCTTCCTGTCCAGATAGACAGTGGCCACAGTTCCGGCCCTGGCCCTTCAATGTCATCCTCGGAATACTGCTAGATATCAGCAGGCCCCTGGAGCTAGAGGAAGGACAGCCACACAGGTGACCAATATGCCTTCAAGAAGACAAGGCCCCTGTTTAGGCTCCCAGGGAAACTTAAGCGTTAGTCTCTACAGATTCTCCTGCTTCAGAGTCTTCAGTTCTAAATATCATTACTGCCCAACAGACATCTTTACAAAGATAAAATCCTTCCATAGCCATGTTCTTTGTGATAGCTAATCATGGTTGTCAAGTTGCCTGTTAATTAAAAGTCAAGCCACAGGGCATCTAGATGTAGAATGTTTTTGATCAACATTATTTGAAATGGGAAGACACACTCTAAATTTGGGCAGCACTGGTAGAAGCACAGATAAAAGCAGAAAGAAGATTTGCATTTTCCTGTATGCCTTTGTGCTTGCTGGCAAGTCTATCTACCCTGGTGTTTCCACTATTGCTGGCTCATTCACTGATAACAGACCAAAGGCCAGAAGCTCCCCAGAATTCCATCCACACCAGACTGGGGCCTGTGAGACTCCAGCATCACAGACTGAACAACTACCATGCTGGTGGCCTCTCTGGTGTGAGGCAGCCATTGTTGAACTACTCTGACCACATCCTATAAACCAATCTAGTAAGTACCCTTTTAACACATATTCCTTCTTTTGATTCTGTTGTTCTAGAGCCTTCTTAGCCTATGGGTTGTGAACCCTTTGGGGGTTGAATGACCCTTTCACAGGGATTGTCTAAGACCATTAGAAAACACAGATATTTACATTATGATTCATAGCAGTAGCAAAATTATAGTTATAAAGTAGTATGGAAAATAATTTTATAGTTGGGGGGTTACCTCAACATGAGGGTTGCAGCATCAGGAAGGTTGAGAACCACTGCTCTAGAGAACCTTAACTAATACACTGTTGATGATCTGAAAGTTGCCTACAGTGCCCGAGGCACTGAACTATAAATGTGATTTAGTTTCAGTCAATTTAAACAGACATGATTTGTGGCTACTTTCCTGGATAGCACAGCTTTAGGGGAGTAGTACCCTAAAGGGCTTACTTACTGTATTCTACCTCCAAGGAAGCCTGGGGTGCTCCTCTACCTCCTCCCACACTAGAGTAGGCAGGAAGGCAGGAAGAAGGCCCAAACTCCAAGGAATTCTTGCTTGAGGAATAGCTGTCCTCAGGACAACAGCCATGTTAGGCATGAGCCCATACTGATTTATCTGACAGGTCTCACCTCCGTGGAATGATCTCTTAGATCAGAACGTTTCAAACGTCCACCTGTGTGTCAGTCACTTGAGGGCACTGCTGAAATGCAGTCTTTGAGAGAGCAGCCTCATGATGGAGCCTGAGTGTCAGTACTTCTGACAAACTCCCGGAGATAGCATGGCTGGCTTGAAAACAGTTTGTGTAGTAAAATGTGAGCAAAAAAGCCAGTATGAAAAGCCTACATTCCAACTACAGATCATCTGGAAAAGACAAAACTATAGAAACAGGGAAAATGTCAGGAGAAGGGTGGGTGTGAACAGGCAGAATACATGAATATTAGAAACATGATCTTACTTTGTATGATACTTTAATGTTGAGTACATGTCATTACACAGCTGTCCAAACCCACAGAGTGTCTCCAGAATGTCTAGCACAGAGGGTGCAGGCACCTGCCACTAAGCATGATGACCTGGGTTTGATCCCAGGACCCACATGATGAAAAGAGAGAACTGATTTCCATGGGTAGTTCTCTGACTTCCACAAGTGTACTGTGGTGCATGTATTTGTGCACACAAATGAACAAACAAAAGTTACAAAGAAGTATAAAATCTACGGGCTTCAGTGAATATTAGACATCAAAAATGGCTCTGTAATTTTGGGGAATAGACTGCTCTAACAATGACAGAAAAAACATGGGGTAGTAGGGAAACTTTAATGAGAATTCTGGAATTTTGGTTTCTTTAAAGACACAAAGATATTATAAGACTGTTTTCATTTTAATCCCAGGTGTGGGGCTAGGAGATGGTCTGCAGCTGCTGACGATTTGTCTCGTGCTCTAGCAGAGTCATGGTTTTGGCAACTACAGATGGATTCTGCAATTGTATGACATTTGGAATTCTGGGAATTTTTCAAAAGGTATATAAATGCTAAGGCCTCAAGAGACAGGGTTGGTGGTCATTCGGGACGGGGAGGTTGGTTAATAGTCATACTCAAGGAAGAAAGAAGAAAGAAATTAGATTCACAGATTCTCTCTCTCTCTCTCTCTCTCTCTCTCTCTCTCTCTCTCTCTCTCTCTCTCCCCTCCCTCCCTTCCTTCTATCCTTCGTTTTCCCCTACATAGTGATAGGAGGTAAAACATGGGGTGGGGATAAAGGGTAGGAAAAAGAACCCATAAAGTAGCAAAGCCAGGCTACAGGAAACAAAGTCATTCAGATTTTCTGCTTTCTATTTCTGTAAGCTTAAAACACCCCCAAAGTAAAACATATTAATGAAAGCCCATCCCCAAATAAAGACAACTGTCCCAGAAAACATAAACTATATCTACCCACCTGCTCCCCAACCCACTTCCACAGTGACCAGCCAGTGGCCAGCAGGAATGGGTGCTTGGTCTATGAAAACAGACCTAGGGACAATATTTCACAAATATGTTCTGGACAAATAAGCTCAGGGAGGAATCCAGCCAACAGCACGTCTGGGATCATTAGACAGGGCTGAAGAGCGTCTCTTGGTACCACTGAGCACATCTCATGAGGGACTTTGTGTGTCTCCTGGAAGTGACCCTACTACCTCTTTCCTGTCAAGCCTTATGAGCTTCAGCCACAGCCACCTATAATGTCATAGCTGGTATACTTTTCTCATGACCCTATGGCACTATAAGACCTCCTTCATCTTCAGCACCTAGATGCCTACTTTGCTAAATCCCCAACAACTCATTGGATGGCCTCCTCCTTCTCCCTCCTTTTCTCCTCCCTGTTCTGTCCTTTCTAGACTCCTGAAGAGGCTGATACTAGCTGTCTCACCTAGCCTGACCACAACCATGTGGTCCAGGAGACAAGTAAAAATGGGTCTCTGCCCTCTAGATGCATACAACAGAACAGTCTGGAGATGAGAGAGGGTAAGTTTCTAAGACATAGTAACAGAGGAAAATAAAGAACAGATTCAAAAGCAGCCAACTCCCTAACACACTGTGCCTGGCTTCGCTCAGTCTGCCCTTAGCTAGACAGCCTTCTAAAATTATAGATTTCTTCACACCAATCAACTTCTCATGCAGGAACTTTCTATATCCACCCACAGACCACCAGGGGAAGTCTGTATTCTTTGGCTTGACAGCTACAGTCCCTGGAGAGAGTGACATGACCTTTCTCTCTTTCTTTAAAGCCACATTACGTGTTACATATGGTTGCTAGTTACCAACTCTCCCCTGCAATCATGTCCCTCTGGTCACTTCCTGCATGTATACAGGCATTTATTCTTTTGATCCATGCTTGGTTTCGAGCTACCTTTTTTCTTCCCTCTTCTTTCAAATAGCAAATCAAAGCTCCACAAGGTCACCAGGACAGGAAGCCAGAAAGAATATTTTATTCACCTCTGACTATTGGTGTTCCTTAAGATAAACTACCACATGGCATCCATTCATCTGCTTCTGTCTACCCACCCTTCCATCTGTCGGTCCCTCCATCTATCCACCCACTGCCTATCCATCCATCCATCCATCTACACACCTACCTACCCATCCATTCATCTGTATATCTGCTCACCTTTCTACTATCTATCTACCTATTCATACATCTTTCCATCTGTCCACCCAAACACCATCCATCCAATCACCCATGTACCCATCATCCATTAATCTGCTTATTCATTTATCTACTCACCTATCCACCTATTCAACCATCAACCACTTACACATTCATCTAACATTCATTCATGTGACCATGTCTGTCTGTCCATTCATCCATCTATCCATTCATCTACCTACCTATCATCCATCCATCTATCCATATATCTATATGCCCCCTCTACATCTATCAGTCCACCCATAGACTCAGTTACCCATCATCCATCTTCTCACTCATCCACCACTCATTCATCTGACTTCTTAACTATTGACCATCCATAAAGTTATGTAGGATGCCGTCCCGCAGCTCCTACTTGCGTGGGGTTCCACGAACCGAGGATTTGGAAACCTGCAATGGGTGGTAGAGAAAAGAGACAGACGCCAGGAGAAAGGTTCTCATCAAGGCGTGTTTTACTAAATGACAGGGGAGCATTTATACTCAAAGACAGTACAGGTATGCAATTGGCATTTAGGTGAGAATCAGACATCAAAGCTCAAACATTGATACAAGGGATTCCAGGAAGGGGAAGAGGGATCAAAGGATCACGGCTTCCTAAGGAGCTGGTATCTGGTCCTTGAGTCATTTACATAGGCTCCAAACCCCCAGCGAGTTGAGTCTCTGGTTTCGGTTTCAGTGGGCACAGCAGGGCTCCCACAAAGTTATCTAATATGCATCATCTACTATCCATCCACTCATTCACTTATTCATCATCTGTCTGTCCATCTATCCATCTGCCCATCTACCTATCTGTCTCATAATGATTAGGATTTTCTCACATTCTGGGCTCTGTCCCAAGTGCCAGGGAATCCACAATGGATGACACACATTCTTTGTTTATGTAGAGTTAAAATTCTAACTGATGATACTAACCATGGACATATTGATTAATAAACATGAGATCATGATTCATTAATCATGAATTTAAAAAAACAACAATGGGTTTTTATTCAAGTCATGGGTTGAACAGGGACCTGCTGTGGGAGCAGAATGACCAGCAGCATGTGAGAGGGCCAGTTATGAGATGGCATAGAGAAAGAATAACTGAGATAGGACCTTGGATGATGGGTCCCTAGCAGCTGGGGCCAGGCCCATTGTGACCTGGGAGTGGGAGCCATGTTGAGATAGGACCAGGTCCAATTATGGTGATCAAACATATTTGCAGATACAGCTAAATGTCTCCTGGGAGTCAGAACTTTGCAGCTAAGCAGCACTGCTCTAGACCAAGGAAATATCTATGCTCACCTTCTCCAAGCTGAAAGCCAAGGATTGAAGGGACCCATAGGGGAACCATAACTCGGAAGTCCATCACCTCCTACCGAGTCCTGGGAGGTCAGTCTTTTGGAGTCAGCATGTGGTTTCCAAGAGCTGAACTGTGAAAATGTGAGGGTGAACCCTCACAGTGTGTTTAGCCTACACAAGGTCTCGATGACTGTCAAGGGCAGAAGCAATATGCACATGAAGACAAAAGCCAGCACTCTTCAGGGGAGGATAACCCAATCTAGTGTCTATACCAATTCTGTAACATATAGTAGTCAAAAACTATGAGCAACACAAGCAGATAAGAAAATACAGGCTTTACCCTAGACCAAGGGCTTTGCATTTAGTAGACTTCAGTGACCCTAGATATGTTCAGAGAACTACAGGACACATTTAAAGCACTGAGCTCCTTCAGAATGCTCCAGGAAGGCAGCAGGCCCAGTGAGGGAAGGGTGGTAAGCAATAAGAAGCAGGAGCCCCCATTATTTAGGCTAAACTTGAATCTGTCCAGTGGCTACCCTCAAAGTGGGACACCAAACAACCAGAGGCAGCAAAGTCAAAAGATAATGAAAGAGAGGGATGGAGAGAGAGGAAAGACAGACAGACAGACAAAGTTTGAACACTGGGGAATGAGTGATGGGCAGTTGCTTCAAATTGGAGATGAGGAACCCTGGCCCAGGCTGGAACAATCAGAAGTGGTGCCTGGGTGGTGGGTGACGAAGCCTAGGATCCTAGTAAAGAAGCCATGTGGTGACCTCAGTGGGACTGGGAAGCCAAGTGGTTAGACATGACAGCTTCAGCGTTGTGCCTGCCCTTTGCTCAGCTGAGTCACAGCCACTGGGCTCAGGGATTGCTGTGTAAACTTCAGCCCTCATGTCTCAACTCCCTCGTTTGTAAAATCAGGTTTTAAGCTTATATCTATGAGAACTTGGAACTTGGCTTATAAAAAGCACCTACACCTCTATAGGCAAAGCATAGTGGCTTTCGGTAATGACTTGGTAGCTGAGTGAACTGGAGAGGTAAGACAGTTATGGTGACTGGCAGAGTACCAGCTGGCAGTAGATGATAACCATCCGTGGTTACTTTTTAGATGGCAAGGCTAAGTGTGTGCTATGTGATTGGGCCGCATTCCAGCCACCAGTATCTCTATGTTGATGACCATGCCAGCAGCTTTCTTACCCCCAACACTGATATAACAGCTAAGAGACCACAGAACTTGACTCTGGGAAGACCCGGGGCCCCAACTCTTTGACAGCATCTCTGTGACGTGCAGAACCCCAAGGAGGAACTCAACAATGTTGACTTCAAGAAACAAAGGGAGGATTTTCTGCCTTTGGATATGAGGTTAGGTAAGATACACAGCGTAGGCCAGTTCTAATCCCCTGTATTGTCCTGCCATTGTTATTATTGACCTAACCATAGCTCTTGAAAGAGACAGGAGCCTCCTTGAAGATGAGAGCCATGTGTGACGACATGGATAGCCCTAAAAAGTAGGCAATAAACTCATGGTACTAGAGAAACCACTTAATGCAGAACTAATGTATTCAAATGAAAAATTAAGGCACTTCCAGTTTCAGGGAGTGAGCATGACCACCAGTGACATTTCATTATTATTATTATTATTATTATTACTACTATTATTATTATTATTATCATCATCATCATCATCATCATCATCATCACTACTCATATTACTCCTATTCCTATTACATTACTACTACTACTACTACTACTACTACTACTACTACTACTACTACTACTACTATTAAATGTATCTGGTATATCTAAGTCAGTGGAGACATGGATATTTTGGTTTGAAAGTGTTTCAGCCCAGAGGCCATTTTTTATTTTGGGTCTTGGCACAGAACCAAAAGATGTTGCCACCAGGTGGCAGTAATTCCATGTCATCTCCATGGTTCAGAAGGCTTTGAACTAGGGTCTTGTCTTCTTAGGTGGTCTGATTTGTCCTCCGGTGGGAGGGCAGCAGGGAAGGTCCTGTCCTGAGGTCCAGCATTTGGGCACCTCATCCTCAGGTTCTGCTCCTGTGTAGAGGAGGCAGCACAGGGAAGAGATGTACCAATGGCCTGCCTGGGAAAGCAGACTCGAGAGTTGGATCTGTGACAAATCTTTCCATTCTCGCCCTGAAAACACACACTCAAAACACAATGACAAGTGAGAGTGAAAGGAATCTGGGGCAGGGACAATGTGATTTCTTGCAAGATCCCCTTGGCTCCCCCAAGACTGAAAAGACAGAAAGTGAAAATGTAGTGGGATAAAAATGGAGTTGGAGCGCTTCACACTTCAGGGCTGATGGTGAAGACGAACAGAAGTTTAGAAAGTTCTGACCACAGAATGCAAACCACAGGGTGAGCTGCTGCATGCATCACAAGAGAAACTTGGTTTGTTGGACCCTCAACAAAAGCCTTGGTTCCTAGTTCAAAGCCCCCCTCCTCTTGGGGTGTGGGGCTCTGACTTGTCCTACTAAGAGCCAGACACAAGCCAACATGACTCAGGGTCCTACTATGTGCCAGGCCTGGGGCTGGACAGGAGAAGTGAGAAAGACAAGGGCTTGGGCATGTGTCTGTATGCATCTGTGCCTTGGCGGACAAACATTCCTACCCTAAAGGACAGTTGAGAACTGTGACGCCAGAGAGAAAGGCACAGGATGGAAGCCACGCAGCTGCACGACAGCAGTAGACTGAGTATTCCAAAGTTGCTGCTTTGTGAAGAGCATGCTCGTATAGACTGAAAAATCAGGCCACCATGACACAGGCAATGAACACTCCTAGGATCAACTAGCTTCCTTCCAAGAAATAGTCAGGGATCACTTTGCCTCACTATAGGCTGTGCCGGGGGCTGGCAGTTGAACAGTGGGTATAATGGGTGTATCCCCTGCCTCACTGAGTTTATACTAGAGGGAAGAAATGCAAGTCCTACCCAGAAGCCTTTGAGATGTCAGTGATGGTGGAAAAGGAACTTGAAGACTGACAAGAGTTATGGGGGCTAGGGAGGACATGGTGTGGTCTTAAATTCCGGGCTCCCTCTGGTGACTACAATAGCTA
The DNA here is from genome assembly GCF_008632895.1 of Mastomys coucha. Lineage (NCBI taxonomy): Eukaryota > Metazoa > Chordata > Mammalia > Rodentia > Muridae > Mastomys > Mastomys coucha. The sequence goes on along the minus strand of NW_022196903.1, from coordinate 107,392,150 downwards.
CATGCACACCATTAGAATTTTAAAACAATCTCCACAGCTATCTTTTTCAGCCCACAAAAAAAAAGGAACTAGCTCCATTTTACTGATGACAAAACTGAAATGGTCCCAAAGTTCCAAAGAGGGAGGGGCAGAGTAGTGCCACCCTCAGCCCCAACCCACATGCGCACTATGCACAGAGGGAGCAGAAGGACCCGATATGGAGCTTGACCTGAGAAGACCTGAGAAGGCAGGTGAGGGTCGGTGAGGGTCAGATGCAGTTACCCACAGGCTTTGGTACTGAGAAAGAAGAGAAAAGTGGCCAGGCGGAGGCTTCTCCAGACCAGACTGCCTGGTGGATCTCTTTCTGCAGCAGACTTTAGACCCCATGGAGGGACATGAACTTTTGATCTCACCCTAGCCTGTTTTCCTCTCTCAGAGGTAGACTTGGGAGGGGAATGGCCTGATTCTCCTCTCCTCCCAGTCTGAGGACTCCGGGGACCAGAACGGAGTACTCTACAAACTGCTGGGCCCAGGCCTGCAGCCTCTCCAGAGCTCTCAGCAGCCATTCTGTAGGACTTTGTTGGGCACAAACAAAGATGAACAGCTTGTGATTCCTAGCCGAGAGAGACACCCTATCTGCTCATTTCCCCCCTATTGCCCAACCTCCCCATGTCTGGATGGACAGCTTGGGGCCAAGGGCTCAGAAACTGGAGACACTCCTGACCTGACGATGCCCTAGAACTCTAGGTTTTCTCTTCCCTCTCCTCCCCCTTCCCCCCCTCTCCCACCCCCGTTGTCTCCTCCCTGGCTCTCAGCAGAGATCTAGATAGCTATGGAGTGAGTGATTCTTTATTAGCTCGTGGCTGAAGGATGCTCCAACACTGTGGCTACAAGATCATCTTCAAGAAGTAGGGTGACAGCCAAATGCCAGGCCCAATGATGGCTTTTCTGGGAACTTTTTTCCTTGTGGCACAATGTGAAGTGCAAATGAGAAATGAAGCCAGGATCATTCTTTAAACCAACATAGGAAAACTTGGCCTTGCTAAAGGAGGTGCTACTAGACATGGCAATCAGGACACTCCCAGTCTCTGTTAAATAATCAACTTCCCAAACATTCAGAGAACAAGCATTTGCTGAGCACCTACTGTATACATAGCATGGACTAGCCTGGGTGTGTGGAGTATGGACAAGGCTGATGGGGACCATGCTCCTAAGCCGCCTTCTTGACAAACACAGCAGCTACCCCCACCCCACCCAGCATATTTGTTTCTTCACCTCACTGCCAACCTGGCACCTGGCACCTGGCACCACCATCTCTTGGATTCTGGATTCTGCTTTTTCAATTTATTTTATGGATCCTCTATCTAAGTACAAGGTCAGCAAGTAGCTGACAAAAGAAATGGACATTGTACAGATAAAAATCACACCTCTTGTACATGCACATATGTTTATATAAATAATCCATAGTCAACATGGGTGCCCTGGAAACTGGGCATGAGGCACAGGGGTGGCTCACAGTGGCAGATAGTAAGGACCTTTCTGAGGAAGACATGCTTCAGCTGAGTCCTAGAGGGTAAGGAGGAGTTAGGGACAAAAGGAAAGTTGTCTGTAAGTAATGGCATGTGTAAAGGTCCTGAGACAGAAGGGATACGAATGTTTGAGGCTCAGAAAGGAGGCTCTTATCCTGAACAGACTGAGATCTAGAAAGCAGGGCAGGGATGAAAAAAAAAAAAACCAGTGTGGATGGAGGTCCCAGAAGTCTTGGTGGGGGCATCATTTGGAATTACTCAAGTAACCATGAGCACCCCAGAAAGGATTTAAGCAAAGAGCTGCCAACAAGATTCACATTTCAAACCGCTGTTTGTCTGGCTGGCCAGAGAGTGGCCTGGAAGAGTCAGGGGTCATTTCTGAGAACCACTGAGGGACCATAGTCCTGCTTTTGTGTGGAGACATCAGTAGCCTGCACAATACCAGGGGCACAGGGTGTGGAGAACAGAAAAGACACAACAGGATCTGGTAGGCAGTGAAGCATTGGGTGTTCCCAGGGTTCTCTAGGGCAGAGGTCAGCAAAGACTAAAAGGTAAATGCATGAGCTATGCAAGCCGCCCTTGCCAAAGTGGGCCAAGTACAAGTGTGGCTGGGACTCAGCCTTTAGGATATTCTCTGTGTGTCCAATGATGTAGCGACTTCATTTGCCAGGAACACACTGGATTTCTGTGTATAGCCGCCTCCGAGCCTGAGAATTGTTCAGTGACTCCCTGAGGATGTGAGTGGCTGTGGGATCCTCAATCTAGGTATCCACACAGGGTGTTGCTATTCAACTCTTTCTTTGCCACACCAAAGCAACACTGCAAGCCTTCTCTAGAAACAATGTAAAAATAGGCAGAGGGCCAGAATTGAACCAGATACTCTCACCAAATCTACCTGGAAAAATCACCAGCTGATTTCAACCTTTGCAGGGCACTGATGGAGAAACTGAGCCTCAGAAAGAGACCTGGGAAGGCAGTGGGAACCTGAGATGCTCAGGAAAAGAGCTGAGTGGATTGTTAGGCCTCGGGTTCAATCTGTGCTTTCAGGCTGTGTGCCCATGTGTATTAATCTTTGTGCATACGTATGTACATGTCCATCTGTGTATAGATGTGTATGCACATGCACGTGTTTCTGTGTGTACATATCTATACATGTGTGCATCCATGTACAGGTGTACTGGCTGGTTTTGTATGTCAACTTGACACAAGCTGGAGTTATCACAGAGAAAGAAGCCTCCCTTGAGGAAATGCCTCCATGAGATCCAGCTGTAAGGCATTTTCTCAATTAGTGATCAAGGCTGGAGGGCCCAGCCCATTGTGGGTGGTGCCATCCCTAGGCTGGTAGTCTTGGGTTCTATAAGAAAGCAAGCTGAGCAAGCCAGGGGAAGCAAGCCAGTAAGCAGCACCCTTCCATGGCCTCTTCATCAGCCCCTGCCTCCAAGTTCCTGCCCTGTGTGAGTTCCTGTCCTGACTTCCTTTGATGATGAACAGCAATGTGGAAATATAAGCCGCCCTTTCCTCCCCAACTTGCTTCTTAGTCATGATGTTTTAGTTAGGAATAGAAACCCTGACTAAGACAACAAGTATATTTGTTTCCTCTGTGTGCATGTGTGTGTACTTGTGTATTTGTGTGATCACCTGTGTGCTTGTAAGCATTTTTTTATCTCTGTGCATGCATGTTCATGTACAAGTGGTTTTTTTTTCCCACTCTGTATCTGTATGTCTCTGTGTTTGTGTCTGTACATCTGTGTGTACATGTGTATCTCTGTATATATATGTATGTCTGAGTCTACATGTGTATCTGCATGTGTCTGTGTATGAGTGTAGGGCTCTGAGGAAGTGGTGATTGGATCCCTCCAACCTTTTCCAGATGCCAGGCTCATCTCTGAAGCTCCTTACCTACTTCAGTGTCCTTCAGCCATCCCAGACCCACAGAGAGTGAGCCCCTGGAGCCTGCATCTTTAACAAGCTCCAGGTACCCTGATGATTGTCAAAGGTCTAGATGTCATGGGGGGTGATTACGGTCTCTTTGCTGCACCTTATATCCAGGGAGGAAGAAGGGGATGGTCAGAGGAGACAGGCAGGAGCCTCCTTTGTATTAATATAGGACCTGTAGGCTTAAAATAGAGAAGACAGAGCCATGATGGGAAGTGTGCACCCCAAACTGCCCCTTTAGTAGAGCCCTGCTGTCACAGCTGATGTTGCCAGGGAAGCACTCAGGAGCCAATTCCTTTCTTCCTGAGGATCCTTCCTGTGATTTGGAATGTGATTTGGTCACCAGTAGCATTCAGAGGCATAACAAACTGGCAAAGATGAGCATGTGTCCCAGTCCACTGACCTTATCACTTACTGTCACAGATAACTCTAAGTTGCAGTAAATAACCAGTGCTCTGCAAATCTTTCCATCCACACTTCTCAGACAGAGGGAGCCAAAAGCCACAGGCTTGAAATCACGTAGAAGCACCAAATTCTGACTGGAAGTGAGACATCAATTCCGTGTGATTCGTGTGTGTTTGTTTCTATGTAAAATGGGCATTTCCTGGTGGACACAGACAAATCTGAGCAAGTGGCTTCTTATGTTGGCATTCCTGCAGAGCAGGGCATACCCTGGGCATATCCCAGTGAGGTCTAGGCTGGTGTCTGGGAAACTCCCTGAAGGCTTCAGGCATGCGGTGCAGGTTGAGGGCTTGGCTGATGAGGGGTCTCTGTTTAACACACTCCCAGACACTTTGTCATGAGCAATCAGAGGAGCTTAGGCATAAACATTTGTTATTCACAACTAGAATAATCCAGGCCTGACTAAAGGTGAGATGATTTTTCCAATTCTTTATGTGGAGGTGGGGTCCAGAGTAGGTTTGCATGTGAACTATTCTACCAAGAAAGCCACTAAGGATGCACCTTCTCCTCAAGACACCCCATGACAGATCTTCGACATCAGGCAAGAAAAAAAGTAGGTTTATAATTTTAACCACTTAGGAGTGAAGTTTAACATGTCCTTTATTTGTGACCATGAACTTTATCAACAAGCCATAGACTTCTCATGAAGGAAAGTCTAGATACGATGGTGGTATGTCTAACTCAAATATCTACAGTGAGGGCTTGAGAGACAGATGGCTCAGTGGTTAAAAGCATGTATTGCTCTTTCAGAACTGGGATTTAGTTCCCATCACCCACATCAGGCACCATAAAACTACTTTTAACTCTAGCTCCAGGTGATCTGACACCTGTGCCCTCCTCCAACACCACACATACACAGCATATACACACATATTCATGATTAAAATTCATGATTTAAAATTAATTAAAGTTAAAAAATAAAAAACACAATATCTATGATGAATGTTGCCTTGAAATCATGATAGTGGATGATCACATGATCCCACCAAAAAACCCTTCAAAACATCCCTGATCCCCAAACCCAAAATCTGAAACTTCCAGAATGTCAACATAATACAAGTAGAAAAGCTTATGGGCAAGAGGTTTTGTTTCACAGATGAAATAACTAAAAATACATACATGAGGTATACATGAAACAAATCAATCTCATCTCCCAGATGCTCATCAGATATATGAAATATTCCAAAACTTGGAAAAATCCCAAACTTGACATGTTTGATTTCAGGCATCCCAGGTGGGATCATGTATTGAAGGCACTCACCAAGAAGTGTCCCTGACCCCAGGCCATGTAGTTACCTTTAGATGTTCTCCAGCTGCATTTTGATACACTTGCTTTGCTGTGTATTTAACTGATTCATTAGTAATGATTATCCTGAGGAGACCTGAGGCTTTCACCTACTTACCTGGTAGTGAGTAGATCAGTCTCAGTGGCTGGTGGGTGACATTGTGCTTTGAGCTACGGCCCTTACCTGTGGATCAGAGAGCCGGGAGAGGTCAGGGTACAGATAGAACTTGATGCCTTCAGAGGCGCCTGGCAATGTGACCCCTCGGATCAGGAGGATCAGCAGCATGATGTAGGGGAAGGTTGCGGTGACATACACGACCTGCCCAGGAGAAGAGAGACAAGAGGTAGGCAGCGGTGGTAGTGATGGGCTTATTTCACTCAGCACAGCTCCCTCTCCGGGCTGCAAACCATTCTTTATGGCGGCGACCCTGAAAGTGATGGAGCATGCTCTCTGTATCCATCTACACAGCCCAGTCTCAGAAAAACAATTGGCTCTGAGCATCCTCAGGCTCTTGTTTCCATAGCTGCCAGTAGCCATGGATGCTCATGCTTCTCATATCAACCAGCCCGCACAGTGTTTGCAGAGAGCTCTACAATTCTCTGTGTCATCTCTTGACAGCTGACAGCATCCGATACAATGCAAGCACCATGCAATCAGCACCCTGCATTATCTAGGGAACAATTACAAGGAAAAAAACTCTACACATCCAGTTCCGATGCAAACATCCATTCATGACTTCTGTCTGGGTTTCTTTGAATTCACAGATGTGGCTCCTATGTGACTGGACTGACAGGAAGTACCTCAACCAGAGTCCTAGAGGCAAAGAGTGGGATGAATGTGCCTCCCTTGTCATCTTTGTCATGTTGGGTGTGACATCCCTGTTAATCAAGAGGAACATGTGCAGGAGATGCATCTTCCAAGGTTGTACATGGTCGGCAACAATGTGTCCTATGTTTAAACCTTGAGAGGGGAGATTCCATGTTAAGGTTCTTACTGCATAAATGGACTTAGAGAAGGGAGGAAGAGAGGAAGGAAGGAAGGGAGGGAGGGAGGGAGGGAGGGAGGGAGGGAGGGAGGGAGGGAGGGAGGGAGGAAGGAAGGAAGGACGGACTGTGATAGTGGTGAGCCTCACCAAGAGCCAAGGGGCGAGGGCCCACATGCACACCTGTTTGCCTCACTCTGCCTACTTCTCAGTGGAGTCTATACAGAGGACATATGAGGAGCTTGACAGCAGTGGGTTTCAAACTCACTGAAAGACATAGAAATCACAACCCTGTGCCTGGAGCTCTGGGAAAGAAGTTTCTCAAAACACTTCCATATGGGTCACTGCTAATGTTGTCTATCTAGCTCCACTCATTTTAACTGTATGTATTTACTGTGTGGGGTGTGTGTGGATGATACGGCACATGGGTGGAGGTCAGAGGGAAATTTTCAGGACTCAGCACTCTCCTTTCACTATGTGTTTCCCAGGGATCCAACTCAGGTTGTCAGGCTTGGCAGCAAGCACCTTTTCTAGCTGAGCCATCTTGCTGGTCCTCTATTTCACCTCTTTTAAAACTTGGCCAGGACTCTTTTAAATCCATTTCACAATTCATTAATGGTCTAAGACCTGCAATTTTGAAAAGAACTGTTCTTAGTAAAAATATTTTCTTTTTATAACCAAAGATAGGCTGGGACCCAGGGGTAGGAAAGGAGATGGGAAGTAGAGGCAGAGTGGGAGAGCAAGCTGAGGAGGCAGGGAAGCATCCTGCACTGGTTTGGAACCCTCTAGGTCTGGTCTGCTTGGAGGCAGATGCTTGAACCCAGAGAAGCTGAGACAGGCTGAGCCAATAGAGACAGTGCACTCAAGGACACACAGCCCTCCTGAGGCCCCTGGCCTGAATACTGCCCAAGCCGAGCTGGCCAACCATCCATACTCTGGACCCAGCCCTGGGTCCCCACATAGGTGCCAGCCCTCCTCCACTGGAGGACCCTGCAGGACTCAGAGTCCTGCCACATTTGACCCCTTTTTCTTTGTCATTTTCTATTCTCTAATCACTTGCACTGTCTCTTGTTGGAACCTCGCCACTCTTGTTTAGAAGGGAGCTTGTCACCATTCAAGGGCCAGGGACATTCTTAGATTCCAATTTAGCTCTGCATAGCCCTCTGTGCACACAGATGCAGAACACAGGCTTGCTGATGGCTGGGACTCAGACACCACAGGGCAAGCATGTGCTCTGAGCAGGGTGCCTCTGCTACCGCCCCTCACTCCTGTGCAAGCTGGGCCGGCTTTGGCCAGGGCTACAGTCTTTCACATTGGTCCTTCATTCACATCCTCACTTCTTTATTACGCATGTGCTCACAATACTGAAGCCATTCCTGGGCAGTCAGGATTGAGCTCTGCCTGGGTAAGGAAAACTCAGCCAATGAGGCTTTCTGCTCTAAGAAGCTTCCAAATGGTTGAAAAGAAAGACAAAGAGACAGATAATGCATTCTGTGGTGGGCACAGAGAGGCAGCAGCCCATGACAAGAGCAGTCAGGGTAGACTTCTCCAAAAAGGTGACCCAGAAATCAGATCCTAAAGGAGTAGATCTCAGGACATGAAACTTGGGGTGGAGGGGAGAGGGAAATGGAATTTCTGCTGCATGTCAGAGGCACGCACGGCACATATACAAGTACATACACAAATGGATGTCCAGGCATGCATGTGCACACAGACACACACATGCACACACATGCATATATGCAAATACACATACATGCATATGCCTGCACACATGTATATACACATATACACACAAACTCGTGTCTGTACATTGACATGCACTGTACATGCAAACACATTGGACACACACACATATACATGAAAGCAGTACTGGCTTTGCTCATCCTACATGTCTCTACACAGGGTAGGGGTAGAGGGTGCTCTGGGAAGGAAGAGTTATCATCTTTTATATATGAGTAAGGAGAGAGAGCTCAGTAGCTTGTACAAAGTCACCCAGCTAATGAATAATGTCCAGAGATGGATTCATAGCAAGATTCAGCTTACTTCCAGGGTCACCTATTTGAACAACCCAATATCCCACTCACAAGATCACCACAATATCTATGAAAATACTTTATTATTTCCCTCATTTGAGAGAAGCTCAGTCATTTTGTTAGCACAAGGCACAGGTTTAAACACACTCCTCAAATGAGGGGATACAAGGATCAGCAGAGATGGTGACAATGCATCCTCTAGACACACCTGGAAGGTTGGATCATTTTTCTGTGGGTGCTATCTCTGGTCTTCAATGATAGCTCACTTAGCCTCTGGTTCACCAGTGCCTGCATTGAAGCTGGCAAATGAGCCATGGGCCCCCCAGCATGTCGTATGACTGATGCATTCTCATACTGTCATATACAATGCCACAAAGTGTCATTCAAAGAAAAGAGTATGCAAATCAGACACACAATTGGAATAGGCAGTCAATGTTAACAATAAGAAAAAGGTCAGCCATGGCTGTGGCTCATCATTGGCCAGCAAGCTGACTGCTGTAAAACTCTCCTCTTCCCCTATTTTATAGACCTTGCCTATGACAGATATTCAGCATTGCACACATATTCTCTAAGGAACATTTGTTAGGGCTGGAGTGATGGCTCAGTGGTAAAGAGTGCTTTCCCTTGCTGCTCTTCCAGATGACCCAAGCCAAGCCTCCATCTTCTACATTGAACTCCTCCAGAACATCCCACTGTGGTCTCAATACTCAATGGCTTTTCTAGCCCAAAATTCCAAAATCCTCCCGCAATCCTCCTCAAAACTTGTTATAAATACCCCACTCCTGGTACCAAGTTACGTTAGTCAAGGTTTATATTACTGGCAATGAAAGGGTTTATTCACTTTATACTTCTACATTGCTGTTCATCACCAAAGGAAGTCAGGACAAGAACTCAAGCAGGGCAGGATGCTGGAGGCAGAGGCTGATGAAGAAGTCATGGGAGCGATGCTATTTACTGGCTGGTTCCCAGTACTCCTATCAGGTGGCGCACAACTTTATATGATGCTAGTTCCTAGGGATCTGACACCTCTGTCCTCTGAGGGTACCTGCACTCATTTGCATGTACCTGCATGTGGGTGGATGTGTATACATACTGAACCCCCCACATCTATACATAATTTTAAAACATAAGAACTTTTAAAATATTTTAAAATATTGATTTATTCATTTATTTTGTGTATGTGTGTAGATATGGGTATGGGGGTATATAGGGATATAGAGGAGTATAAGTCAAAGAACAGTCTACAGGAGCTAGTTTTCTCCTTTCATCACATGGGTCCCTGGGTTTGAATTCAGATTGTAAGGTTACAGCAAGCACCGTACCCTCAGAGCCATCTCACTGGCACCTGTATATACACACTTGATTCTTTTGAGTACCATTAAGTCAGCTCAAATCTACAAGTCATGTGGAGGTAGCAGCCTAGCTGCCATCAACTAGGGTAACAACCTAACAACCACGTGCCAATCAGATGCAGTAGCCAGGAGCTTCCATGTCCCAGATTTCTTTCTCCAGCTTAGCTGTCATGAGCCCTTGCTCACACAGTTGAAAGATGAGAATGCAAAGCCTAAGGATAACTCACATTCGTAGGGATTTATCCTCGGCCTGCAAGAGCATTTTGATGAGGCTGAATTTGCTGGTTTTCCTATGTTGTCTTTACTGAGTGGATAGGGTCACTGAGTATCCTTCAGAGAATCACGTAAGACCAGACTGAGTATGCCCTCTGTGCCCAGGCAGTGTGGATGGCAGACTGAGCCTCATCCTGGTGGTGGTGTGATCCGTTAAGTGGCTGATGGTTCTGAGTGATGATTCTGAGGCCACAGAAGGAGCTCCCAGGGGATGCTATGCTTCTGTATTACATTAGTACAGCCAAGCCTGCTAACCAGTGTCCATACTTTCATTTTTATACTTTTAACAAAACCATAAAAGATAGGTAATATGCAAATGAGTTGCCCACAGACCATCGAGTGGGCATGTTTACTACCAGAATGAAACCACTGACTGGCATGTGTTGCCCAAGATCCACTCCTAAGCTAAAGTGTGAGAGTATCAGTAAGGGTACAAAGGGTGGTTTGGGGTATCCTTACATAATACACACAGGGGTGAATGACATCAGAGTTGAAAATATAATATTTCCCCATATCCCTTCTCCTGTGTTTCTATTTTTGGCCACTCTGGATGTTTGTGTTATCTTTGATCCCTACCCCATATCCCACACACACACAACAGCTGTTGACTTTTGCCATATAGATCTGTCTGTCAAGAGATTGTCCACAAATGACATGTGTCAGCACCCCCTTCTCTTGTGCACTTGTCAGACACTACTAATCAATCACAGCATTCCTTGCAGCTGAGCCTGCCAGCAGCCTCAAAGCCCTCCATGCAGTTCTTCAGCTATCACCCCTAACCTACTCCACATATCATGTGTGCATTTCCAGTTTCCCACAGGCCAATGGATGTGTAAGATCCAGGTCTAATCCTTAAAGAAGGCTGCTGAGCCAAGTGCTTCACAGGTCTCTGAGACGGATCTGTGAAAGTGGTTTGGAGCCTGGCATCCCTGGGTAAGTGGGAATGGAAGAGGCCAAGGATATGGGATGGGCACAGAATTTGCCTACTGAACATCTAGAAACTTCCAAGCGGTCACTGGGGTGATGGGGAGGTTGGCCTCTTTCCTCAGCTGTCCCCACAAGCCATCACACTCAATTCCCACAATTTGGCCCACTCACTGTATTCTGCACTCACAGCAAGGGTCCTTTGCTCCCTTCCTTCTGGGTCACTGTGACAATCCTGTGCTGTCCACATTGCTGCCCAGGTTCAGAAGCAAAGATCTGGCTCATCTCTGTCCTGAGAGTCTTAGCCAACCGCCCATGCTCAAGGTGGGGTGGAGTGAAGTGGTCGAGCCTTGGTGGCAAGTGCTAGCATCCAATCCTGTTTCTTGCTGTGTGACTTGGCAGGTCTCCACCATCCCCACCGCCAGTCCCTCACTACTAGGGAGCATGCCAGGCTCCTCCAAGTCCCCTTGCCTTTTCCCAGCCTTCCTTTGTCCATAGAGTCCATCGCCAGCTCAAGGCCACCCACAGTGTTCACTCTCTGTGTGTCTGAGTCCCCACACAGCTGGCTGAGCTTCCTCCAGGTCACATGTTCTGCCCTCCACCAGGATGTCCTTGTCCCATCTCACAGCTCTAGAAGCAAAGGCTTACAGTGGCTGATTTGAAATACCCCTTGCTCACCTCCAGCAATGAACTCTTACCCCACAAACAAAACTGCCAGCCCTGATGTGGTTATAAGGACTGCCCCATCCTGACTCAATGTCTGTCACCCATCGCTTGAACCATTCCAGCCCTCTCTCTAGCATTCAATACTATGGTTGCCTTCCCTTGAAAGCTCATTCATGACTTCTAAACTGGAAGAATGGACTTTGATGTTTGACTTCTAATGTTGCACTCACTGGTGCCAGAGCACAGAGGTCTCTGGGTTAGATGGGTATGGTCACGATTTGTTGGTGGGAGAAACACAAACTGAGGGTAGAATGCTAGTCATTTAGAATATGGTTTTACGCCATATCTATGTGAAACATGGGAGCCTTGTGAGCTGAGGTTTGGTGACTATTGGATTTTGGGAAGTGTGTTTATAGGGAAGGTCATCACAAGGGATGTCCTTGTAACAGACTCCCCTCCCTCTCCCCCACATACACTGAGTCAGGGAACTCAAGAGGTGCCCCTGGCAAGGAACAGGGTTCCTTCGAAGTCATCTGGGGACCCAGGATATGTCTGCAAGAGGGAGGAGTTGTTCACAGTGCTCATGGCTATCCTGGATGATGGGTGACTGAAACAGGCACAGTAAGTCCTTGGATAAGGTAGCACCCAGCCAGGCTGTTCCTTGGTGTTGCCAGCAACGGCTCAAACACAGGGAAGTGGGTGTGGAAGAGGGAGGGTCCATTTGTCAGCCTCCTAGGCTCAGGCTGTGAGGCCTCCCAGCCCAGAGCACACCCCTAGGTTAATGAAGAGTTTCACTATTGTTGGATCCCCTTGCATCAGGTCACCTCCTTCTGCACAGAAAGGTCGCATAATTGTGGTAATTACACTGTATCCTGTCTTAATTGACTCTAATTGCTCATTTGCATAGCAATACTGGAATCCTGGGGTGCTTTTCCCCCTACTTCCAGGACACAGCTATTTATTTCATAGCAGGGAGATTGTCTGGTCACTGGGAATGCCACAGAGTTTGTAGAAGGGCCTCCCCTCCCCAAGTTTTTCAGGACAATGGGCAAGCTATAAAGTGGAGTGTTGTTCAAAAAGCATTTGGAAAGTGGATTGATGTGGGGACAAAGGTCCCTAGGGTCAGTAGATCCAGAATGCTGGACTGCTCAGGCAGATTCCATTCCTCACTGAGTGAGAAGGTATAGTACAGTGAAGACAAGGACAGATGGGCTAATTCAAGCTCCCACATTGTGTTCCACAAATGGACTTACTTATGTGAGCTAATTTTTGTTATTTACCTGAATCTTCTCAAAGGTTTTATGGTATCAAACTCGAGAAGGAAGCTGTGAACTTCTGCCAGACAGTAAGCCATCTCTAAGCCCAATGGGTCAGTGACTGCAGAATTAAATGTGGTGAAATCAGATGAGAATAAATTCTAGCCAGAGGCTGGCTGTCCTAGGGGATGCTCTGTCTATGTCTAAAGAAAAAGAAGCAAGTTTGAGAGGGGCTAACCTTAAACCAGCTCTTCCTTGGACTCTGCCAAGGAAGCAACCATCCCACGATGTAACAATGATCTTGTTTGCTTTTCATGCAGATAAGATCATTCTGGGGTTCTCTACCAGTAGAATTTCTTCCATATTTGTAGTGAAAGACCAGACAGTTGCTATGTGAGGTCCTCTCTGGGTCTTGGATTCTAAGGGGATCAGTCCTCTGTCAAGTGCTAGCCTTGGCAAAGAACCAGGACTCTCTGGCGCTCTCCAGGGTCCTGACACTGATTTGTGTTGCACTAACTGCCCAGGCCATGGACCATGCTTCCATTAACAGCACCTGGATGACAGAGATGGTTGACACTGTTACCTCTAACCTGCCTTATGTGGGTTTCTCTATATACTTTTCAGACTGAAACCTTCAAGATGGTTTATCCTGGCGCAGAGCTGGAAGCACTCAGAAGTTTGTCCTCTCGGTGCTACAGCTTCTGTTCTTAACCTGGAGCCTCTGGCTTGACTAGAGTTTGACTACCCTCAGCCATGGCAAGCCCATGAAATCCCCCGTGCCCATTTCACTTTCCAGATGGTCATTCCAGCACATATAGTTGCCCTCTGGGCTAGAAAGCATAGCACTAAACATACAGAATCTACAAGCATTCTTTGACTATTAACAGATAGTTGTTACTGTCCCCAACCCAGGTTTCTAAGGACCACTCCCAGATTTCACAGTGGAGACTATTCTAACCTTCACCAAATAGTCAGACATACCCTCCATTAAGGACTTGTCAGGCTTTGAGAAGACGTGAAGAAGATGAAAATCTGAAAAATGGAAGCTTCCACGGACGTAGTTGGCTTCCCACATTTTTTTTTTTTTTACAACTGACTAATGGTGTTTATTAACAGCGCAGACAACCTGATTGTCACCAAACATTGTATCACCATAAAGTGCATGTTTCACACTGGCATCCCAAGACAGGTTTAAGGGGAAGGAGAGGAAGATGCTATGAGACAGCATCAGAGCAGGCCCCAGGTGAGTCTGATGAGCAGAACGTGGCACTCACTGTAAGACCATGAGGAAGCTCTATTATCTACTCCTTCATCTACAATAACTAGACCCCAGTTTAGAGCATGTGTGCATGTGTATGTGGGGTCACTGACAGGTGTGCTCCTCAATCACATTCCACTTTATTTTTTAAGATAGGGTCACTCACTATGGAGGTCTGCTATTTGGCCAGCAAGCCTCAGACACCCTTTTTCTGCCTTCCTGGTGCAGGGCTTGCAGCATACAATGCCACACCAAGGCTTTTAATGTGGGTGCCGAGATCCAAACTCCTTATTGACTAAAAAACTCTCCCCAGTCCAAGACTCCTCATTCTTAACAGAACTTATTGTTGCCTGATCCCAACCCCCTCACTGCTAGGTGGTCATATGATAATAGCTAGTCAATAAGACACAAATGAAGGTGCTGCGTAGCACTTCCAGATCATGTACGTGAAAGGAAGGGCTAGATCCTACCCTTCCATCTTGCCTTTGCATGGTCTTAAATGAATATAAGAGCTCTTAGGTTATGAAACTGTGGGAAATACCCTAAGAGAGCCAGGACTGAGGACAGAGGGCTGAGCTCCTAAGTCTGATCCATCAGGTGAGAGGGAGGGAATGAGACTTAGTCCAACAGAGAATCTAAATGTCTAGCCACCAGCTGCCTCTCTGACCTTGCATAGGTACTGCTGTTCCCACTCTGTGTGGGTCTGGGTCTGGGTCTATGTTTTTGTTAAGTGAAGGTACTGGTTAAGAAGATCCATATCTCCCTTTGCAGACACACAGAAATGGTGAGGATGACCTGAGGACCCCAGAAGGCCATTGAGAGCAACCATCTGCTACTTCTGAATCAACCAGGAATATCAACAAATAGGAAGGGCTTAGCTATGAAATTAAAGCTTCAAGCTTCCCTGCCATAGTTCAAGAGCAGTGTTGGTGGGGACCTGCACATAAGGTACTTTGACATGCATAAGGTGTGTGTAAGTTCCCTGAGCTTACATCTTCCCAGTTTATAAAGAGAGGTCAATTCCCACACAGATGATGAAGGTAGGTCAGAGGTCACCATCACTCAGTCACAAGAAAGGCTAGGGTGGCACCTCATCCTAGCAAATGAATAGTCTTTATGGATAAGGTACAATGTAGCATGGGATGTAGACTTCAAACAGAGGCTGAATCAGTCTCATCTCAGTTTCGAGACAGTCAGACACAGTGACTCTGGAAAATACTTAGGAGACCACCTCACTAATGAATGTGGTACTGACTGGGGACATGGTGGGACTGGAAAGCTGATGGTAAGAGGGGTTAATTCACTGGCTGGGGAAGCCTGAGAGCAAAGGGCAGGAGGGAAAATGACCCACAGCATAGAGATACACACATAGCCATCAATCCCAGACTCCTAAATGAAGTATGCATAACAGCAACAAAATTATGATTCAGAGCAGTAGTAAAATTATAGTTATGAAGTGGCAACAAAAACAATTTTATGGTTGGTGGTGTCATCACAAAGTGAGGGACTGTATTAAAGGGCTGCAGCATGAGGAAGGTGGAGAACCACGTATAAACAAGCTATGACCATGTCCAGAAGGAAACATACTTTCACAGTCAGGAAAGTATAGGACTCCTGGTCAGATCCCCCTGGCTCCAAAGCCTGTACCCTGACTACCACATAGACCAGTGGGGAGTCTTTTCCTCTATGATCCATCTAGGATAATTTCACACTAGTGTTTCTTGTTCTCCCTTGCCATGGGCCTTTGCGTCTGTCCTACCCTTTCTTCTGCCTCTTTAATCATGGCTGCCTTTACCATGAACCACCCTTACATGGCAACAGTACTCAGCAGCCCAGAAACACCATACAGACACAAATCCCATCTCCAGCCTTTCTTTGTGCCTCCAATAGACTTCTGCCAGGCACTGTCCTTCTGGGTTTTGATTCTCTTTTCTTCATACTGAAGACAGTAACACAGCTCATTAGATGTGTCTTTTGAGCCTCAGGTTCTTGCCATGACTGTCCCCACCTCTATGCTAACTCTGGGAGATAACCAAGCCAAGGTCTACACAGCATCAGTCCTACATCTTGGCCCATGAGCCTTTAGTAAATGGCAACCTCCTTCCTTTTACTCAGCTCTGCTTCATCTTACCTCATAATGCAGCTAGCCAACGTAGGAGCCAGCTTCCCACCTCCATGATATAATACCCAAGGCAGTTTAAGAAGTTTGGGAAGGATTATTTTGACTCATGGGTTCAGAAAGTTTGACCTGTGGTGAATTTTCTGGTTACTTTAGACATCACGGTGGGAATACAAGGTAGAGGAGATCCATTTACATCATCATCATGATCAGAGAGGAGAAAGAAGGAAGGGGGAGGCTAGGGAAGAGGAGGAAAGAGAAAGAAAGGGGGGAGGGGAGAAGAGAGAGGTACAGAGAGCGGAGTCGTCTAGATCCCAGCATCATCTTCAAAAACACACCCCCAATGACCTAACTTCCATCTCCTAGGCCCCACCTACTAAAGGTCTGAGCATAACCCTACATTGTCACAACTGATAACTCAGCCCTTAACACCCAGGCCTTAGGGAGCCATTTACACAGCTGGCTGCGCCTGTCCTCAAAGCTGTTCAAGGTTAAGGCCTGCATGCTTCTTCAGAGGCTCTGATGCTTTTATTAAGTCCTTTGCAGACTGCAAATACTAGGCTAATATGAAATTAAGATCATGACAGGTGAACATCACACATGCTACATCGGCCTTTGGTGTGGGACTGAGGTTGCTCTTTTCATCTACTTGAGATCTTTCTACTGAATCCCATCTACAGACAGTCAGGTTTACTGAGAACACTGTGGCCAGGCCCTGTGCTTGGATTCTGAGAGCAGGCTGAAGCTGATGAATGAACAAGTCCACATCCTTGAGATATTCCTACAAGAGACATAGCATAGTGAGGGAGGGGTGGCTCAGGGCTCCTGGGGATGGGCTCTGAGGGGCACAGCAAGCCCCTGTAGCTTCAATCCTGATCTGGAACCTGTCGTGAGAACAAGTCCCTGTGAGGCAGAATGTGTCAGTCTGGGAAAAAGTCACCTCCAGGGACAGAAGTGAGCCATACATGCTGGGTGACACGGTCCTGAAGCAGCAGGCATTTTTGCACGCTCATTAGGATGTCTGAATCCAATTGAGATCCTTGTCCACAGAGTATCGAAAGATGACCAGATTCGGGAGGCAGGGTTTAAGCCTATTTCATGGTGAATTAAGATTAGCTAGGGAGTCAATGCTATTGATTTTTACATCTCCACCATAAAGGCCACAGAAATGGAAACAATCTCAAAACAAGCCTGAGTGACATAAATATTCCATGCTGTGCCCAGTCAAGCCTACTCTGGGATTAAGAGCTACTGCTTACTGCTTGAAAAACATGCCCAGTACCTTGGCTAATAATGATTTAAGCGCTATCCATCTTCTTGGACTAGAAGGCTTCTGTCACCATAGCAACCAAGTGCACCAAGAAAGCACACATACCCTGGAGTGGATTCACGTGTCTGTGTGTGTGCCTGTCTATGCGTGAGTGTGCATGATAGTGTGTGTGTGGGGGGGGTGCTAGATAGGAAACTAGGAAATATCACCCCATGTGTCCTGGCTCTCTTGAGTACACTTGTAAAAATGGAGATGTGGAAAATAGCAAAGGCTCAGGCAAGGACCAGAGCTATTGCCAGGCTCTTGAAAAGAGATCTCACCTCAGACAAACCAGACCCATAGCAGAGAAGCTGGCTCCCCCACCCTCTTGCCTCAGTTGCTCTTCTGTTGCCCGTTACTCAGCTCGAAAGACACCAGGCTCACCCTTAAAAGTCCAGCTTGACAGTTTCTCAGTTCTGATACTTATTCTGTCCTGACAGACTTAAAACTTTCCTTCATTATACTTCTGTTTCTTCCCCCCTCCCATTTGAAAGGCCCCTTGCCCTAGTTTGTTTTGTAATATATTCCCTTAATCAACTAAACAATCAATGGATCAATCAACCAACTCTGATGAGCAATCTCTTCATGAGGTACTTGGTAGCAGGCCTGGAGAGATGGCTCAGTCAGTAAAGTGCTGATGTGCAAACATGAGGACCTGAGTTTGATCCCTGGAACCCATGGAGGTGGGCAGAGTGATCGTCCTTTTAATCTAAGAACAGGGAAGATAGAGGCGAGGAGATCACTGAGGCTTGCTGGCCAGCCAGATGAGCCTCAAAACATGAAGCACCAGGCCATCAAGAGACCCTGACTCAGAAAGGTGAATGGTTCCTGAAGAGAAACACATGGGGTTGGCCTCTGAGGTCTACACGCATGTGCACTCATCCATACATGTACACCCACACATGAACATCCTCCACAAGAAATAGAAATAAACAAAATAAAAGAAGCCCTTGGTATTTAATTATAGCAATGAAAACAGACTAGGATACCTCATTTTCCTTTCTCCCTGCACCCCTTGCTCATGGGACCAGAACTCAATGTAAACCAGGCTGGCTGTGAACTCAGAGATCCACCTGCTTATGCCTCTGGAGTGCTGAGATTAAAAGTGTGCACCACTATATTCAACGCGTGTGTGTGTGGGGGGGGGGGGGGAATTGAATCCAGGTCTCCATCACATTAGGTAAGCCCTCCTCTTCTGAGCCATGCCTTAACCTCTTGCCTCCTATGGTTTTGGAGGCCGAGGACTGGCTGGTACCTCCTAGTCTCATTCACCAACTGGTGGGAGTCCCAGAGTTCAAAACCCACATTTCAAATCCTTTATGATTACATCTGCCTGGATTTTCCACAACTCCACGTGGATACTTACAAATCCATATGTTCAAACCTGCAGTCCTCACGTTCTCCCCCAAACCTACATCCCCTCCATCGTCTTCTTGGACTGCGGTGCCTCCCAAGGTTTGGCCCCATTGTTTGCAGCTTCCTTTTCTCTCACTTCAGCTTGAATCAAACTCTGGAAATGGAGGAAGCATGGCTGCTACTTCTGGGAGCACCAGCATGCGTCGCTCTTGTTTTGGCCCTTTCTAGGCTAGCCAGCCCCAATGCACGCTTCCACCTTCATCTCCTGGGCCTCACTCTCCTTCCTGTCCAAGGCTCGTCAATGTCAGTGCTTCCCAAGTCTCTCCATCCCTCCACCTTCCCCTGCATTCCTTCCCGAGCAAGCCTTTGCTCACACGATCCCATCTATCCTATAACACATGTTTCTGAATTGCTGCATTTGTCCACTTACTGTTACTATCATCAAATACTAGAGACATCTAACTTTATAAAGAGAAGAGGCTTATTTAGGGAGCAGTTCAGGAAACACAAGGGCAATAACACTCGATTCATCTTGGCCCTGGGCAACAACTTATGATATCATGGCAGGGTGTGCTCTGGAAGTGAGAGTCTACCAGCAAACTGCTAGAGTGCAAGTCACCAAGGCCGTCGGCACCTGTACAACTATAGATGAGCAACAGACTTTACGGGCTAAAATAGCTAACTTTTTAGAATGTAATTTTTATGTACGTCAGCGTTATGTACATACATGCATATCTGTGTACATGTGCATATCTGGTACCTATGGTGGCCATGAGTTGGAGTTACAGAGGTTTGTGAGCCACCATGTGGGGGTACCGGGAACCCAACCTGAGTCCTGGAAGAACAGCGAAGGCTCATAATCACTGAGCCATCTGTCTAGCTCCTGGTTGAAATATCTGAAAGTAACTGAGACCACTTGTTTAATACTTAGGATGACGCTAGTGAGATGGCTCAGTGGATAAAGGCACTGGCTGCCGAGCCTGAGGGTTTGAGTAGAATCCTCAGGAGCCACTGATGGAAAGAGAGAATGGATTCCTTTAAATAGTTCTCTGACCTCCACATATAAGTCTTGGCACATCACACATTAATATATGACAAGATACTTAAATGTTTTTAAAAGGTGGAACTATTCTTTTCTGCAGAAAGTTATCAAAAAAAAAAAAAGGTTGGTGGAATTTAATACTGAAAAGCCAACTTTAGGAACAGGATCTTGAGTCTACTTTTAAAAATTCCACATTTTCTTGAGGCAACCCAGTACTTTATAGATCTAAAAAAAGATACCACAGGCAGAGGAGGCTAGCCCGTTGTTACTGTGCTACCCCCATGTTCCTGTGGCTGAACTGCATACACAGCCTGCTAGTACTCTGACCAGCAAACCGAACCTGCAGATGCTGAAGATCCTGTGGATGAGCCACCACAGCAGCAAGTATCCACACCGCGTGCCACAGTCCAGCACAGGACACAGTGCCAAGGGAGGTGTACTACACTTCTGATTTCTGTTCTGTCTTGATGGGAGACACAATGAGGTTTTTTGTTTTGTTTTGTTTTGTTTTGTTTTGTTTTTTCACAAAGTAATGGCATATTTCAGGTGAAATATGTCAGTTAGCCATTTCTTCTTTTAAGAGTAGGGCACAAAATAAAAATCAGATGGTATCTCTGGACCCCCCGAGTGTAGAAAGGTACATATGCCCAAATAACTATGAGTTTTATAGCATTCCTATGGGTTCATGGGGGCTCTGATGCCTCTTCATGCCCAGGACAAGGAATCTTAATGTACATGAGGTGATTCCACACCACTTGTCTCTCTCTGAGCCTAGGCACCTCAGAGGCAACCCAGACATCTCCTGGTGCATTCTCACTGGCCACTGCAATCTTGATGAGAACTCAGAAGAGAGAATTATCTCCTCTAGTCTCTGTACTTAGTGTTCTCTTCCCCAGTGGCACCACATCTGGCTCTGGTCATTTAGCTTGCAACCTGGGTTTCATCATTAATTTTTCTGACTCCCAAACCCACCATAAACAGAGTGGAAGATCCACCCTCTGGGGCACTTCCTAACCCCATGCTCTTCTCTCCACCTCAAGGCACCTGATGTCTCTGACCTGTACTCTCTCTGTGGTCACCTATACCTATTCACATGTCATGGCTCTGGACACACCACAGGGAAGAAGCCAGGCCATGCCACCACTTGGCTTCCAGATATATCCAAGTTGGGTTCTCTAGGCCACATGGTTCCCAGGATAGCTGTGAATGTGGCTGGACATATTTATAAACACCACCATTGTGTCACAGTGTCAAAAGGCCTTACAGTGATCAGCTGAATTCTCGACTTCTCTCTAGGCTTGCCCACCCATGTACTGTCTCAAGGTCTACATAGGTGTCTAACACTTGCTGATTGACTCCACTTCAAGATGGTCAGCTGCGTAAAACAATGAAGCAATATCATATGCTTCATTTCCACCATGAAACCTGAAGTAGGTCTGCCTGCTGGCATCTCATCACACATGGTCATGCACATCTATAAACACTGTAGAATTCTTAGGAAACTTAAGTGGTATAGTGCAAGCTGGTGGTTATGGTAACATCTGTCTTGCCTCCTAAGGGCTCCTTAAGCACGCCTCTGTGTGCTGATGAGTAAGGGGGAGTTTCCTGATATCACAGAGACTAAAGCACTGTGTTAAAATCCAAGGACTAGGATTTCTAGGAACACTACAGTGCACACCAAACCATGACAAAAGCCCTACTTCCCAAGATTTCCAAATGGCCTGTCAACTATGTGGGAGCAAGAAGTTCTAACCACTGAGCTTAAAGTCTTTTTTACATGAAACTGAAAGGTTTTATTCGGGTCTGCTAAGATTGGATCCAGGGCCTTGCATAGCCAAGGTTTTTATTCTTCCTGATATTAATTAAAACTGAGGTTTCCACAAATACAATCATCACTCAAGGTGAGGTGAGGCAGGTTATCCAAACAGCATTCCTCCTTTCAGATAAATCGTGTTGCTATGCCAACACTACCAAGACTCTCCTGACCAAGGCACCACTCCTGGGCAGCCATGTTTATAACCATTGCAATAGTGGGGACTCTAAACTAATATCTGTGCTTACTTGAAGCTCTTACTTCAAGATGGAAAGCCCAGAGCGATAATCCTGACTAGTCTGGGCTGCCGTCTTGCCTCATCCATGTGTGTCCCTCACAGTTGGGATCACTGCTACTGAGACTCAACGCGTTGACTCACTCACTGGAGAATTCTCAAAGCGTTAGAGATGTATGTAAACGCTTCTGTCTTTGGCTTTTTCTGTAATGCAGTGAGGTTTTCTGTGATCAACCTGAACAGTCTGTCTATGTATGACTGGTATCTCAGGCTGTGTGTAATAAAGCCCCTGCTATCAGCAGAAGGCCCTGCAGCTATGAGTGGCTTAAGAAGCCCTAAGCCTCTGGACCAGCAGGCCTGGTATATAGCAGGCTCTCCCCAGTGTTGTGATCAACACACTGGGCCAAACACAAATGATTTAATGGGATAAAGACTCTGGGGCTTCTGCAGAGTGAAATATGGTCTGCCCCAACATTCTCACTGGGGGTTCTTGTTCCTTACATACCTGAGGTTGTCAAACAGGAAGACAGCTGTTGTCACAGCACAGGGCACAGTGTGAGGCCTGTCAGTGCGATCTCCACTTTCCAAAAATACATTTCTGCTTAAGAGTGAGCCATCATCAATGGCTCCCCACTGCTCACAGGTTCTTAGGTGGACAGCCTAGCCTCTTGCTTGCTTCCCAACCTCCATGCTGCACTCTGTCCCACCTCCCCCACTTCTCCTCCCAAGGTAGGCCTGGCTCTAGTCTCTCCACCTGGCTGTTCTCCTCTATGAAGCTTCTCTCAAAAGGCTTTTTCAGCCTTTCCAATGCCTTGGTAATGTCCTGACCCAAAGAGCATCAACTGGTCTGTGGACAACTATTGTCTACAAAAGGATCGCAGTGAATATCTGCAGATGAGGGGCTCAAGCTTAGTCACCTTACTTGGAGCCAGAGAATGAACTCAGCAACTCAGGGAGAACTCATAGTTCCAGCAAGGTTAGCCACTGTGTCTGCTACATACAAGCCTTGAGTATTTTTACACATAGCACCTTCTAGAATCCTCATAACAAGGTAGATTTTCTTATATCCTAAGAGGCACAGAAAGCCAGGCAGTCACCCTGGAGGACAGCACTACATTCAAAGCCACATTTGCCAGGGGCCAGAGACAGGACATTTGGGTCTCTGCTTTCCGCTGTGTGCTGATGAGTAAGGGGACTGTATGGTGGTTTGCGATGCAGACGGGTTGCACCCTGGCTCATCTGCTGGCTGTGTGACTCTATATGCCACTTACCTCTCTGGACCTTAGTGCCATCCCTACAGTAGGTTTGCCTACACTCACATGAACACCGACTGAAAAGGCTGACTCACATGATGACAGTAGAGTACCAAGCTTCCATGTCAGAAACACAGGGTGGGGGTGAGGGTCTGGGCCTGTCTACCTGCTGCCAGATGGCTTCTATGGCATTTCCCCAGTGTCTTCCTCCATCAGTAGTTGCCCTCCATTGAAAGCTGGTTCTCAAGGGCCTCACTCACTTGGGGTCACAAACATTTTTTCTTTTTTTTTTTTTACCTACTCTGTGCCTATGTTCATCTTCTTCCCCAAGAAAGCATTCCTGAGCCACTGTAGGTACAGGAAGGGGTGGGGGATCAAATGTCTGACTGCTCAAGAAATGCCGTTTCTCATCAACTCAGTCCAGCAGGTCTTTGCACACATGGGCATCGTATGCTCACTGAACCGCTCAATCAGTCAGGTCATCGTTTGTTGCATCCATCTGACTTCCTTCAGGGACAAAGCCGTGGCTGCTCTCAGTACCCCTGACCTGTATGGAGTCAACTTTGTTCACTGTCTACAAGTGGAAGGAAAGAGGAGAAAGGCTGCCTGATAGTTACCCTGGTTCTTTGTACATGACCATACCCTAAAGTTGCTATCAAAAGTGCAGTACAGGGGGGGGGGGGCTAGAGAGATGGCTCAGCAGTTAAGAGCACTGACTGCTCTTCCGAAGGTCCTGAGTTCAAATCCCAGCAACCACATGGTGGCTCACAACCACCCATAATGAGATCTGATGCCCTCTTCTGGGGTGTCTGATGACAGCTACAGTGTACTTACATATTATAAATAAATAAATCTTTTAAAAAAATGTAGTGCAGTATAGGAAAAAGTAGCCCTGTGCATCCTCATCTTGAGTGCATTGAAAGTAGGTACCTAATAAACTTGATACAGCCAGGACAACCAGTGTGTCCCACCAGCATCAGCACCAGCACAGAAGGATCACCTGTGCTGCGACATTACAGTGCCTCCGATGACACTGACAGAAACTTTCCAGTTCACTGTTAATCTTCAGCACCACTGTCGCGTGTGGTCCCTTGCTGACTAAAATGTCATTGTATGGCACACAATTATTCTCTAAGTGGGCATGGGCTAATTGTGGTGCAATGATGATGCTGAAACAGGGACATGTAGTAAGGACCCAGAGTGAATAGAATGGATCCCATCCACCACAGCGTGAACTGGCCAATGGTCTGCAGGTGACAGTGTGGGGGGACACCTACACTGTGACACTTGTGACTTCCACCCAGCTGTCAGCTCCCTAGAAAACATCATGACTTACCCCTAGTGCTCCCCCCCCCCCGGCATTTCCTTACTATGGTTCTACTGTATCCACAGAGCTGGCCCAGAATTCACCCTATCCTGACTCATGTACACATGGTGACTCTCAGTGTCCTCCTTCCCTGTATTATACACTTCTGAGACTCTGCACTTGTTAAACTCTCTTGACAGAAGAGGAAACTGAGTCTGGATGGATAACACTGTTGAAAATGAAATGACACCTGCTTACTGCATGGAGACTGTCTCCCATCACCTGGGCCTCCGACAATGCTAACATCTTATAGCAGAGCAAAAATTCCCCTTGTTTCTGTCTTGGTTTCCCAATAGCATAGTGTCTGTCTCCACTGGGAAAAAAGAGCCTTTCTAGTTGTTCTGTGTCCACCTTACAGGACGATGGTACCGTGTGCCCCCAGGATATCCACCCATCCACACAGGGTTGGGATTCCACACAGTGCCAGGTGTCAGGGAAGGACTGGAAAGGGTTAACAGTGCCTTCTTCCCCCATCCCCCAACTCTGGACTCCAGGCCCCACTTGAGCTCCTGCAGGCTTTCTCTAGAGCTGGCTGGGCCTGCAGAACAGTACCCCCACCCCCAGCAATCACTTGGACTTTGGGGGGCCTTTGTGCTTTAATAAAGACGGTATTACTGAGTGGCAAAGCTTCCTCCCTTCCAAGTCCACTCACTGCTGCCAGAGCTCTGCTGAAGGTGAAGCACAGCCATTCAGCAGCAGAGAAAGGGCTGAACTGGACGCTGGACTCTTTTGACTTAATGTCACAATCTACCTTCTCCCAAACCGCAGCACTGAGAGTAGCACCCCAAACTGTGGTGTGGCTTCTATACCCTTGTACCTCCATGGGCACCCCTGGCTAGGACCTTCATATGACAGCTCTGGGGTGCTCTGCATGCCTCTCATGATCGTTCCAGTTTCCTCTCTGAAAGCAGATATCCTCTGCCACTAGGGCAGTCCCACCACCAAGGCTGCTTGAGTGCTGGGAGGCAGGGCTACCCAGGTCTCCTTCTGAGCCTGTCCTCCGCTCCCTTCCATGTCTCTCTCTC
This sequence comes from Mastomys coucha, assembly GCF_008632895.1. Classification (NCBI taxonomy): domain Eukaryota; kingdom Metazoa; phylum Chordata; class Mammalia; order Rodentia; family Muridae; genus Mastomys; species Mastomys coucha. The sequence goes on along the minus strand of NW_022196903.1, from coordinate 107,366,694 downwards.
TTTAATTTCCCTGCCTCCTTCTCTCTTCCTTCATGCCTCACTAAACCCATTAGGCACTTTACAGGGTGCTCCTGATGCATACATAGATCACTATGTGGGACTCCCCATCTTCTGCTGGCAGCTATGCTTCAGCGGTGGGAGGGAGGGCAGAGTCTCCTGAACCCCTGGGCCGGCTCCATTTGCAGCTCCATCTACAAACCAAGTACCTGTGGACCTGCTCCTTCCAGACCCTCAGGGACTCTGACAGCCTGCGGAAACTGTCTTCTGATTTACGCAGTGGCGGCACCTCCCTGGTGGGCTGACTTGAGGACAGAATGGGTTAAGCGTGAGTGCAGGAGGCACTGCTCGGTCATCTGCCTCACTACTTCTAACATCCAGACCAGACACAGTCTGTTTGGGAGTCCTTGTGTCCTCTCCAGCTCCTCTCCTGGTGGCTGAATGGGGCAAAGGGAAAGAAAACAAACTCAATTCAAGGCTGTTTGCAGCTGTTTCTGGGTGAGGGTGTCTGTCTGTGTGTGTGTGGCTTTTTATTTTCTAACTTTTTTTCCCCCTGCCTTGGTGTCCTGGGCCTTTGAAAAGAATAACAACAGAGCCGCAGAGCAGTGAAAAGGCAGGATTCTTCTTCAAATCCTAGCTAATCCTACAGCTTCCTCTGAAGGGGCAGTGGGGGGAGGTGGGAAAGGACCACAATTGTTTTTGTAGGTCCTCCCCTCCCAACCACTGCTCTTGGAGACCAGGAAACGAGGGGGAAAAATCCATAAATCATCCACAGTGAAGGACAGAAGAAACAGGGAAAGACAGGATGCCAGCAGAAGAGGAGGCATCGGGACAGCCTGTTGATTCGATCTGCTAGATGGGACAGCTGCCTGCTGAAAACTCAATGTCCAAGCTGGAAGCTGGGTTACTCACCCCTGCTCAAAAGGTGGAAGACAGCAGGGACTCAGTATCTATGCGGGCAAGAATGCTACCCTAAAGGGGTTGTGGATGTAGGCTCTGTCTGACCCACACCTCCACCATTGCCTTCCTGGTCATCAGTGAGCAGTGACACCCTCAGCCTGTCCTCCAACAACCCCTTTAACAACAGGCAGAAAGTCAGCCATGTTCCTCTGCTCCAAAGGTCTCCTTGTCCTTAGAACTAAGTCCCGCCCCTTCGCTCATCCTGTCTGCCAATCATCAACTCTCGCCCTGGTTCTGCAATGCTCCTAAGTTCGCCAGGGCCACCCCACCTGGAGGATTACAACATGTGGCTTGACCCTTGACTGACTGTCCCATGCTCTCTGGGGAGCCCCTTCAGCATCCTTCTACTAGACCCTAGCAGTCCTCAAACAGCATTTCTGTTATTTATTTATTTCCCTTTGCAGAAAAGAAAAGGTTCCACAGTGTGTGCCACTTGCCACTGAAAACAGTCCCCACTTGGTATGCAGTGCACAGTGGGTGCACAGCCAACATTCACTGGGTGGGTGAAGGTGTGGACAGAAGGATCGGGTTCCCTAGAAAATGAGTGCTGGGCTCGGATAGGAGCTCTGTGGTAGAGTAGTTTCCTACCATGCTCAAGGCTGCAACCCTAGCACTGCCAAAATAACAAGCTAAACTTCAAACACACAAAAGGGCATCTGGATATGGGAAATACTGTATGAGGAACCAGAACAAGCAGTGTGTGTTTGTGAGTCCCTATGTGGGCACATGTGCATATGCATGCATGTTTATGTGTGTATATATGTGTGATTGTATCTATTTATGTGTATATATGTCTGTGCATTTACATACATATTTATATACATGTGTATGTATGTTCATGCCTGTGCGTGAGTATGTGTGCATGCACATGCATGCATTTATGATTGTGTGTATCTATGTGTATATGTATGGGTATGTGTCTATGCATATGTGGTCACATATATATAGGTGCCTGTATGTATATGCAGATGTGTGATGTGTGTGTACATGTGTATGTTTATGTGTATACATACATATATATATATATAATAGGTTTATGTGTACGTACGTGTGTATATGTATCTATGTGTGTATGTACATGCATCTGTATGTGCACACCTGCATATATATGTTTGTGTACATGTATGTTTATGTGGGTTTAAGCATATAAGCATATTTAGGAATTGTATGTTTTTTCATGTGTGTGTATGTATGTGGGGGGGGAGGGCACGTGTGAAGGATTCTTTACAGTCACTGTCACTTCTCAGTGGTTGAAATAGCCCATGCATTAGATCACATCAGTTTTGAGTCATTTCTTATTAAAAGGGAAATGTTTTACATAGCCAGCTTAGAAGACTGGACCTCAGATTGCTTGTGATTTCAGATTTTTTTAAAGTTGGGTTATTTGTACAAACATATTTGGGATATTTATATATATTGTTCTCATTGAGATAGCTTGGATATGGGACCAAGACTAAAAACTAAATTCAACTATGCTCTTCATCATCATAAATGCACATCCAAAAGGTAATTTTATATCTTTCAGTACATTTGTACATGAAACAGAATTGGACAATATGGAATTTCTTCAAGTGCCATATCAGTCCCCAGAAAGCTTTGGATTTGGGAGTATTTTGAATTTTGGGTTTTCAGATAAGGGAATGCTTGACCTGCAAGTAAAGTCTTGTAGGCTCCTCAGCCTCTTGCAGTTCCTCAGTCGCACCATTTGTGGCAACACCAGGGTGAACAGGTGCAGCTTAAAGATACAGGCTGTGGGTCAGGTCTGCGGAAGCCACGGTTGGCCAACTGCTGGTGTCGATGAAGGTCAAGCAAAGCCAGCACAGGAGGATGCAGACAAAAGGCTTTGGGATACACAGAGCTATAAGCAAAAGATCAGCAAGAACAGCACCAGCCCACAGCAGTGTTCTAATCAGATGGGGCGAAAGACAAACCCTACAAAGACACTTGCAGTGTGTGCTTCATGGAACACACAGCACTTGTGTTTGTCTATGCAGAAAAGTATTTTTGTCTGTACAAAGGTTGTCAGCAGACTTGGCCGTTAACTGGGTGAGAGATTAGTAGAGTCCATTAATATGACTTAGTGATCTTGTGCCCCTAGGACGAAGAAAGGAAGCCCAGGGCAGAGGTAGGCATGGCGAATTTAGCAGATGCATAAAACATGGATACAAGAAAATTACAGAGTTGCCTCAATGATGGGGGGCAGGGGGTCCCTATTAGTCCTCCACAGTGACACTTTATCACCTGGTAGGTAACAAGTCCTCATCAGCCTTGTTCACTCAGGGCCTACAGTATTATTAACAAACATTTGATTTTCTTTTAAATCAACAGGAAACTGCTGGAGCCTCCACAGTGTCTAGATCAGTGGTTCTCAACCCATAGGTCAAGATCCCTTCGGGGGTCAACTATCAGGTATCCTGGATATCAGTTATTTTCATGAGGACTCAAAACAGTTATGAAGTAGGAACAAAAGTCATTTTGTGGTTGGGGGGGGTCTCTACAACATGAGGTACTGTATTTAAGGGTCACAGCATTAGGAAGGTTGAGAATCACTGGTCTAGAGAGAAGAAATGGCATCCAGAACTCAGCTATTTTCCCATGGCAGGAAAATAAAGTGCTGGATGAGCAACCCTTGTGTGCTCAGAACTGCAATCAAGGACTTACCCTTGAATCTGCACACTGCTCCTCACTGAGAGCACAGAACAGCTGCAGACATGATTTGGAATGCTACAAGTGCACCTGGCCAATGGACAGCCTTGGACTAACTGTATGGTCTTCTGTGACTTGTAAGAGAGTTTTACCTTTAAAAAAATGCCCCCAGGGTTGAATGCACTGAATTCTATCATTCTAGAGACCCTAGAAGTTCTCATGCTCCGACTTGTTCATCTGTTTCATTACTGATCAGCAACATCTGGGAGCTCAATTGCAGCTGCCTATCTGAGCATGCTCACTCCTGCAGGCTGCATGGCTTACCTATCCTTGAGAGCTTACCTAGAACCACACTGTCCACTTTCTTCACTGGCACAGGGTAGAATCTGTGCTCTATACCAGGTTTATGAAGCAATGGATATATGGCAAAGCACTTTCCTGCATCCCTTTCCCCTGGAGAAGCATCTTCTGAGGTTGGGGTTTCTCGTAGGATCCCAAAAGATACTGAGTGCTGGCCTCTGTGGTGTCAGATGCCTTCTGAGAGTGATGTCAATGGCAGAAAAGCCTTGTGGCTCATGGTAGCCATTTGGGGCATGTCCTTGCTGGACAGTGCTATAGGGACTTCATGTATGGTGCATCACAGCTTCCCCTGGGATCTGTATGTTGGTCATCCATTCCCAAATCCATTGGTTGTGAGACCAGGTCAACAGTGCCTGCCTCCCTGACCATGGAAAGAACTGAGTAAATTGTGCTGAAATTAGGAGCAGTTCTTACCTTGGAGATAGAGGACACCAGGAGCTTTCCTTATGTTAATGAACATATCAGCTTGAACCTGTCAGACACTGAGTCCGACTTTGGGAAACATGCTGGATCCTCAAGAAGGAGATGAAGAGAAGACGCTAGCCCCTTCCAGACCTGGACAGTCCAGGGAAGGTGTATGCCTCCTTTCTTGAGGAGATAGCTCTGGCTAGGGTCTGGACCAGAGGCAACCACTACCCACACAGGACGTCTCAGATAACCCAGCATGCTGTTTTTGGATGTTTTTGAACAGAATCCAAAAGACTTCTGGATTCCAGACTCATCTTCAAGATGCAGTGGGAAAAAAAAATCCAGTAGCTAACCCATGTTGCATACCATACCCCCAAAACAAGTGTTTACCTCCATAAGTTGTGGGTATAACCTTGGAACCCCCACTATTCATAAAAAGCCCATGAGCTGGCCTGACATGCTTGCTCTGTAACACTGGAAACATCTGCCTTTTGTCTCCATGACTCAATTTCTTCATGCATAAAGTCAGGGTGGTATGAGCTTAATGGTTTAAGGAGTTTTAGTTTTGACAAAATAGTTCTTATCCTTCATGTCACTGTGGCACTTGGGGACACGGGGAGCATCTTATGGAAGCCAGCCTGCAAGAGTATGGCCTATCAGCTCACCATATCCAGCAGCACTACTGCCTTGAAAAGCACTTGTTGAGACATATGCAGCATCCCAAGTACCTAAGCACTCTCCTTGATTTCTTCCTAATTAGGTCATACAAAATCCATTGCTGTCCACAGGATGCTACAGGTGGCATGGCTGTGCCATCGCCAGTGCTTCAACTTCAGCCCCATCTGCTGCTGCCTACTGAGGGTGCTTAGGTTAGGTGCTCAATCTGCTGCCTCTGCAAACAGGGCTACTGAGGCTCCGTCTTACAGGGTTGCTCCAAGGCCTGAAGGGAACATCCATCAGCAGTGCTTCTACCAACAACGTGCCAAAGGGGACAAAGGAAGTTGTACCCTTCGTGACACTACAATAGTCTACATGTTAGTCAAGTGCATGCCAATGGGTGTGGCGGCATACATCTGTAATCCCAAATACTCAGGAGGTGGAGACAGGAAGAGGAAGGGTAAAACAAGAATCAAAGAGAGGCAGAGTGCAAAGTTCTGAGGTGAGGGAGAGGCAATCACAAGATGCCTGTGACTGGGCTGGTTGATCACCTCAAACTCTGGTTCTCCATCTGTAGAAATGGGATGTCCAGGCAGATGTGAAGGGCCAGGAGAGAAGGCATGGCTGAAGATACGCCTGCTTCTCCTCCTCCTTGGCAGTTTCATCTGAAATGCCCTGGACTGCGCCTAACCTTCCTAGAGCCCAGTTCCTCAACAGGAGTTCTCCAGCACCAGGGCTGCCTACCATCCCAGACAACAGCACACAGCCCATGCAAGGGTTGAGTGCATGTGCATCTTGCTGCGGCTGCATGCTGGGCTCCTATGGGTTGCTCTCCTACATAAAACCCAGCACTCCCCATGCCACATCTCACTGCTGTCCAGCCAAGCCCACTGATGTAGGCACAGCATCCAAGAGGCAGTACTTGGGGCTATACTATCTTAACATTGCTGCCCTTCCCGTCTAGGTTCCTGAGGCATTTCCACTGACCTACTGGGAAGGGTGAAGGGTACATTTTCCTCATTTTTAGAAACCTACTGAGCGTTGCTAAGATAGCTAAGCAAGGAAAATCACTTGCTGTGAAGACTGGCAATGTGAGAGAGCCAACTCCAGTAAGTCATCCTCTGATGCCCTGCTCCTCCAACAGATATATCAGATACATAAAGATGTGATAAAAACATGAACTATACTGAATTATACTACAGCAGGACTCAGAAACTATTTTTAATATTTTTCCTTTTTTCCATCTCTTCCTATTTCCTTTGCTTTCTCTAAATAGGGTCTTGTTATACAACCCAGGTAGAGTTTGCCCCCAGTCCTCCAGCCCAGCCTCTGGAGCCCTGTGGTTAGAGGTAGGAACCACCACACCCAGCTCAAGAACCATTCCTCAGATAATAGTTCATCTTTATAAAGGGTTAATTGAAAACCTCCATCCATTCAGTACTGCTGTGAGCTCCCCCACACTGTTCAATCCTGACATGCAAACTCACAGCCTTGGCTCTCGCTATGCAGCCAGCTCCTGCGTCTCATTCTACAGAAGGCAGACAACCTCAGAGAAGTTAATCTGGGCGTCCAAAACACACCTGCTGAACAACAGACTTGGGGATTGGGTCCTGATTCCAGATACTTTGGTTGTTGCTAAGATTAATTTTAAAATTCTCTCTGTCTCTCTGTCTCTCTGTCTCTCTGTCTCTGTCTCTGTCTCTGTCTCTCTCTCTCTCTCTCTCTCTCTCTCTTTCTCTGTGTGTGTGTGTGTGTGTGTGTCTGTGTGTGTGTGTGTGTGTGTGTGCAGGCACACATACATAAGTACAGGTGCCATGGAGGTCAGAGGTATCATATTCCCTAGAGCTGGAATTACATGAGCCTGTGAGCCACTCAACATGGATGGTGAGAACTGAACTCAGGTCGCCTAGAACATCAAGTACTCTCAGCTGCTTAGCCAGCTCGGCAACCACTGAGCCAGGCTCTTAACAATCCAGTTATCCTCTTCTTCAGCTAGAGGAATCAGCAAGGAGGGCCACAGGGGAGAGCCAGGCAACAGCTCGAAGTGTAGCAACAATATAAGCATTTCTTATTTGCAGAAACATCATAACCCACAGAAGGCAAAGGTCAGCAGATAAAATGGCTGGAGGGACACAAATGTCCTTATTCTGCTTGCCGGGGTTCCCAAGCACTTCTGTGACAGCCTCTCTGAACACCGTGCTTTACCCATATGCCATTCCTCCGTGTCTCCGTGTTTTCCCAGCTTCCCTCCTTTGGTCCACCTTGCCTCTTATGCCCTAGCAGTTTCTTCATCCCACTCAGTCTTGAGGGGCCTCTGGGGAGCAGCTTTCACAAGGTCCAGAGTTGCTGATCCCTCTGTCCTTGGAAGCTTCATTTCTAGCCCTCGCCTCAGAGAAGAACTTAGAACACAGGTGACAGGCAATGACCTGTGTCACCCACATTCATGAAGAGTGATGGAGTCAGGAAGGCCCAGGCATAATAATTTGATTTCGTATTTATCAAGAAAATGAATCCCAGACAGAAGACTAATGGCCAGCCTCAGGAGTGAGAACAGCAGGGGACAGTGGAGGGCTATAGCCAACCAGGACACCTGATTTCTAAACACTGCCAATGAATTAACTTTTTCTTTAATTCCGTTTTTTTTTTCTAAGCCACACACAAACAAACTGGACATGCTCACGAAGGTCACATTCCTATTCCTCTATCAATTTGGCAGTGGCACTGTCCACACTGTGCTAGTCAAAGTCTCCTTGTACTCTCCAACTCCCTTGTGATTGGAAGAGGCTATGGCCGAAGTTCTGATCAGTAGCCTCTGAGTAGAAGAGACACACACAGCTAACTCCCAGGCAGTTCAGAGTTGGTCACTGTCTCCCTTTCCTCCTCCATTGTGATCCTGAAGGTCACCTGGTACAGCAAGCACAGCAGCACTGTAAGACAAGAGGCATTGCTCCCCACTTCACCTGCAGGACTTGAGGCATAGACACATCTAGGGTGGTTAGTGGAAAGGCCAGCATGGTCTGCCCTGGTTTGTACCTGGAGTCAGGCTCAGTAGCATAAGAATTGCTATAGTTGTAGCTGCTTAGCATACTTCAGTTTTCAATACATCTTTTCCTACCTTACCTTTGTGACTCTTGACTCACCCAGAAAGGCAGTATAAGACTTTATTTCACAGAGGAGAAAACCAACGCTTAAAGTAGAGCAGAAGAGCCCCGAAGGGAATGGCAGCTATGTGGAGGCACTCCCAGGTGGGCTCCTCCTCCATTGCTCTCCCCACCTTCCAATGTAGAGCTGGTGCATCCAACATGAGCTTCTTGGTGACCAATATATAGATCACTTGTTATCTTCTGCAGAACCCATCTTTTGCTTATGGGCTAGCTTCTCAATAGTTAACATCTTACCTTTCCAGTTGACTTAGTACCCTTCCAGATGCAGAAGTAGCAGATGGTCCAGGCTGCCAGGAGACACAATGCCAGCTCCCAACGGAGGTTCCCAATGTGCTCAATACCATCAGATATAGCCAAGACCCGGCGTCTATGGAGAGAGGATAGGGAGTCACTGGACCAAAAATGGCCATTGTGCTTCTACATGTGGTAGAGCCAGGACAGTAGAGGAGCAAGGATGGGCTGCCCTCCAATGCTCCCATCCTCCAGCCTCTGTCATTCACCAACTCTGAGACCCCAGGCTGAGCAGGGAGCCTCTGAGAAGCATAAGACCCTGCCTGTGTTTTTGTGGAACCATACTCTAGAGGAAAGTTAAAAAAAAAAAAAAAACATGTGGCACAATGGGCTTAGGAATCACCCTGCTGAGTCTGACATATCTGGGAAGCTATACTGCTATGTAAATAGTCTGTTTCTTTAGGAGAAGACTACATATTGCAATTCTGTTGAACTCAGGGGTAGCCACAGGACCACAAAACATGTGTCAAATCACAGAGAAGCTTCTAGAGCCAGCTGCCATTGCTCTCCAGCTCTCCATGTTTCCCTCTTTCTTCCCTTTCCTGTGATCACAGCAGAGTGTCATGGTGAGGTTTCTAGAAGCCCTGTTCTTAAGGGACTGCTCAAGACACAGTACAAGTAATATTAGAAGAGAGTGGATTGCCTCGCTCAGATTTCTGGAGTGCTTGCCACTGCAACATAACTCAACCCATCTTTGCTGCTGCAGGGAGCCCCTGGAAGCGTCCTGAGAGAAGGTCTGCAAGATTGGCACCCTGAAGAAAGAGTAGAGGTTGTTCTAGGCTAAGTGAAACCTCTAGAAACAGAATGTTGTGCATTTTGGGGACAGAGGCACAGGGCACAGAGGGCAGACAGAATGGTGGGAGGAGAAGACAGAGGAGGGATCCATGCCAAGGAGGAGGAGAACCCATGCTTATGGGAGAGGTGCCCATGCTAAGAGGACCCAGGCTATACAGCATTGAGGATACCAAGTATGCTGGAAATGTCTCTGCCATGGCCTTCTCCAAAAGCGCATCAGTTCTTCAGAGCTGACACATGCCTGGCTCCCAGAGCCCACCCTGGGGTTGTGTTTCTTTAAAGTCAAACTTGCCACGCTCCATATTGTGTCCAACCGTGGCACTAGCACAAACCCCCTCTACACTTGCTCCACGAACCCCATTCTGGCTGCCAAGCCACCCCCACCAGACGGTGCCAGTCGCCTTCAATGCTCTGAGAATGTCCCCGGAGAAAGGAACTCCCATCCCACCAAGCATGAAAGCCACCCTCAGTGTCTGTCTCCCTGGGAATCAGCTCGGGTCTGATTCTGCATTAATTACTCAATGACACCAATTAGCACTGGTCAGCAGGCTCCCTGTAGCCCCAGCCCCTGCTGGAGAAATCAGGCAGGCCCCCAAACAAAATCAGACTGTGGGCAGCCTCTGAGTTACTAGAAACCAGCTCGCAGCTGGAAGAAATAGGAGCAACCACGCTCAGTACTCATCTCCTGGGGCCTACTATGTGCTAGGAACTCACTACCTTAGGTTCTGAGAATAGAAGGTCAGTATGTTCAACTAGGCTAAGCTGGACAAAAAAGGGGTGCAAGCTAAGTGCGGAGAAAGGAGTCAGCTGGCCAGGCCCAACAATGACCATAGTTCTTGCTTGGAGAGCTTTAGCAATCCTCAGTTTGAATTCATCTGAACCACTCACACCTCACAAAGACATGATGAGTCTTTAAAGACCTTAAAGTCTAGAGTGGAAACTGAGAAGCATCTTTGTCAAGCAGATCCCTGGGAGCACTGGGCCATGGATTTCTTACCAAATGAAACACTTGGACTCAACAGAAGCAGGAGACTTACCAGAAGAGACTTACAATTGCCGCTCACTTGAGGCATTTTCAACTTTGCCTTTTTCTTGACAGGAATTGGGGGATGAAATCTCCTCTACCTTCCTCCTCTGGGTCAGTTCCACTCACCCTTCAAACTATGTCTTACCTATAATTTCTTACAGGAAGCTTAATTTGGGCCCTCTGTAGCAGTCAGGACAGGTTGAGTTTTACTGTAGTAAAACTCAAAGGTGGGAAGGAAGCAACAGCATTCTTTCCTTGCTCATATATAATGGATCTTTTGAAGAGTTACTACAGGGATAAAATTTTTCGTGAGAAATGTCACCATTCTCAAAATTGTAGAGGGACTCTCAGGGTGCCCACTGCCTCTCCTGTCCACATTTTAAGAACCTAGTAACATATACATTTGTTGTCTTGTAATTGCTACTCCAAACACCCCAAAGGATAGCCCATTGGTTGGCAAGGAGGAATGATCTAGACAAGACCTTGGGTCACTGTGCATGGACATGACATGGCATGCTCTGTATTCATCTATTCTAGGTTTGGGACCGCTCATGAAAAAACATATAATTTACCTAGCTTGTGTGTGTGTGTGTGTGTGTGTGTGTGTGTGTTCAAATTGGTGGTCTTGTCTATTGAACTGTGGATCTAAAGTCTAAAAACACTCAGGGACATAGAGAGGAAGGAGTGAATGAGCCTGCTAAGAGTGAGCTGGCTCCACTCTCTGGAAGCTGTGAGCCTCAGAGGCCTGAACAGCCAGCTCTGGCGCCCCCTCACTGAACCATCTCATTTCCCAATTGGGAAGCAGCACACAGAAAGCCAAAGCGGATGAACTGCTCTTTTGTTCCCTCAGACTCTATTTGAAAACATCTTCAAACTAGTTTCTTTACATTGAACCAATGCTGATGGTCACTTAGAAGGTTCTGGAGAAAAGCTAGGCTGGGTAGATGGGGTTCTCAGCTTACTGGGCTATAGGACTGTTTTGAAACCCACAAGGGCAGCTTTTGAGAGCATGGGGGCTGGGGCACTCCACAGCAGAGACTCAGGGAAGGCACAGCTCTTCCTGGGAAAAAGCTTTCTTAATGACCCTCCCCCATAAAGCACTGGAGCACAAGAGGCAGCTGAATGAGGAAGAGCTCGTTGCCAACATGCTGGCCGGCAAGGACCCAGGACCGGACCTCTGGACTCTGTGCCCAGAGTGGATACACTCAGCACTCAGGACTAGCCAGAGCTTCTGGAGGAGATGAGCGTATGCAAGTCACACTAGCTGAGCACTCTGCACTGGTATTGGAGCAGATCCAGAGAGCACCTTTTAGCATATTTCTGGAGACTTCTCCCTGGAGGCTGAAATCAGCTTGGAGGGATAGGTCCAGGTGTCTCCAGCACTTAACACAGACCAAACTGCTAGGCTCAAGGCCAGCTCAGTTTCTCTGCCATCTGTTCCACTTTGGCTGGGGAACATCACCTCTCTGGGTCTCAGCTTCCTCATCTGTAAAAAGGAACTAATGGCACCTCCCTCTTCAGGCTCCTCGGGCATGAAAGCATCTAAGCCATCCCAGGAGCTTTGAGGTAGGGACATGCATTATTGCTTCAAGGATGGGGAAACTGAGGTACAGCTGAGTTAAGGAACTTGATAGAGCCACATCAGCAAGTGATGGAGTATAGGTGAAAATCTGGAAGCCTCCATGCTAGCCACTGGGTCTCCCAGAACCCCAAAGTCACTACTGCATTCCCTACCGCTTTACTCACTACAGACTAGGGCTGTCTCACACACCTCTGCACAGTGAATAAAAGGAGTTCCAGTGCCTATCACTACTTCATGGATTGCTATATTCAAGTGCTTACTGAGCACCATCAGCATGGTGGCTGCTGTCACAAGTTAGAGCTTCCATAAGAGCTTGGGACCCAGTGGAAAATGGAGACAAGCAAACTGCCCATCATGGAGTCAGAAGAGAACAGCAAAGCCTCAAGGCACAGTGGGACGCCATCTTTAGTGTCAACACCAGTATTAGAATGTGGGGGTCACTGGGGTACTGAAAGGTAAGAAGAAAGTTATCAAAAAGAGAAAAAAAGACAGACAGAGAGAGAGAGAGGGCTTCAGAGGCAGGAAATGAACCCAGAGCAAAAGCTGGAGGCTGGCAATGGTGCCATGGGGCATGTGTGCCCAGTGCTGAAGCAGAGGTGCTGGCTAGGTGGAGTGTGAGCCTTGCAGAATGTGGGGCTGCATTTCACAGGGTGGTGGAAGATTCTGAAGAGGGTTGATAGCTTGTCAGGACAGACGGGTACCTCTGGAGACCTGGTTTCAGCTGTATTAGGAAGAAGGGATTGTAAAGTTGGGGTGTTGTGGGGTACCCAGTGCAGAAGATTCTGCTTTAGTTAGGTCAGTAAATGGAGAAGGTTAGGGTCAATGTAGGAAGTATCAGTGGGGAGGGAGGGATGAGTTTGAAAGTGGCAGAGGCAGAAGGTAACTGCCTGAAAGGACAGGGCCATGGACCCTCAAAGGCAGCCAGATCCAGAGAAACTGCAATGAGTCTAGCAAGGGGAATGAGAAAGCAGTGGGTGGATACTATACTTTAAGACAAGATGGTGTCCTAGTTTGCTTTCTATATCTGTGATAAAACACTATGACCAAAAGCAACTTGGAGAGGAAAGGGTTTATTTTATCTTAAGCTTATAGTCATCCATAGAGACAAGTCAGCGCAAGAACCTAGAGGCAGGAACCGAAGCAGAGGCCATGGAGGAATGCTGCTTCCTGGCTTGCTCCTCAAGGCTTTCTTATACCACCCAGGACCACCTGCCCAAGGGCAGCACCACTCACAATGAGCTGGGCCCTCCCACATTAACCATCCACATCAAGAAGATGTCCCACAGAAAATACCTAGAGGTCAGTTGATGGGGTCATTTTCTCAAATGAGGTTCCCTTTTCTCTGTTAACTCTAGGCTGCATCATGTTGACAAAAAACGCTAAGGCAGCTCAGGTGGCTCAAGGTGGGACACTCAGTGACTTGGAGCCCACTGGATCTCTGGATCCAACGCTTGGAAAACAGAGGGAGGGTGAAGAGTCATACCAAAACCTTGGTTCAGGGGTTTCAGAGAGAGCTGGAAAAGGGAGATAGTCTGCCAAGTAATCCAGAATCTCCAGTCCAGGGCACAGAGAGGGAAAACCCCATAAGGAGTTTGCTTTCTTAAGGCCTGGCCTCCCTATGCAGGGAGACCTGTAGGGAGCTGATGGGAGGGGAGAGCTCAGCCAGGCAGCTTTTTCAGGGAGTGAGGTTCTTGGATCAGAGGAGTGAACGGGTTAAAGAGGCACAATGAATAAGAGCTGTGAAGGGAAAGGCTAAGAGGGAGGGCAGAGTTCCAGACATAAGAGGACAAGGACATGAGGGGAGGGACAGGTCGGGAAGGACCTCTCCACAGAGAAAGGAGTGCTGGTAGAAAGCAAGCCCTGAGCACACAATGTGCCTCCCTATTAGGAGACTAAGAGGGAATGAACAGAAGGAGCTGACAGTGGAAGGGGCTGTGACAGGCACTAAGGGAAGGGGCACCCGGCTCACTCTATTTTATCTTCATAGCAAACTACTACCAGGGAGTTAGTTGCAGCATCCTCTATGTCCATGGGGCATTAATTCTTGACCCATTCATGCCGATGCTTCTATATAGCATGGTGAGATGTTTGCACAGAACCTGGTGTAGCCTGCTGTGTGGTCTAAACCATCTTGAAAGTACTTATAACCCCCACCCCCAGTGCTTGTCAAACAGCTGGTCTGTCTGGGGACTAATGGCCAGGAGAAAATTCAGGACAGATGCAATTTTTATTTCCCTGAGTATCTTCAGTTCATGCTTTGTTGAAACCCAGACACGGGGCACTGACTGTTCACTCCTGAATGGTAAAACTGAGGCCCAGGCTGGTGACACAATTGTCCAAGGTGGGATTGTGGGATTGGAAACAAATTCTTTGGCTGACACCAGATGCCTGGTAGAGACCTACCAAGTGGAAATCTTGGGCTTCGAACCTCTGTCTCTGAGGGCCTGAGGGAAGGATCTGGAATCTACAGTGCATCCTTCTAGCCTCCTTTCTCCTTTCCCTCTAGAAGATTCCCCTACTCTGTGTACTGACCCTGCTCTGGACAGAGGCAACAACCTCTCAGAACAAGGTGATTCTGATCAGAGGCTGTAGAGTTGGAGACCAGCACTGCCCCCCAAGCCCCCAGCACGTTTCCTCTGTCCTCCATTAGAGGTTCCTCCATTAGAACCTAAGAGAGGCCTTGCAAAGACTAGTTCCCACCCTCCCCTGGGATGCCTCATCTTCATGTCCTGCACGGATCCTGCAAACAGATCACCTTTCTTTAACCTGCCATGTGGGTTGGCAGGAACATGGAGACGGCCCTAAGCTGGCACAGAGGGGCTAGGCTATAAATAGCTGTGCTGGTCTCCCAAAGCAACCAACTCCAACAGCAACAAAAAAAGGCCCATCACCAAAACAAGTGTGCTTTCCTGGCCCCTCCGGAGAGCCAGGGCCACCTCCCAGAATCTTCTGCCCAGATTCTACTTACGATTTTCTGGGAACGAACTCAGCTAGCTCTTCAACTCTTCCCATACCTGCAGGGCTCCTAGAGTGTCCCCAGGTCAGACCCCCCCCCAACCAACCTGAAATGGAGAGTGAGGACCCCTCCCCTTCATATGAATGCCTTGGGGGCAGCCGGATCAGAAGTGCATCTTGTAGGTGGGAGTTCGAACCCCCAGAATCCAAGGAAGGTGTTCAATCAGAGAAGGAACTTGATGTGAAGTATCTGGGGTGACCTCTAGTTTTTTTGTCTCTGTAGAACCATCCTGATAGCTAAACAAGTCTCCCATCAATCCCGCTCATCTCCACTCTCTTGTTTGCTCTTCAGGGAACCTCCTCTTCAATTCCCCAAGCTAACAACATTTCATCCACTCTGCACACTCCAGTTCAGACTGTACAGACCACCACAAGTCTCCTTGCTCCAGTCCCCCCACCACAGCAAGGTCATCCACACACAGTGCAGATGCGCACTGGGCACCAGGATCTCTGAGGCTTCCGCAATACAAGCTACACTGTGGAGAGCTGGAGGCATCGCAAGGCATCTATCTCCATCGCAGACAGCAGCAGCTCTGCCCCTGCAATGTGAGCACAGCCAGGAGCAATCCACAAATGAGAGAGTGTGGCTCTCTTCCAATAAAACTTTATTTACCGAAACAAGGATTTGGCCAGTAATTTGCTGACCCCTGTGACTTCTTCAAGACACTGAGTTCTCAGCCCGCAGTACAACCTCATTCAGGAAAACACTGCCCACTCTAGACTTCCCTAGGAATTCTCTTAGAAGGCCTGAAATAAACACCCCAATAGCTCTGTCAGGCCTAGCACTCCCTAAGTATCTTTACAGACATCCTTCAGGAAGATGTGGAGCAAAACTACAGGAACGCCCACTCCCCAGCCACTAGGGTGGCTGTAATGCAAAAGGCAGTAACCAACAAACAGCCCCAGAAACAATAGAGTCTCATGCATTGTAAAGATGTAGTACAGTTCGGGGAACAGCTTGATACTTTTGTAAAAGTTAGACAAAAAAAAATCTAACAACTCAGGCTGATAAGGTGGCTCAGCAGATAAAAACACTTGGCATGTAAGGCCTGTGTCCCGAGTTCAGTCTCTGAAACCTGTGATGTGCGGAGAGAACTGATTGTGGAAAGCCATTCTTTGACCTTTATTCATATATGACTATACTTTCACACATGGTGCATGCACGGGCACACACACATATATACTAATAGTAAGAACCAAAATTTAAGTTAAAAATAATCCACCTAGCAATTCCACTCCTGAGTACGTAGGGCCACAGAAGTGGTAAGTACAGGTTCAAACCCAAACCCACACATTAATTAACGTTCCCGACAGTATGTAGTCCTCACAGCCAAGGAGAAGCCACTCAAACATCCCTCAGCTATGGATGCCAAGAGGATGTGCAGTGTCCATATGACATAGATTTTATTACTTCAAAAAAAAAAAAAAAAAAAAAGGAATGAAGTATGGGGTGAGGTTCCCAACCCATTCCCAAGTGCTCACAAAGCAGAAACCTTTTGTTTGCCAATTTGACATCGTAAGTAGAAAACTCCAGCTTATAGTAAAATCCAGACACACTGGGGTAACTATATAAAGTTGTCTTCACTCTAATGCATGAACTGTGTAGGAAGCATAAATTATTTTGTGTTTAAGCTTGGTGTAAGTATCTCAAAAGCTAGGAAGGAATCCAAGGTCTGAAATACTTTTGGCCTTAAGCAGTGTAGAGCAGGGCTACCCCTCCTGTACTGACTCAAGTTGTCATTTTAGGGACGACCCTTGAAACCATTCCATGAAAGAAGCCAATTACCAAAGACCCATTCATATACTCTGTCTAGAGAGGCAAGTCCACGGAGACAAAGCAGATGAGAAGTGGCTTGGAGGTAGGAGGAGACACGGTAGACAGTGGCAGTTAATTTGGGATATGGGAGAGGTATGAACCTGTGTTGTGATGCTATCTGCTGTAAGTGTATACAAGACAGTTGAGCTGTATGCTTAAAATGGTCTCATCTTATAATACCTCAATCCTATATTGTACCTCAATAAATCTACTAAATAGCTGTTCAGAAGGAATGCCCCCCCCAGCATGTTTCTGCTTTCCAGGGTACATGGTTGTCCCCAACTTCAGTTACTAATGGTCTGCCATTTTCTGTAAATAATAAGTGGGAAATCTCAGAAACAAACAATTTCTAAGTCCTAAATGGTACATCATTCCAAGTGGCATGACAAAGCTTCTCACTGTGCCACTATATCCTGTCCAAGATATGAGTTGCCCCTTGGACCAAAGTCTCCACAGTCTATACGTTACCCTCCTTAGGAGCTTCCCTAAATTTACTTAATAAGAACCACAAAGTGTAAGAACAGGGATCTGGTGACTTTGTCACAGTGGTATTCTTGGATGTTACTATTAGTTATTACTGTTAATCCTAAGGAGCTGCTGCAATTCCACATTGTGCATGACATGGACAGAAACCTGAACACTTAAGCTTGCCATTTGGTTTTACAGTCATTGTTCAGAGGAAGTGTGCGATCCACACGTTTAACTTGCTGGTTTGAATAAGAATGTTGTCCTCAGACTCATGTATTTAAACACTTGGTCCCCAGTTGGTGGCACTCTTTGGAGAAGTTTAGGAAGTGTAGCTTCTTTGAAGGAATTACATCACTGGGAGTGGGGCTTTGGGGTTTTAGAAACCCACTCCACTTCCAGTATGCTTTCTGCTTCCTGCTTATGGTTCAAGAGGTAGGCTCTCAGCTTCTAGCTCTGGTTACCATGCCACTTGCTGAAGTGCCTCTGCTCCCTGATAGAATCCTTCCCTCTGGAACCATAACCCCCAGTAAACCCTTCTGTCTATAAGTTGTCTTGCTCAGGGTTGTTTGATCACAGCAGTAGAATGGTAGTGAATTAATTTGCCCACGATCATAAAACTGATGGGTGGCACAGCCTGGCTTTGAACTCTGGTCTCCCATACATCAGTTCAACGCCTCTTCTCTCCCACCCTCTGCAGCTGTATGGTGTGCAGAGGAGTGGAAGAAGGAAGATGGGGAAAGAGTCCAGAAGTGTGTACATCTGAGACAGCAAGGACACAGAGACAGACGCCCAAAGCCTGCTCCTCTGTGGGAGGAATGGACAGATTCCACAGGCCAGAGGCAAGTACAGCCAAGAGAAGTAGAGACCTGCATAGCTACTGGGGACTCACTGAAGCTTCATAGTGCAATCTGTCCTCATCCGTAGGACCTTAGGTTGTTTGTCTAGCACCAGCATCCTGCCTTCCCACCTCTTCAATAGGACTCTGGGAGCTCAGAGGCACTGTCCAAGCCACAGCCATCCCCATAGTTGCTCTGCATTAGTGTAAGCCCAGGGACGCTCAGACTCTGTGCCTGCTCATTCATGATGGCAGGGCTTTACATAGAGACAGGCTGAGAGTCACAGTTGTAGCAGCCAGACAGTAGTCAAGGAGCACACAGGCAATGGCAGTGAAGTGTAGGGTCTGCCAGAGGCCGCCACTGACCTGTTCCTTCATGCCTTTGAGATCTCACTAGAAAGTGAGTATGGGTGGGGAAAGCTGCAGGAGTAACAGGAGCAGATGGACGAAGGGACCAGAGATCGAACCCTATGCACCCACTACAGCTCAAAGTAATGTTTAGAAACTGTTCCATGGACTATGGGCTGCACCAGTTGGAAACACCCAGAGTAAAAGAAGTGCTGGACACAGTGAACTGTGTCCTGGATCTGCAACTCAGAACACTGTGAGTCATTTATCCCTGCAATTGCAGGCTGACTACAAGCTGTAGCTGCCTGCCCTTTCACAGCGTAGACACAGGATAGATCACATATCTTTAATGGAGAAAAAAAACCCAGTCTCCAAATCAAAACCCGGTTTGTGCGTGTTCACCATTTTCACACCCTATGAAGCTGAACACGGTAAGTGAAAGAGCCGTGAAGCCAGACATCATGCTACTGAGGAAGAGTCTGAGAATCTGAATTACTTCCTCCAGGTCAACGAAGGAGCCTTGGGTTGCCCCAGGTTTGGGGATCCTTCTCATCCTGGATGTTGTGCATCCACCCACTCGGTGGGAAGATGATAGAGCACAGGGGAGCAGAGGGAGGGGTGTGTGTGTGTGTGTGTGTGTATGTGTATCTGGACAGTGTAATATGCCCTTATAACTCTGTTAAAAACAATCTGAAATCATGAAGCAGCAGCCATTTCCAAGCCACTCTGCTCCTGTCCCTGAATTAAAATCATTTATTCACTGATGCTTTCTGCCACCAGTTAGAGGACCACAGACAGCATGTTGGAGCCAACATCGATTCACCAGCTCCCATCCTCCCATCAGGCAGCAGACAGGATCAGTCTCACATTCAACATCTGTCCCAGCCCCACAGGAAGTACTTTTACTAAAACAAGGGTCAAGCCACTTTCTAAACGATCCTCTTAGAGTGAAGGACAAACCACAAAGGCCAGGTACCTTTGCTCAGTACAAATGCTGGAGCCTTCTGGGAGTTTTCTCCAGCTTCCCTTTTCCTATCAGGAACATGCCCTATCTAGTGACAGTCTTCCAGGGCTGGGCCATGGACACAGGGCTGTGGGCAGAGGGCTGCTATTGAGACTCTGTGGGAGGCATGTGCCAGTGGATACTGTACCTGAGATACAGAAGAAAGCTGACATTGTTTCAGGGGCAGGAGAGAAGAGTGAGTAACTACAGGAGGATGCAGGTGGGGATGAGAGGCTTGCTCAGGCACAGCCCTGGATCACCCCGAGAGGTACCTCAGTAAGCCCCTTAACCTCTGAACCTCCTCTGTGAGGTTCAGAGCAGATAGTCAGCCTTGCAAACCATTGTCTACTCAGGTAGGTGGAAGGAACAAGCCTGTGTAGCTCTGTAATGGCTGGGTACACAATAGGGGATATCTGAAGATGGCCCCCCTTTCCTCACTGCAGCCATCAGGATGTAAAAGGAGACCTATGCGCAACTGGCTCCTTCCCTTTATACAGTGTAATGTGTCAGTTAAAATTGCCAGTATCTTCCTGGCTGATTTCAGATATGAGTATTTTTGTCTGAATGGTCATAAATGTCCAGCAAGAGTAGACCCTTAACCATGAGGAATTTTATTAAGGCCAATTTCTATTGCTGTTAAAAAGCTGGGATAGCAGATATAAGTAATTAGCCCAAGGCAACAGCACAGTGATTCTTGATGCTAGGCCCCCTCCCAAGGTCCAAGTCTCTGGCTCCCCACATTATATCCTGGTATTGAGCAGCTTTTCACAACTGTCCATGAAAACAATGACTGACCCTCAGTGGGGCTTCAGTGAGTGGCTTATACCATGTCAGAATACAGAGTGGTCCTTCCTGAGATGGGGCTCTGGGCCAGGAGACAACCCTCATGGTGATGGCTTAAGGCAGATAGCTTCATATGGTACACAACAAAAAATAAGCTCCCCCTTGAGCCTTCTCTACTCCTCCAAAGCCACTGGCAGTAGAACGGAGGGCTGGCTCTACTTGGAGTTTTGTAGGAACCACCAGGGAGCTTTCACTGGGTATGAAGAAACCAAAACAGTAGATTTGGGCAAGAATCTTCCAATTTCAGCAGCACAGGATCCCAGGGGCAGGAAGAGAGTGAAACGTTAGTGGTGCAATCTCTTAGGGGGTCTGGGGGCACTATGTAACTTACAATCTACTATAAAAACACAGAATACACTCTATTTTAGTTGCTAAAACTCCATTTGCCACTGATGCAGTCAGTTAAATATTCAACAGTTAGAATAAAGAGGTCACAACCCTGCTGGGACAACAAAGAACCATTGTGGTTTGTGTTGGAAAGTGTCTTGACCCTGTTCTTCTTAGCTGTGTTCAAGTCAAGGGTCACCAGGGCCTCAATGAGGGGACAAGCAGAACTGGCACTGACAAGGTCCTCTGCATATGCAGTCTGTAGCCACAGGGACCACAGGTGCTCAGAGGTAGGAGTGAATGATGAACTGGCTTTGGGGTTCAGGTCCATGATTTGGGGTAACACCCTTGTGTTGGTTAAAGGGACGATGGAGGGAGATCTGTCTTCTGCCCATCTCTTAGGGCTGACTGCAGAATTAAGTGACTTAATATTAACAAGAATAAGCCAATAAGTGAAGATTAACAGGATGGGACTAGGGCTCTAAGTGGTGCTGACATACAAGCAAAGAGAATCATTAAGATTGACAACTCATAGATACCATGAGTCCTGCTTTTATTAGGACAGCTCTGCTAGTTGTAACCTGAAAACTCAAACACTATGAGAGAGCACAGGTCAGAGAAGTAAAACTGTTACTATCTACTTTCCCTTTCTCTATGTCCTCTGCTGGGTAGTCTGTGGATAAATGACATCTCATATACACTCCCAGACATGTCTATGGGGTTAGGGGTATGTATGTCTTCAAGCATCCATAAATACAGGTACAGTACACTCTAATCTGAAAACCTGAAAATCTGAAATGCTCTAAAATCTTAAACTCTCCCCTCTCCATGTGTGTGCTGGTATATGTGTGTAGGATGTATGTATGTATGCGTGTATATACATGAGCCCATGTGAATATGTAATTCTCATGTGTGTGTAAGTACTCATGAATGTTTGCTTGAATGTGTGTGCACGGGTAATGTCAGGTGTCTTCCTTGACCATTCTCCATTTTAATTACAAAGGCAGAGTCTCTGGGTTTATACTCACCAATAGAGTATAGCTACCCTGCTTGCTCAGGGATCTCCTGTCTCAGCTTCCCAAGTGTTAGGATTATTGGTAGGCTGACGCACCCACCCATCTTTTATGTGCCTCTGAGCTGAGGTCCTAAGCATTTTACACATTGAGCCATCTCTCCAGGCCCGTAAGAAACTTTTTGAGCACAAACACTCCCCAGTATACCTGATGTTCAAGTTGCAACTGAAATTCTGGTGCCTCAAAACAATAACCTTTAGGTTTTATGTACTAAGTTTAACTTCATAATGAGCAATTTCATGTTTAGACTCTGCTCTTATCCTTATTCAATATCATTATACAGAGACTCCAGAAGCCAAGGAAGGGGGGACCACTTCAGATGCCAGCACCTCAGCCTGCACATGTCTCTCTCACTTCACCCCTCCTTCACCTTAGCAGCTCCTCTCTGAGCCAACACATTTCCTACCTTGCTCTTTTTTATAGCTGCTGCATAATATCACTGATGGGACATCCCACAGGGAGGATATCTTTTTTTTTTTTTAAACCATTATGAATGGTGCTTTCATGGGCATGCTTAGACTATGCATAACTTATGTGGTCACATCCCAGAAAAAGCTTTCAGAAACGAGACAAAGTTTATTTTCATCCCAAAAGCACTGGGACAGACCCACCTAGGATGTGATGTGAGGTTATAGCAAGGGACCGCATAGGTGGAGCCTTAGTAAGTCAGGGCACAGGTCTGTCCTTTGTGTCAGGAGGCAGCACAGCGGAGCAAAGTGAACCACCACCCTCCAAGATTGCTTCCATCCATGTTTTCCCAACAGTTGAGGACAGTTGTGCTCCAGCCTCACTCTGCCAAGGGAGAAACCAGCCTCCTGCACCCAGGCCACATCCAGCACACCCAGGATACAAGGCAGCCCTCTGTCCTATTCTCAGACCCACAGGGACTCTTTCAGGACAGCCCAAGGGATCACCTCCAACCATCCATAAAGGGACCAGGTCCAGACAAACTTAGGGCCTGTGCTGGGTAGGCATTTTGTCAACTTGATACAAGTCATCTGGGAAGAGGAAACCACAATTGAAAAAAGAAAATGTGCCCATCAGACTGGCTCTAGCCAAGTCTATGGGAACATTCTCTTGATTAATGATTGGTGTAGGAGGGCCCAGCTCACTATGAGTGGGTAGGTGGCCCTGGGTTGTAGGAAGAAGCAGGCTGAACAGGCCATGAAAATAAGCCTGCTACACTCCTCCATAGTTCCGGACCCTCTTCCTGCTTGAGGACCTGCCCTGACCTCCTCAGTGATGGACTATGATCAGGACAGGTAATCTAAATACACCCTTTCCTCCCCAGGTTGCTTTTAGTCCTGCTCTTTATTATAGCAATATGAAGCCGACTAAGATGGGCTCTCTCTCAAGTGTCTTATCAGGAAAGGTCCACCTTGCATGTGAGTCTCAGAACACACATGTCCTCCACAGTGGGGTCACATCCTGCACCACTCCTCTGGCCTCAGAGCTTGACCCTGACATATAAGGCTATCACTCCACTCCTCTCTGGTCCCTGCTCGAATGCCACCCCCTCAAAGAAGCCCACCTGACCCCAACCCTCTCTCAAGTCTGTTAGCCTGCTGGCGTTTTCCTTAGAGGATGGACCTTGACTTACAGAGGTACTCTCTGAATGGTTTTGTTCATAATGTACCTCAGGCCCTCCACGACACATAGCATAGAGCAAGCTCTCTTAGAACACATGCACAGTAGCTCCCTCTTATCCAGAGGAGACATGCATGGCAGCTCCCTCCTAACCAGAGAACAGAAGTTTCACGAGCCCCAGTGGCACCACACAATACGAGTCCTTTACATATGCTTTGCTTTCCCTATATATCAAAAGATACACTAAAGTTTAATTTATAAAGAAAGCCCAGGGAGAAACTGCAAAGGTCTCAAGCACCCGAGTGTATATTTCACCCTTTGGAAGGCTGAAGCTGGAAGACTGTGAATTCAAGCCAACCTGAAATTCAACAAATAAGAAATCTGAGGCCGTCCTAAGACAAAGGGAGAGAAACTGCTCCCAAC
>NW_022196903.1:107283863-107342462 GCF_008632895.1 Mastomys coucha | reverse complement strand
CCTCCCCCTCTCCCCTTTCCCTCCCCTCCCCTGCTTCTATTCTTTCTCTCTCCCCCTCACTGCAGGACAAATGACATCTCACCCAAAGAAGTACAAGATTCATCTTCCTACTTCGAACAGTGTGAAATTTAAAACACAAGAATATCAATTGATTTATTTCTAGAATTTTCCACTTAACATTTTTGACCAGCTGACCGCAGATAAGGGGATAACTACTCTATATGAACAGATGTACTTCCCCACCACCCCCAGTCTCTCTCCACACACACTATGTAGCATTGCAACTGAAGTCCACACATCTATAAGCTCTACGTGTGACCTCAGTACCTGTACTCCTGTCTGTCAGTCCCTTCTAGCCACACAACCAACCACATGGACTTCTATTCACCCTTTAAAGCCCAGCTTGGTCAGCCCCAACTCCTTCATGAAGCCGGGCCCACAATCTAGATAGGCAGTCTCCCTCTTCTCGGCTCTGTGCAAGCATCCCACAGGTTTTTGTTAAGTACTTCAGAAAGTCCAGTCCCTCTCACTTCCTGGATTCCTCCACTGTTTCTCATGTCTTTGGGTACAGATGTGAGCACACGCAGGAGAAGTTTGGACAAGGGTAAAACTGTTTGTTGAGCACATACCATGAGCTATGTGTTCTCTAAACACTGTCTCATTTGACGTTAATGTCACACATTCAGCTATGTTCAGAGGATCTCAAACAGACTTCCAGAGGCCATCCAAGTTGCCCAGGGGCACACCCTTCATGGGGAAAAGACAATGACTCCAGCAGGGCCACAGCGCCTCCACTGAGATCTACACTGCAGCCACATGCAGGGTGATGGGTTGGGGTAGAACACAGTCAGGAAACATATGGTACCAGAGTGCTCAGTTCTGACCTAGGGAAATGGTCTGGGGTCCTTCTGTCTCCGAAGTAGGAGTGTGATATGAAGGCTTCTTCAGGTCACAGGCTGGCTGTACAAGCCATGTCAGCTATGCCCCAGCCACTACATCGCCTCAGCAGAGGTGAGCGGAAGAAACACTAGGGCTCACTGTACTGGGCATTTAAGATAGGAGCCACAGTTGAGAGAAGGTCTCCATAAGACAAGGCTGCAGGCAAGGCTGTAGGGCGTTTTCTTAATTAGTAATTGATGAGGAAGGTCCGGTCCACTCTGGGTGGTGCCAGCCCGAAGCTGGTAGCCCTGGGTGTTATAAGAAAGCAGTCTGAAAAGGCTATAAGGAGCAAGCCAGTGACTGGCACCCCTCCACAGCCTCTGCAAGTCAGTGACTGACACCCCTCCCTGGCCTCTGCATCAGCTCTCTCTTCCAGGTTCCTGCCCTGCTTGAGTTCCTGTCCTGACATCCTTCAATAATGGACTATGATGTGGAAGTATAAGCCAATTACAACTAGCTTTGGATCGTGGTGTTTCATCATAGCAACAGTAATTCTAACTAGGATACTCAATAACCAGGAGCTAACCTATGTGTGTGCTTACAGCCCATGCAGGGTTTCATGTCCCTCAAGTCTCCTCACAGCTACACAGACAGGCCAGTAAGACAGTAAGGCAGACTGTGCCTGATGGTTTGGATCTTAGATGCCCCTGAAAAGGCTTAATGTCTAGCGATGGCACCACAGGGAGGCCATGGGACCCTTAGGAGGGAGAGCCTAGGAGGAGGTTAGAACACAGAGACATATGTGAGACACTGACACTGAAACCCAGTCCCCTTCCAATCTCTGTCCACTTCCCAGCCACTGTGATGTGAGCCACCTGCACTCTGCCACCATGGACTCAGACAGGACCAAGTAAGCAAAGACTGAGACTTGTGAAACCAGGAGCAGACTCAGACACTTCTCCTTCTCAGAGCTCTTTACCTGGGGTGTTTTGTCACAGCAAGGCATGCTGACAAGTCCCCATTTCACAGGCAGAAGAGCTGCTCACAAATATTCTACCTGTGCAGCAGTCCTGCCCACACGGCTCAGTGTAGGGAGGTGTCAGTGCCTCCAGTATGGCCAGGTGGAATTATCCACGTCCAACTTCCAGCTGAAATGGAAGGGGCTATGCAGGGGAGCATGCATCCATTCACTCACTACTCCATTCATGGATTTTTGACAATGTTTTCAAAGCACCTCAAATGTGCTGGCAAGCAACAGCGAACAAAGGGCACAGGCTGAGCTAGCATGGAGCTTAAACTACATCAAAGATGAAGGGGAATGAGCCAGTTCACAGACACAGGATTTCAGGAAAGAGCTCTGCAGAGAGAAAGCAGAGGGAGTTGGCATCGTCCCACTGTGCTGCTTGGGAGGGTGTTGACATCTGAATTAAGTCTCAGTGAAAACACAGAACCAGACACAAGCAAGGAGAGGGCGACAAGCCAGGAGGGTGACCCTGGTACAGGCCAGGGCTCATATGGGCCATGATGAAAGCCAGCAACTGGAGGAGGAAAGGAAGAGAGGAGGATAATGGGGGAAGGAGAGGAGGGGAGCAGAGAATGAAGAGGAAGAAAGGAGACAGAAGGAAAATGGGTGGGGGGGGAGACCAGTAAAGAGGTAGGAGGGAAGAGAGAAGAGGGAGGAGGGAGGAGAGAAGAGGCAGGAAAAGGGAGGAGGGAGAAGAGAGGAAGGAAGAGAAGGGAAGAGGGAGGAGGAAGGAAGAGAAGGGAAGAGGGAGGAGGAAGGAAGAGAAGGGAAGAGAGAGGAGGGAGGAAGGGAAGGGAGGAGGGAGGAGAAGGAAGGAGGGATGGGGAGGAGGAGGGAAGGAAGGAGGAGGTGGAAGGAAGTAGAGGAGGAGGAAGAATAAAATAAAGAGGGACAGAGGCAACAAGGGAGACACCCAGTCTCACAGTAAGAACAGGTTTGTTCTATCTGAGCCTTGATTTCTACCCAAAGATGATGAATTAAGATATCTGTGGGGCTTTTAAAAATACAAAAGAAACAAACAAACCTGCAATAAAGATAATCCAGACAGACAAGGCTGGGTCCTGAATAAAAAAACAGAGGCAACCCCCCCCCCCCCGAGCCTAGCTGCAGCCCAGCACACAGTAAGTGCTAGGACATGGTCCTCACGTGGGCAGAGTGAGTGTAATTGTACACATGATGAGTCTGGGTTGTTCATGAAACTCTGGGGCAGGGAGAAGAGGAGACTGAGAAAGGAAAGTGAACACATGGCCCATCTACTGTTGTCCCTCAGCCTCACCAGAGGATGCAGGCTCGAGATTTAGAAATGCAGACATATGCAGATAAGCACATGGGCTTGATGCATAATGGTAACTAAGGGAAACCACCATGGCCTGATCTTGAAATGTGACATGAGAAAGACAAGCTGTCCTACCCCACAAACCCCTGCCATAGTCAGAACCAGGACAGATGCAGGGTCTGGCTTGTCTTCTTGGCTGAGTGAGTCATTTAAGATACATTCTGAAAAAGAAAATGAAAATTTTAAATGGGTTTAGTGTGAGTTGGGCTGGCTGCTCTCAGCAATATGAAGCCAGACCAGTTATGAGCTGGGAAGCAGCTACTTCTCATGGATGTTATGGTCATCTGTGGCTTTGTTTCACTTGTGTATTAGAGATCGGCATTTGTCATCACTGCCTCCCTCGAATACAGTGTCTTTCTTACATACAGCAAGAGGCAAGCATTTGTAGAATGAATGAAGCAGCAGGCAGCCAGACCCTATGCTTTGACCAAGCATGGTGGCCCTGGTGTGGATGACAGGGACTTGAGAATAAATGGGGAAATTGAACAGGCCACACAAGGAAGAGGCCAGAAAGCATGGTGGCGGGACAGCTCTGGGGAAGCTGGCCCAACATCCAAGGACTGTCAGGTGGAAAACTAGAAAGTTCTTCCCAGAGTCCCAGCATCAACTCTCAGCTCAAAGCAAGAAAGAACCATGTCCTAGCAAAGCATTCTCAAACATGGGGTTGGCAGAAATGTTCACAGCGTCCAAGGTACACTATGAAGAGGTAAATATCAGATGATTGAAAACCTGGGTTGATTAAAGATACATGGTGGTCCCAACGAATGGCACAGCCATCAGCGTGCCTCCAGTGCCTTGTCTTTTCTCAGATCTTCACAGGTTGATGTAAACCCTCATATGGTCTCTGTGCTCCAAGCCCTCTTCTGAGAAGACGAATTGTTAGGGTCTAATAAAAGGCACCTGAAGAAATGTTGTCAGTACACAGCAAGCAGCACCTCGTATCTAACATAGACATGATGCTTCCATGCCCATTCATCTGCAGTGAGCAGCTGGAAAAGGTTGGCATTCTGACATAAAACAAAGACATGGTACAGTGGTGCTGAAAGTGATGGATGCTGATGAATGGGAAACTTGTGAAAGATGGCCTCCCTCTAGGGCCTCCTTGCCCCTTCTCATGTAGGGTTTTCTACTGTACACCTGTCTGCCTTCCTCCTCCACCTATGCATCCTATCAGCACTCACCAAGAGCCTTTCCAAGCCTGGCAGAAAGCACAGGCTGTAGGCAAAGACATTGCACATACAGCGAATTGTGCTGGCAAGGCAGCTCCATGGCTGCCATTGACCCTGGAGACATGAATTCCATCTCCAAGACCCACATGGTAGAGAGAGCCAATTCCCAAAGTTGTCTTCTGACCTCCACAATGTACTGTTGAATGCATATAGCCCCTTAAAATTAATAAAAATACAATGAAAATTTTTTGTTAAAAAAAACTCCACAAGATTCACATGTAAGTTACAAAAGGAGTGAATGGTCTATGGGGAAAACATATGCTGCCTTATAGAGATATCATGTCTTGTTTCAGGTTGGAGAGATAGATAGATAGATAGATAGATAGATAGATAGATAGATAGACAGACAGACAGACAGATAGATAGATATATACACACACACACATATATACATATATCTCTCAGGTATATGTATATATACACATATATACATATATACATATATAGGGTATATGTACATATATATATATATATATATATATATATGTGTGTGTGTGTGTGTGTGTGTGTGTGTGTGTGTAGGGTATATACACACACACACACACACACATATATCTTTCACCTTTTGTGACCAGAATAAGCTCCTGTACATTTCTCAAGGGAACCCTAACTCAGTGTGGCTGGAAAAAAAAAAACTTTGCTGTGCCACCTAGAACCAAAGCCTCCTCCCTAGTTCATACCTTTCAGAGTCTCCTCTTGAGACTGACTGGCTTGGCAAATGCCATTCATTTGGATGCTAACTGCTCCAAGGCCACAGTTAAAGGCATCTAAAAGGCCCCAGTAAATGAAGAGCCAGCTCAACCATGTTCACAAACTGAAAGTTCAATCCAAGAAAGATGACTTCCTTCAAATTAAGCTAATGGGTCAATAGACCTCCACCCCAAATCTCCACAAATGAAACAAAGTTGTTTTCATTTATTTCTTGGTGCTTAGGCTAAGCAAGTCGATTCTAAAATGTGTTTGGAACAGAAGGATCATTTTAGAAATGAACAAACAAGACCAGGTCAAGGATCATAACAGCAGCACAGGGTGACACCCATACAGACAAAAAGATCAACTAGATGGGCAAAGAACGCCAAAACAGACCTGTGCTATTAGGAGAGCCTAGATGTGTAGATGAGAAGACACTGCAAAGCTGCTGAGATGGGGTGACAAGTGGGTAGCAGCTGCTGGAGAAACCCAACTGTCACATAAAAACAAAAGCTACATTTCTACCTTATATCACATATGCATGGTGTTTCTAAATGCTAGAAAATCTCTACTTTAATACTCTCAAGAGAAAATACAGGAAAACTGTTCATACAACTTTGGGGGAGGAAAGGCATCCTAAATAAGAGGTCAACTGTGCCGGCCACAAAGAAGAAACTGAAACACACAGCATCAGTAAAATGGAAAATCAGTAAAATGGAAAATTGTACACCTTAAGAAAGAAAAGCTGCACACTCAGAAAAAGATCCTACAGCGAAGAAAATTATATTAGGAAAAGAAAAGTATAAAGAATGTTTGTCAATAAGAAAACACAACCCAGAGAAAAACAGGAGGCTTTGTCATTCTCCAGATGCATCAAAGTCACCTCACTGGCAGTTAGGCAAAGGCACGTTTAAAATGGTAAAATACCATTTTCATACTCATCACCTCAGAGAAATAAAATCTGGCTGGAGTGCAGTGGCAAAGGTCTATAATACAAGTATTTGAGAGGCAGGGGGATTGCTGAAAGTTCAAAGTCAGTGTTGTCTATGTAGCAAGTTTCAGGCCTACCAGAGTTATATAGCAAGACCCTGTCTGGAGAAAACAACGTGAAACAAACAGAAACCCCTCGCTCAGATGAAGTGCTGCACAGAAAGTGGAGTGAGTATTCACTGGGGACTGGAGAGATGGCCTAAGTGTTGCTCTTGGGTTTGATGCCCAGCACCCACACGGCAGCGCACAATGATCTGTAACTCTAGCTTCAGGGGATTTGACACCCTCTTCTGGCTGCTGCAGGCACTGCATGCATGTGGTGTACAGATGTACAAACAAGCAAAGTACCTCCACACAAAATAAAATAACACCCCCACACACAAAAAAGAAGGGAGGAAAGAAGAAAGGAAGTAAAGCAGCAGAAATTCTTTCAAGTGGATATTCAGGATGCCTATTAGAGCAATCTCTGCATTGTCTGTTAAAATAGATGTCACACATGCCCACAACCCAGCAGTTACATCTTTGTCCATGGTTTAGATGTGTCCCCATTACAGTATGAGTTGGAGAGTGAAATCTCAATGCAACAGCATTGAAAAGTGGCTTATGGGAACTGATTTGAATGGTTACCATGGGACCAACAGGGATGTCCTAAGAAAAAGCTGAATTTAGAACCCTTGCTCCTCTCTTGCCATTTTGCCTTCTGCCATGAGATTATGGTGCAGGAGCCAGCTCTTGTCAGTCACCAGTCTCTTCACCCTGGACTTTCCAAGTTGAACAAGTGTAGGAAACAAACCTCTGTTCCTTATAAGTCACCCAGCTGTAGGCATTTTGTTACAGTAGCATACAGCAAACTAAGATGGGTTTACAGACTAAAAATGGTCAAGAAAGTTCAATTAGTTCAACCATGTGGGAATGAACCACAGTCTACCCCTACCAAGAAGACTTGTAAATACAAAGTAACCATTCATAGAGCACAACCCTAGAAGGAGTAGGAATGAAGAAGTCTGAATCCTTGTATCAATATAGACTCAGCTGAAAACCACAACTGAGAAAAGAAACATAGTAAAAAGAAAACGTAAGATCTGGATACTTGTCCTGGAAAGGTATACAATATGTAAGGCACTGTCTGTTCTATTCTGGGCACACATATAAACAGAACAAATATAAAGATGGACAGGAGATCTAAATTCAGCCAGACTTCTAGAGGGAAGGGAACAAATGGAAAACCAAATAAAATCACTCAGAAACCCACCATTCATCCTCACATGTTACTATAATTACCCACAAAGTAGGGGAGACTTCATCAATGATGTCATGTCCCTGCAGACTGAGAAAGCTCAAGGAGCATTTGGTCTAGCCTTGAACACTCACAGAAACCACCTCTGTATACCTGGGCTGAGGGACTCTCCCACAGTAGGAATCAGAACCACCATATACATTCTGTGGGTTGTGCATCGTCCACCCCTACAGAGTACATTCCATAAGGCACCTCAGCCCTAGGCTCCCCTAGGTTATATCTAGTGCACAGCTTACATACAACTGTATTCCTCAGCTCTGTGAGGAAGCCAGTGCTTTAGAACTCTGATAACATTGTGCTAGCTTCTAGGATAAGAGGTGCTCACAACCTCCTAGGTCCTTCTGTTCTCACATCCTTCTTAAATACATTTGAAAACATTCACACACTTCAGGTATGGATAGCATGCTAGCCCCCATCCCTGCCCCGCCAGAGACTTTTGCTTTCTAACGCTAAATATACTCCCAGCTTTGCTCTGCCTTCTCTGCTGTTCAGAATGAATTTTTAAACTGTCCTTTTACCAAGCACTTCCTGCCCTAGTAAGCAGGCATGCTGACATGTTTTCAAAGAACCAGAATGCGTTCCTCTCAGCTGCTCCTATGGGGACTCCCTAGAAAAACCCACACACATGCTTGCTTCTACAGCAGTCTGATGGCCACAGGAGCCAAGAATCGTAGAGTGGAGGGAGTTGGGCCTAGGCTTTTCCAGGAGCAGGGTGGAGGTGGGAGGAGATGGGAAGGCAGGGATGAGGACAAGACCAGCTGATCCGTCACTTACTCCCAGAACTCCATGACCGGGGAGGTGGCGTTCTGCAGGGACACATGACTGTAGTTGCTGAAGTTCAGCTTCTGGAACTCCACACATTTCTCTGAGTGGGAACAAGACAAAACACATAGGAAATTAACCTTCATAGGGCCAAACCCAGGGAGCACATAGAGCTGTTGGCGCAGCCAGGTGGTGTTGGCAAACAGGGGTTTGTACACACAGGTGAATCCATGCTTTGACAACAGCTTCCCTGGTGGCCTGCTCTGGTCCTAACAGGAGGAGGATGTCATGGGAGCAAAGCCTCACTCTGTTCCCATCCAGAATCTCACTGCATGCTCCCCCAGATCTCACCCCCCCTCAAAACACACACACACACACACACACAATCTTCTACTCTTTCTTGTTTTTCTTTCCTTAGCCCCCATCCATGGCATTGGTCTCTAGTGCCTAGTGCCCTCGCTGGAAAGAACAGAATAGAATAGACATCCCCAGGGGCTCTGATGGAGCTGGGATTCCCATTCATGTAGCAAGAGGTACATGTTCTGAAGCAGTCTCTTGAAGAGCTGAGGGCTGGATGAACAAGTAGAAACACACACAGAAGAGACCGGTGATCTCTTATTCCCTCCCTCACTCCAATGAGTCAAAAAAGTTGGTTATTGAACAAACTCATCAAAATTTAACCACCAAGGGAATCTGCATCATCAGAAACATACTAGTGTCCAGGTCCAGAGCAATCCTGAGCTGCCTCCTTCTTCAGAAAGCCTTCCTTGACCTCCCTCTCCTGAATTCTAAGTAAATGAGGATCCCAAGACCCTCCAAGGAGTCACCTTCTCTAACTTTCTTGACTACGAAAAGAAAGAATCCAAGGATAGAGAATAGCTGAGGCCCCCAGGTAACCCTCCCCCGCCTCTATAGGCCTCCAGCCTGGTAAAGACAGAAACAAGAATAACTCCACCCAGGGTTCTATTGCCGCCTGCTGTTGATTTGGAGCCTGCCAGCCACCATGGACCTTGCACCTGCAGACATAGCTTCGTGAGCCACTGGGCTGCAGGCTCTCTAGAGCAGTCTCCTACATAGCTGCCTTAAGACCTACACATTCATTCAGATCCAGTGAGGAATAGGTGCTGCTACATCTGGAAGTGCTTTCTCACTCAGATGAACCCCCAGTTGTATCTGCCATTCAGGCAGGATCATATTAGGTACAGCAAGTGATGATGTCATGGGCTCTATAGAAAGGGAATCACAAGCCAGGAAAGTCTGGGCTCCACTGGGGATAGATGGCTCAGCTGTCTATGTCATTCTCATTCCTCTTGACTACTGCTAGCTTGTGCTGAAAGCTGTTGGGTC
Source organism: Mastomys coucha (assembly GCF_008632895.1). NCBI lineage: Eukaryota > Metazoa > Chordata > Mammalia > Rodentia > Muridae > Mastomys > Mastomys coucha. The sequence goes on along the minus strand of NW_022196903.1, from coordinate 107,332,908 downwards.
TGGGTGCCCAGAGAATCTACACTGGAGTCTAGAACCCAACGTGTCAGCAGACTGACTGGATATACCTCGGCCTGTTTCTGCAATGATGGTGTCCTTGGCTTTTATCAGACTCTAAAATAGGGTGCTGCTAAATATCTTCCCTACGAAGAAAAAGAAATTGTTGGATGTGGTAGTCACACCTGAAGTCCTAACACTTGGGAGGCCAATGCTGAGGGAGAGATGGATGCCAGACTGGGCCACAGAGAAAGTCCATGTCTCAATGCTAGCAAATTAAACCCTAACAGACCATAACAAGACAGATAGGCAGGCAGACACACACATACTCCCTTGACTATTCAAAATTGACTTGTCATTTGCATTAAAATTGATTATATAAAAATAAACAGTGGTTATAAACTGCTTCTCAGCCTTTGATCTAAGATCAAATATAACACAAGTTAAAGCTGCCCTGTGCACACTTGTAATCCCAGCACCTGGGCAATGGAGGCAAGAGGACCAGGAACTCCAGGTCCATCCTGGGCTACATGAGACTCTATCCTAAAGGTGAATGAATTAACTAACATAAATGAAATACCAACTCAACTGGGGAACTGACACAAGGTTAAACAATACCATAACCTCCCATAATGTGCAGAATAATTCTATGTGGTGATAATAAACTGCTTTTCTAATAGAAAAGCGGATGAACAGCAAAGAGGCAGGGTCTGTGAAATTAGCCTGCACATCCCTCTATATTTTCCCAGCTCAGTCTTCTGCAAGACCTTCCCCCTTACAGCATGGCTCAGCCTCAACTCATTCCAACTTGTCTGTCTGTCCTTTTTTCTGTCCCTTTTCAATGCTGGGGATGGAACCCAGGACCTTATGCATGCTAAGCAATTGTCGAGCCACTGAGCCCCATATATCTTGTTGATACATGATTTAAAAATTAAATCTTGAGAAATTCCAACATAGATTCAAACCACAGAATCTCCCAAGAGCTGTCAATGGCAGTGGCTACAATAGAGATTCGGGGCATGTACAAGTTTGTAGTTTCCTTAACACACTAATGATCAGGAATCCAAGAATGCAACCCCGAATTTTAGTTTGATAAACATCTTCAAGAGGTCCCTTGCCAAAGGCAGGCTGACTGAACCCCGGGCCTGAAGAGAGTTGACAACAACTGTCATAGAAAGGACTGGAAGGCAGGTGAGGCAAAGACACAAAGACCTAGAAAAAACTAGACTGCTGTGCTCTCTTGACCTAACATGGCTGCTGCTTCTCTCGGTGATCAGTACAGTATCCAGGCTCACTGTATCTTAGCTCTCAGGGTGATAGGTTCCTCCCAGACATAATTAACCATAGACACTAACATAGATAGATAGGTCAAAGTATGTGTCCCAATTCCAGTCAAAAGGGAGCACAGGGCTCAGAGACTTATCTCAGAAAGAAAGAGTGCTACAATCCATTGGTAATGCCTGTTGTGAGCACAGAAATCTCAGAAAGGGGCGGGACAGTTGTTCTCCTCTCTAGACTGTCAAAGAAGTCCTGATAGGATGGCAGATTGCATCTAAGTCAAAGATGACCTACAAGATTTCCCACTGTGTATGTATGTGTAGGGAATGTAGCTTCCTTCAAACATTTAGCTTGTTTGAACAAGTAAACAACCCAAGTACCTTGGGTGTGGTGCTAGCAACTGTGTCACCTGTAAACATTTGCCGCTTCCCAGTCATGGTTGTGGCACTTGCTGTCCAGTAGGGAGATTGCCAGAGATTTAGTGTTTAAAGAGAAGTTAGGGGGGCTTAAGAGTTGGCTCAGCATTTAGTAGCACTGGCTATTCTTCCAGAGGACCTAGGTTCAAGTCCCAGCACCCACACGGTGCTTCATAACCATCTGTAACTCTGGTCCTGGTGGATATGACACCCCCCTCTGGCATCCATAGATACTGCATGAATATGGTCACACACAAGCAAACACTCACACACATATATAAAAGAATAAAGAGATCTTTTAAATGAGAGAAGCTGGAAATCGAGGTTCCCACACAATGTCTTCTGACTTTCAAACTCTGGCAACCAAATTCCCTTTTCAAATTTGTGCTCATTATTATAAATGCAATCATCTTAACTGCCCTTAACTTAATCTAACACCTCCATCTTATGATGGAAGATGAGCAACTCAGAGAGGCAGGACTAGAGGACTCCTATCTTCAAATCGCAGTCCAGCTCTTGGTCATACCTTAACTCTGTCCCCAGGGCTCTGCCTTATCTCTAACTGCTCAATATACTCTGGTCAGATGACCATTGTTCCAGAGGCCACTACCAGGAAACTGAACTCGTGGCATACCACCAACCCCAGATCCCTCCACAGGACCAGGAGAGGCCCAGTCTGGAGACCATACCTGTATTCCACTCGTGCCCACAGGTGGCCCAGGGGAGCTCCGTGGTGAAGCAATTGCTTAGGTAGAAGATGGCCCACGCCAGGATGATGATGTAGTAGACATTGAGGTGTGCCTCGATCACCTGGGTTGCGTAACCAATGCCTGTGAGGAGCAACGGAAAAGGGCAGCTGGGGCCTCTGTCCTTTGAAACAGCCTTTGGTGGCTCCTGGCACCTTGGCATCAATGAGGCAAACTTTGCTTTGCTCATGAAGTCAACGCTTACCTTCAAATAAAGGGCAGACTCTCCTCCAGCACGTGATGCCGCCCTCGCTTGTGAACTGTCCCAGGGCCGTTTCCAGAAAGAAGACAGGGATTCCACAGCAGATAAAAAACACCACGTATGGAATCAGGAATGCCCCTGTAAGAGTGCAGAGGGGTGATATAGAAACTGCCCCGTTTTTCTCCAGTGGCACCAGTCCTATTTCATGGGCATCTACCCCAGGGCAGCACACTGTTCTCTTCCAGCTGGAATTCCAATTTGGCTGGAAAGGTCAGAGCCAGAAAACATGGAAGGGGGTTTTGTGCCCTCTGCCACCTTTTATCTTAAGCAATTCTCCCTTCTATCTCTAGGCCTCGACTTCTCCAGCTGTAAAATGAGGTTTGTTTGTTTGTTTGTTTGGTTGGTTGGTTGGTTTTTTTGAGACAGGGTTTCTCTGTGTAGCCATGGCTCTCCTGGAATTCACTTTGTAGACCAGGCTGGCCTCAAACTCAGAAATCTGCCTGCCTCTGCCTCCCAAGTGCGGGGATTAAAGGTGTGCACCACCACCACCACCACCACCACCACCGCCTGGCTCAAATGAGTTTTAATAATTAATGCTATTGACCTTTTCCCACAATGGCTGAGTGACTAAAATAAGGATGCTTAGGAAAAAAAGTGTTTTGTTGATTAATTCCTTTCGTGTGTGTGTGTGTGTGTGTGTGTGTGTGTGTGTGTGTGTGTGTGTTGCTAGACTGGCTTGCCAGTGAGCTCCAGGTACCCTCCTGTCTCTACCTCCCTGGTGCTAGAAGGCAGGTGTGTATTACCACATGTGGCTTTTTATGTGGGCGCTGAGGACTCAAACCCAACCTTCATGCCTGAAGAGAAAACATTGTACCAGCTGAGTCATCTCTCCAGTCCCCATCCCACCATCCAGCACAGACTAAGCTTGTCCCCATCCTGTGTGGTGTTCCCTTCTCAACTCCAAACTAATCTCAAGGGGGTGAGCAAAGGAGACAACCCCTCATCATTTTCTTGTAGAATCCCTGGAAAAGATTTTTCTCATGAAGAAGAAGAAAAAAAAAAACTTTTCAGAGAATCATTCAATGAGAACCACCAGTCTTCCAAGGGTTAAATGTCCCTGCACGTATGACCCAAGTATGGCTCTGAGCCCTAAGAAATTTGTAGCAAGAATCCCCCCTTCAAAGCTGGCTTAGGGTCAGCCTGGGTAAGAACTGCCCTAATAACAATGCCCATAGCCTGGGCCTTTCTACAAAAATAAATGAAGTTAGCCTTGCTCCTAGGCACAGATGGGGAAGCCCCCCCATCCCTCATTTTCTTTCTCTCATCTAATAACAAAGCATGAAAACACAGTATTCTCCATCTGATATTACGAATGGAATCTTTACCTGAAATTGCTTTTGCTAAATGAAGCCTCTTCACCCACTGGATTAACAGCAATGATCTTGATGAATCCTGATAGTGTGGACCTATCTACTAGGCTTGAAAGGGTCTTAAATCTTCTCTGGGCAAAGAACTAATTTAAGATTGTACCCTGATACTTTCAGTTATTGTGGGGATCTACTAGGTCTGGCCTGTGGACACATTATTTTTAGAGGAAACCACAGCCCAGCTAGATTGAAGGCAGAAACTTGTATGACAGAATGAATGGTGTCTGAGGCCTGACTCCAAAGCTATTTGATTAAAAAGCTGAAGTGGGTTCCCTTAAGAGCTTGTAATTCACCTGTGAGCCTCTGAGAACCCAACAGATGACACTGGGGGAAAAGCCAGCTGGCCGGTGTACTCACAAAGCTACTACTGTAATTCTTAAAATAACTAAATTGACCAAGCTGGGATGTCTGCACGGATGCAGGCTTCTGTCGAATCAGAGAGCAAACAACCAACAATGAGTCAAGTCTCAACTTTACTCGCTACAACCATAAAAACAATTTGGAACAGAAGTTCTGATTTACCCAATTTATCTTCATTTTCTACTTTGCAGAGCAAGCCTTGTTTAGGCCTAGCATTTCCTAGATGAATATAAAGATGTTAAAGTAGTTTCCACCCCAACTGCCCTAAAGGTATGGCTTTTCCTACGCAAACAAGGTAGCTCCTAAAGGCTCCGACCGCACAGGGAGGCAGGGCCTGCCTAAAGGCCCAGGGTGCATTTTGGGTCTCTAAGTCTGCAGCCAGCTGTCTCCCCTTGCCAAGCCACGGACACCACTGGCCACTTCATTACCAGTGCAGGGCAGGCCTGGAGCAGCCTGTGCCTTCAGGGTGAATGTCCCCAAAGAAAGGGCCTGAGCCAGGCAGTGTGGTTCGCAGGCCCCTCAGCTGTTTGTACAGGAAGCCCTGCACTGTCCCTGCCAACCAACTTCTCTGTTACCTTTTTTTAGAGTTTGAAGATTTTTCTTGAATATCAGGGGTAGCACAGGGAGGAGGGGAAATGCCAACACGGGCCCTCTCTGAGAGGAACTGTGCCACCACAGGTTTTAACGGGACCCCTCAACACTCTGCTATCCTACTGTGATAGGAGGGGTGTGGGAGTTTGGGGAGGGTGTGGGGGGGGGGTCTGGGTACCACTCTGAGCTGTGAGAGCTGGGGACCACAGCTTCAGTTCTTCCCAATGGCACTGTGTGATGATGTCTTTGGAAGGAACTATGGTCTTCCCCAGTCTCACTCACATCAGCGTGGTTGCAGTTGTGGGTGAGTCTGAGCCCAGTAAAAGAAACTGCTTGATGCCAGTTTTTCCTCCAGAGAGGCCTAAAATACTTTCCCTAGAAAGGGCCTGGAGAGCAGATTTAAAACACTACAGAGGGGTGCGTGCAGCAAAGCCCGTCCAGAAGTTCTCCCCAGGGTCAGCTCGATCCTGCCTTAGGATTCTGAATCTCACCCGCCCTCAGCAGTAGTAAAACCTAGAGCTTCTTAGACGCTCAAGTCTCATCATCTTTGAGATCCGTAAAAGCACTGCCTTCCCAGGTGACTGGGAGGCAATTTAAAAAATCACAAGACATGGCTAACGCTGGGCCCCTACTGCTGGCACTTCGGTGACCTCTAAAAAGATTGCTCGGATCAGTCTTTTCCCGTGAGGACAGGGAGTCTCCGAGGCGAAAGAACAGGTTTCTGCCTAAAACTCCGGCGCGCGAGTTGCCTGAAAGCAGAGCTCCTGGACCAGGTCTGTCCCTCACGCAGGTGACAGACGCTGCTCTGGGCCAGGTGGCAGGTGGCAGGTGGCAGGTGGTGGCACGCTCAGGTGCGAAGCGGGCTCCGTGCACGCAGGCGCAGAGAAACAGGTGGGCCCCGCTCAGTACCTCAGCTCCTGGGGACTGGGAGGGGGGTATTGGGGCCCTGCACGAGAGGTGTCACCCCACCCCAGGTGTCGCCCCGCGTCCCCGCTATGCCCGCCGCGCTCACCTCCGCCGTTCTTGTAGCACAGGTAGGGGAAACGCCACACGTTGCCCAGCCCGATGATCTCTCCCGCTACGCTCAACACGAACTCCACCTTGTTGTTCCAGTGGCCGCGCTCGTGGACAGCCTTGTCGCGCGCCTCGCGCGTCCCCGCCGCGCCCCCGCCGCCGCCGCCGCCCAGCGTCTCGGACCCCCGCGCCTCTTCGGCCGCCTTCCCGTTGCCCAGGGGCAGCGCTTGCTCCGCAGTCATGGCCGCCCTGCCGCCTCGTGCGCCGGCCCCGGCTCTGCGCCGCCGCCCCGGGCGCCCGGGCTTTTGAGAGGCTTGAGCGGCGGGCGGGGGAGCCGGGGGTGGAGCCGAGGGAGCCGTCCGGGCCGGACCGCACGGGACGGGGACGCGATGCCCAGGCCACCTCCTGCCCGCTTGAACCCCGGGATGGTAGGGGTGCTGCTGCAAGTCCCCGTGACTTGACCTTGTGCGCCCAGTGCCTCCCTAAATACCTTGACCTTGCGCGCACCTGGATAACTCGGGGAACAGGGTTTGCCCCGCAGCCTGCCTCACTGGCTTCTGAGTGCAGAGCCCTCTAACCAGGCCCAAGTGGGCTATGAGTGCAGCACCTGAACTTCTAACCCCTTCTCTGTGACCTTTCAAAGCTTGGGCCTCAGTCTTCCCATCTCTATTCAGAAGGAGATGGGCAGCTCTAACTTTTGAAGCTCAAACAGCTGTGTGGGGAGGGTTCAATTGCAGGGGCCTGGTGAGAGTACATCTGGAGCATGAGATGAAAAGTCCTTCTGAAGCTCCCAGGTGATGGTAACTGTGTCTTAACTCCAACCCCGTGCCCGGTACTCTCTACCCTGGAGGTCTCATTCCACCCGTGGCCCCCAATCGACACACATGTGAGTCTCAACATTGTGGCATTGAGTACGGACATCCAGAGGCAGGAGCAGGCAAATCAAAGCTGAAAGTCCTGCTTCACCTGTGTGAGTTGTGTGACTTTGGCCCGGCTCCTGATACCGCAGTTTTTCAGTTTGCTGTTGGCAAAAGATGCTTCCATCATCGCCTTCTTAGGTTAGTATTGTTCATGGGTTGTTTGGTTTGTAGGTTGGTTTGGGTGAAAGGTTAAATGACAAGACGCAGATAACGTTTTCCTACTACCGTAGAGACAGTCAATGACCAGGCACCATGTAGTATGCAGACATACATGGGCACATCTGGCTCAATATGTCCCTCCTTTCGGTTGTACGAGCAGCATACAAGATATTGTATACGATAATGGCAGAGAACTTAGCAAAACATGCTATACAACATGTACTTAGAAAGAAAGCATTTGTAGACAATAAGGCCAAGGATATAGCTAAGTAAAATAGTAGTACTTGCTGAGTATGTGCTGAGCCCTGGATTTCAGCCCCTAGGACCAAGCTGAAGAAGTCAGGGGTGTGGATAAAGATGGAGTTGTTTTGGTTTGGATGACACTTGTGAGTTGACAGCTGGCCCTGTCTGTGGTACCCATGACCATGGGACCTTTAAGAGGCGGAGCCTTAAAGGAGGGTCTTCAGGTTATTGGGGGCATGCGTTTGCCAGGGATGTGGGAGCCCACTGTCCTCAGGTTTGTTTCTTCTGTCATCCTGAGGTAAGCCTTCTCTGCCCCTATGACACAATTCAGCCTGAGGCCAAAGCTCAGGGGCCTTGAGAAGCCAGTGCCAGAGCTATGTTATAAGCTGGTCCTTTGAGCTATTTGCTACAGCACTGAAACGCTGACTGGCTGACAGAAGGATGAAGGAGAGGCTGATGCCAGTGCAGATATAGGCAGGCCCACGCTTCTGCATAGCTCCAGAGAAGACTCCCTAGGTTGCCTGGGTCCCTGTCCTGTGCCCTTAGACACAACCTAGATGTCCTTCTCCCAGGTTTACAACATTTCTTAAAAGAGTAAGTGGAGTGCTGGATTAGTCCCTGAGGACCAGGCTGCAAATACTGGTTCTTGGGTTTCTCTACCCACAGCCTGTCGGAGCTCTATGTGGATTTGGGCACCTTGCCCTTCCCTGAAGTTCCCACTCACGTGGTTTTTTGTGCCACCACCTCCTTACCCCCATAGTCCTGATTGCTTGTTCTGATCTGCCCATTCCCAGGCTTCAAACCACTAAACTGATGGTTCCCTTATCCCTCTATCCAGATATAGAAAGCTAAGTTCCTGCAGGTTGCTTAGGGGAAGGTCTGACTTCATGCCTAGTCTCTGCTGGCTGTGATTTTTGTCAGTTGGACATAAGCCAGGGTCATTTGGGAAGAGGGAACTTCAAATGAGATGATATCTACAGCAGAATGCCCTGTGGGCAAGCCTGTGGTACATTTTCTTCATTGATGATTGAGGTAAGAAGGTCCGGCTCACTGTTGGGCAGTGCCACCCCTGGACTGGTGGTCCTGAATTGGATAAGAAAGCAGACTGAGTAAGCCAGTAAGCTCTGTGGCTTCTGCTTCAGTTCCTGCCTTGAGTTCCTGCCCAGCTTCCCTCAGCGAAGGACAGTAAACTGTACGATGAAATGCAACCTTTCCTGCCCAAGTTGCACTCTGCCATGGCATTTGACACAGCAACAGAAACCCAAACTCCTGTCACGTCGTTGCTTCAGGCTCCACCTGTCCAATGGGTTCACATTCCTCCTTACCTCGGGGTGACTTGAGGATGACAGGTCTTGGCTTGTTTCTGAACAGTGGCTATGTGAGGAGGAAGATGAGGAAGAGGAAGGCCGCAGTATCTTGTTCTTGCTGACAGCCTTCAATGGCTCTTCCTTCCTGTTGACCTTGACGTCAACTTCTCTGGCCTTCTGAACTTCCAGAATTCCCTTTTAGCTCAAAGTTAAGTTTCTCACAGGCTAAGACCAATAGTTCCTTTCTCTCTGGCAATCACTGGTACCTTGTAGAAAATAACAGTTAAGCCAGAAATCCATTTCAGCTCGACTCTTTGCATCCAGTAGCATGTGGTAACAAGGATTCAATCTGTTCTTTGAACAACAGCATCCAAAGTTAGAGATTTATTCCAGTGTCTTCATGATGGAGAATGAGCTTGTTACCCTAGGGCCCTGAAAAAAAATGCCTTCAAAACTAAAGACACGAAGCACTTCCCCTCCCGTGGGGCTCAGCAGGGTTAGCTGCAGGGACTGAGTCCTCTGAGCGGATCCTTTTCTCATCGCCGTGACAAAATATCCATTCAAAGTGATATTTTGGCTCACATTTTGAAGGTACAATCCTCCACGGTGGGGAAATCAAGAAGGCAGAGTGTGAGGCAAAACTGGTCACGTGGCAAGGGAAGTCAGGAAGCAGAGAGACAGGGTCGGTGCTCAGCTTGATTTATCCTTACTGTCCCCTCAGGACTCACAGATAAGAAAGCCTTCCTACCCTAGCCTGGTCTAGAAAACCTCTCACAGGGAGGCCCTGGAAGCTTGTCTCCTGGGTGTTTCTAGATCCTGGTGAATTGACCAGTCAACATAAGCTATTACTGTTGGCATGCAGTGTGGCACAAGATGTGCCATTTCAGCAGCTGGGAGGGGAGTGGACAATGGGGGTGGGTGACAAGAGAGTGTATTTGCATGGTGAAAAGATTACTGTTAACACAGAGTCAAGAGAGGATTGGGGACAATTAAGAGGCTACCTAAATCACTAGATTTAGTCAGGTGTGGTTGGTAGCTTAGTGGGGAGAGGGGGCGAAGTGGAGTCATAATGAGAGTCTCCTGTCCACAAGGGCTTGACCTAAGATTGGGTTCAAGAGGCAAGGGGAAATGTTGGACACCTCTGTGTTCACGCACAGCAGCATCCCATCTGGGGAGAGCTAATGTTGCCCCAACTTCTCCTATGCTCACAGCTCCCCACATTGAGACCTGAGACACCAGGATCCTTGGGAAATGATCAGGACTTGAATGTGTATGCAGCTCTGAAGCCAGGAGCTACAGGACCAAAGAGATGTGGCAGCAAAGATTCTGAAACCAGAGTGACCTTCCTACACCCACTGACGGGATAATCTGCATCAGGAGGTGCAGATGTGGACTCTAGGCTGTCATCAACAATGCAGAAATCCCCTAAAGCAACTAACTCCTCAGCCTCAAGAGTCTGGGATAGAATTTCCCAAGCACATAGCCTGAGCTCACAGTCTTCTGTAAAACCCTGTTGATACTAACAGCTGCTTTCCTAATATATTTGCATTAGGAGTGAGCTCCGGTTTCTCTCCCTTCCCTGTAGCCATGAAATTTTCTAGATGTCTTTGCAGAAGCCTCACAGCCGAAGGATCCCACCATGGGCTTGCTTTGACGCTGGTTCTAAGCTTCACTGCCTTGCCTTTCTATCAGTGCCATGGGAACCGGCTTCCTCCTCAGTCAGGAGACTCAGGAAGAAAACAAATCCTGTCCTAACTGAGGTATCCAAGACAAACCCGGACCTAAGAGAGGCCCCATCCCACAATCATCCCAAAGCTATAACCAAACCCAGGTTAGATCCCAACTACCAGCAATGCCATCTGTCAGCCTCCAGCCTCATGACTTACAACCCTAGAATAGTCAATGAGCTGTCCTGAGCCCCCAAGTATTAGCTTAGCCCATGCACTTCTTGGATGACCCACTTTGCCCGTAAGATACCAGTCGTCATTATAGGTCCAGCTTAACTCTCCCTTCTTCATGAATCATAAAGCTCTCGGTGCACTCTCAGGATTCCAGGAGCTTTCAAGAGGAAGCTGTGCTCTGTAGACTTCATGCATCACATTTTGGGTGTAAGCTGGCCAGATAACTAGGGAAACACTTGCTCCTCTCATGCTGTCTCTGGTTGGATGGCTCTGGTTCAGTGAGCCATCCTTAGAGTTGGACCAGAATAAAGATGGAAGGATGGGCAGGCTTTCCATGTATTGTCTCCTTGGTAATTTAATGTTTATTACCTATACTTACCTATGGCACTTCACCTAAGATAGCCTTATGGAAGAAGAATATGCTAAAACTGACCTGGATTTCTAGCAAATAATTAGATCAATGGCTATGTACAGGTGGTGATTCTGTTTTTGTACTGTAGTGGAATGAATTGGTGGTCCTGCCTCATCACCTCCTCCTTATCTTGCTCTTGCTGTGGCCCTATGATGGGCACACTTCTCCAGCCCTTTACTCTGGCCTTGGTAAATGTGGCTTTACTGTGGCATCTGATGGTGTTACCATGTTCAGAACTTGCCTGGTGGCTGCTGCTCCCCAGCTTGGGTTCCAGAAGAAGGTCATAGAACAGACACACCTGAGCCCAAGCCAACTGCATCACAAGGTGATGAGCCACACTCATTGTCATGTACCAGTGTCACACAGCAAAAGATGGCCAATAGACACCAGGCTGTGTGTGAACTGTCCCATAATGCCTCTGTGCTACTGCATGTACACAGCACTAAGGGATCATAAGCAGGTAGTACTTTCTATGGAGGAAGAAATTGTGGCTCAGAAAAGTTGAGAGACTTTCTCAGAATCACATAGCTCACCTCTCTGACTTGTGTTTTACATTTGAAGTCTGGCCTCAGCCACAGGCAGTGACTTTAATCTTGTGAACTTGCTATTACAGATGGAAACGGTTGGGAGTGAAAGATGCTGTTCATGCCTTCTTCATCTAAAGGGGACAAGCCTGTTTTAATTAGTTCAGAGCTCAGTTATCGTGCCCTAGATGGAGCAATACCCCTGAAGGAATCTCCCATATGAACTCTGTTTGTGTGGGAGCACAGCGTTTAAATTCCAAGTCTGTGTGCTCTTGCCTGGGAGAGCAAACTTTCTGGAGCTGTCCAGCACCTGAATGCGTAAGTGCACATGGTTCCTTCTGGACTGAGAATCTCCCAGTTTGCACTTGTACTCTTCAGTGAGTGACACATTGGGAACGTCTTCACTTACCTGAGGTGAGGCTTCTGAGAACACAACATCTGTCACACAGGATATACTGTCCCCTGAAGTTACATAATGGGATGACCCTGGGCCCCTTAGGACAGGTCACATCTGACCCCAGGGTTCAGTTGGTAAAATGCCATGTTCCCTCTTGTCAAATTTGCTCACATACTTCCTGCTGATGACATGTCCTGTGGCCTCAGATACATAATGCCTTCTCTCGGTGCTCTATTCAATGTCTGAAGCCACAGACAGTTCTGAACCCTACATGTAGGGTTTCATACCTCAAATAAAATTTAACTTATAAAGTAGTCCCAGAAAGAGATGAACAATAGTAAATTAACAAAAATAAAATAATAAAAATCAAAGTTAGCACTGCAGGAAAAATTCCTTAAAACATAGACTTTAAAACCAGGTATGGTGGTACACTCCTTTAATCCCAGCACTCAGGAGAAAGAGGTGGAATAGATCTCTGTAAGTTCAAGACTAGCTTAGTGAACCCCTACAATAAATAAGTAGATAAAATTTAGGACTTATTTTTATAATTTTCCATTTAATATTATCAGACCATGGTTGACTATAGGTAACTGGGACAATGGAAAGGAATTGGACAGATAACCCCATGTATCCAGGTGCTCAAATATTTCTTTCTTAGAGGGCATTGTGGTTCAAAAATGGAATGACTGTCCATTGTCAAGTGGCCCCAGCTATTATTCTCTGGTTCACAGTACGAGGCAGTAAGTTCAGATGTGAACCCTTTGTTGGGAGCCTGCACCATATTACAAGGGAGTTAGGGATATAAGTCACAGGTAGACAAGCATTTCATCATTGTGGGCCTTCAGGGGGAACCTCTTCTCATGGGGAAGGAAAGATTTTTGGTGGCCATAGCACTCCCTCTAGGAATCTTAATGTTGTTGCTGACTATGTGTGTGGTCTAGACCTCGTGCCAACCTGCCCCCCGACACACACACAAACACACACAGGTCCCCACACCTGTAGTCAGCCTCCAATGCAGCTCTCTCCTGTCTCAGCTTCCTCATAAATCAGCAGTAGGTAATGCTGATTGGTGAATCACTCCTCCAGCCCTCCATGGGGTACCCCTACGTAAAGTACAGTCAGAGGCTGAATCAACCCCATGTAAAGTGCAGAGTCTGGGGGCAAGGTCCTCCAAAGCCATGTAGCAGGTCTCTTCGAGCCCTGGCTTTGCTCTGACTGCTTGAGGTTGGAAACACAATCCTCTGCCCTTGGAGGACCTTATTCCTGGAGGCCGATTCCTCGGATAGCAGGAAAACGTTAACACTCCCCTGGGGGCTGTGAGGCTGATTGATTGCTGATCTAGTATCTTATAAATTTGTCCTACCTAGCTCCTTGAATGTATTATTATTATTATTATTATTATTATTATTATTATTATTCATGTTCCAACCCCAGTCATATCTAGTATTTTCGGCTTGTATTTTATAGCAGCTTTACTGTTATTTATCCCACATGCTTTGCAGCCCATCCACTTAAAGTAGCCATAGACCGCCAGCCATGAGATAAGCCATTCCCAAGCAATTTCTCCACTCCCTCCTAAAGGCATGCAGTTCCTCGGGGCTGCCACTCCTCATGCCTCCCTAGATCATGCTATCTCCTGGTTTTGTGTTTCACTTATTCTAAGCATTTGCATGACTACAGCTGTAAAAGCACACAGCCTTTCCCATCCAAGTTCCTTTCCTGTAACAGCCCTTTGGAGATTCTTCTGCCTCGGGTTGTTTCTCCTTTCCTTGGCTGCTTCAAGTCCCACCGGACTTTATTTATTCTTTGGTGAAAATCTGGTTTACTTGCAGGTTGGGGCTGTTCATTTTTTCTGAGCTTTTCTATACAAATCTTTTTGCGCAGACATTATGTTCTCACGTCTCTTGGGTATAGCCTTGGGAATGAGTTGCTAGATCGTAGGTAATTGTTTGTTTAACCTTTTTCAGGGTACTGGTAGCCTTTCTTGTTTTCCTGAAGCAGCTGGACTGTTGGATCTACCCTCCTCCTCCACCCCTACCCCCCCCCCCCCCCCCCCCGCCTCCACTGTGCATGAAGGTTCCAACTGCAACACATCCTGGCTAACATCTGTTACCATCTGTGATTAGAAAAAAAATTATAACTACTCCCATTGGCATTGGCACAGAGTGGTTGACTGTGGCTTCGGTCTCCTTTCTCCGTCCTCATTTTATAGGATCCAATTTTGAGGTCTGGCTCTGCTTTGTAGCCCATGCTGACTTAGAACTTGCTATGTAGCCCAGCTGGCCTCAAACTGGATGTTCTCTTTCATCTGCCTCCTAAGTGTTGGGATTATATATATACACCACTAAGCCCAGTTCTTTATGTATTCTGAAAGGAGATGTTATCTATATTATGAAGTGCCAGCATTATTTGCTGTGATAGAAAGCACTCTATGCCTAGTAGAAGCACAAGTTAGCCATCTAGGAACTGAAAATTCAAAACTCATAATATTCCCTAATCCAAAACTGTCAGGAGCTGACATGATGCAACAGTATAAGACTATGCCCAAGAGAGCTCATTACATATGTTCAGTGTGAGTGTATGTCCATGTGGTATGCTGAGTGTGTGTGTGTGTGTGTGTGTGTGTGTGTTAGACCAAATGTCAACCAGATATCATCTTTAGGGACCCATCTACCTTGTTTTGTGAGTCAGGTCTCTCACTGGCCTGGAGCTCACAAACTAGGCTACTGTCGGTCTCAGCCTCTCCCAGCACTGGCATTAAAAGTATCTGCTTCCACATTTGACTTTTTACATAGGTTCTAAAGATCAAATACGAGTTTTCATGCCTAAACATGCAAGTACTTTATTGTGTGAGTCATTTCTTCAAACCACATGTCATTCTCCGTACCAGTTTCATACACACACAGACATACACATACACACCACACACACACACTAACATCTAAAACACCCTGGCAGCAGGTGTTACTGCTGACTGTGTTGAGGTGCCACATGTTTGTGTGCTGCATGCTTGGACTGCTGTTTCCTGTGTTTTGAAAAACAGCAATTTAATCCACACAAGGGCCTTTGCAAAGTGTGGTACACAGATGGTGCCTAATAAATGCCAAGCTGTCATTTTGTTATTTGTGACAAACACATACAAGCATGAGCTTGTCTTTAGTTAGCCTGTCCTTGGAGAAAATCAGGTGCAAGTGGGAATCACGGAAATCCTTACGAGAGAAAGGGGCGGCTGGGTATAGTTCAGAGGGAGCAGAAGGCCTTGGCTTCATCCTCAGCATCGGGGGTGGGGAAGATGGGGGATCCAGCTGGTTGGAAATGGACATCTGTACTGGTTGTTCTTTGTCAAGTTGACACAAACCTATCTGGGAAGAGGGAATCTTAATTGAGAAAATGCCTCCTGCGGTTGGCCTGTAGGCGTCTATAGGGCATTTTCTTGATTGCATTTTCTTGATTAATGATTGATGTGGGAGGATCCCACCCACTGTGGGTGGTGTTATCGCTGAGCATGTGGTCCTGTGTGGTGTAAGAAGGCAAGCTGAGCAAGCCATAAGCATCAGCAGGTAAGCATCCCTTCCCTATGACCTCTGCTACAGGCCTCCTTGTCCCTGCTGGAGTTCTTGCCCTGACTTCCCTGGATGACCAGCAGCAACTGAAACAAACCCTTTCCTCCCTAAATCACTGATGTTATGGTGTTTGCTCACAGCAGTAGAGACCCCAAGACACCATGTTAGAGAAATGAAAGCTGTCAGTGTGTACACAACAGAATTCGCCAAGTAGAATTAAATATAACATTTGAGGTCAACATTCGGGTGGCAGATGTTGAACCTAGGCCTTAAATCTCTCTTCATTTTCACGTCTTAAGTCCTCAAGCTTATCCAAGGCTGTAATGCCCAGGCTGGCCTCTGGTGCTGTCCCTCCAGCTGTTCTTGCTGCAGCAGCTCACACACTACGAAGGCAGCACAGGAAAGAACTTGTGACCTAGCAGCTAGTGTCAGAGCTCAGAAAGAGACAGAAACCTCTCAGCGTTCACCAGATCCTAGGTGGCCCTGGGACTTGGGCCCCTTCATCCCTCCTCCATTTTCCTGCTGAGAGCTCTTCTTGGCTCTTCGTGGCACCTCTTTGCACAGGTGTCCACAAACACTCAGTAGACAGGTTACTTACCTGAAATGGGGTTCGAACCACTGCCAGCAGTAATGAGCTTGTTAGAGATGCGGAATCTTGAGCCCCATCCTGAGCTTGCTGTGTCGGGACCTGCATTTTGAGATGCCCAGGCATTTCAAGCATATGCTAGTGCTTCAGAAAATCAAACATTACCAAATGCCCTCCCCCAGGCTCTGCTAAGTGCTGAGCATCTCCAACAGAAGAACTCCCTACTTCTGCTCCACCACCCCCCGCCCCGGGCGGCTGTGTATCCAGGGAGACAGATGAGAGGCCAAAGATCCCAGACCTTCTACTGACCTGGGGGCTTTCTTCTGATTGAGAAAGTAACTGCTTTATTGATTTTTCTAAAAACGAATTGCTTTGGGTTCCACGGTAGGCTGCCATGGGTGACGGGGTCTGATGACTGTGCTGTCCCTTTCCTGTTTGTCATCTTTCCTGTCCTTTGGGAAACATCTCTCCCACTTGATTTTCAAGCCTCTTCACTGGGTTATGACAGACAATCAATACATGCTTCTATGTATTGATGAATTTAGAGAAAAGTATACACCTGTGAGTCCTCACCACAAACATGCCACCGTTTGCCTGATGATGGTCATGGTGATGATGATGGTGGTGGTGGTGATGGTGGTCATGGTGATGATGATGGTGGTGGTGGTGATGGTGGTCATGGTGATCATGATGGTGACAATGATGGTCGTGGGAAAACGGTAATGATGGTGATGGTGGTGATGGTGGTGATGGTGATAACGATGGTGGTGATGATAGTGATGATAACAATGGTGATGATGATGTCCGTGGTGATTGAAAACACTCAATGTAACATTTACCATCTTAGCAGGTTTCTGAGTCTCATGCTCCAGTATGCAGTGCAGCGATGCTCTGCAGGCTCTGTGCTGTGTGTCTCTGGGGTTTCCTCATCTTGTAGAACTGAAACTACATCTTTGACAAACACTTGTCTCACTACTATGACTAAATCCCTGGCAGGAGCAGTGTGAAGGAGGAAGGATTTATGTTGGTTATGGTTCTGTAAGCTGAGTCCATCACAGCAGGGAAGGCTTGAAGAGGGGGTCATGGAAGGGAAGGCATGGCAGGGATATCCTGGTGGACATATCATGGTGGGAACAGCATTGTGGGACTGCACAGTGGGGATGGCAAGGCAGGGATGGTGTGATGGGGGTGGAGTGGTTGAGCAATTCCATGGTAACAGAATGTTTGGGTAGTTTCTCACTTAACAGTAAAAGGAAACAGAGTTTGGATTAGAAGTGGGGCCAGGCTATAACCTGTGTCCCTAGTGATTCCTTGTGCCCCAAAGGTTCCAGTCTTCCAAAGCATTGCTAGCTTGGGACCAGGCATTCACTCACGTGAGGTGCATTTTGTGTTCCAGCTTGACTACCTGTTGTTTCTTCCTCCCAGCCCGCTGTATCTGCTTCCGTGAGTTTAACTACTTTTGGATTCCTAACATACATATCATTTCATATTTCCCCCCATGGGCCTGGTCTATTCTATTTCACATAATATTCTCCAGGTTCATGCATGTTGACACAAATAGCAGCACTTCTATAATTTTATGAGCATTGAGTGATAGTCCATTTTATAAATATACCACATTTTACATTAGTTCACTGATAGATATTTGCTTTATCTCAGCTGTCATGAACAACACTGTGGTAGGCTGGGGCCCCATAGATAAATGGTGGAGATTCTGCTTTCAGTTCTGACCCAAAGTAAGATTGCTGGATGCTGTGGTAGTTGTAGCTATAGTTTTAGAGAAGTTTTAGTGCTGTTCTCTAGAGCAGTGATCCAGTTCCTGTCCCCATGCTCACTGCTCAGGGCTCTGCTTCCACATCTTTGCCAACACACTCGCTCTTTGTTACCAATTTCCTTAATTGGTTTGCTTTGTGTTTCTCCAAAGATTAGTCATGGTGAGCTCCCTTGTGTCTGTTCGTCTCTTTGGATAAATGTCTATTCTGTCCCTCTGCTTATTTTGTTTTTTTAAAAGCTGGGTTAGGTTAGTTCTGTTTTGATGGCTAAGTTGTAGGAGAGTTTTGAAACAGGGTCTTTTGTTTTGAGACAAGGTCTCTCCCTAGAGCCCTGGCTGGTCTGGAACTTGTATAGACCGGGCTAGCATCTGTTTTCCAACTCTTGGAATTCCAGACCTGTACTACCTTGCCCTGTTGAGTCCTCTGTATATCTAGAACAGAAACATGTTATTAGATGCAGGATGCAGGGCTTGTAATTTATCTTGTTCCACGGGTTGGTTTTCTATTCACTGGTGGTTTCCTTTGCTGTGCTGTAGGGCTCTGGTGGAATGCAAATTATCTCCCACATGTAGCTCTGTGCCCCAGACACTTGCTTATGGGTCAGTTGCTTGCCCCACGAGGCCATACCCACTTTGGACATACCTTTACCCACAATGCACTTGCCTTTCATCTTTGCTTATTGTTCATATAGAGAAGAACGTTACTCTTGATATTGACTTTCACAGACATTTTCCAGTGCACTGCAAGATCTAGAAGAACCCCAGCTAAGCTAACTGCTCTTGCAGATCCTTAGTACAATTGCTGGCTTGGCATGGTGAGAGCAGCAAAATGGGTGAGGAGCAGAGTTTGCCTCAGCAGCTCCACAATGCCAGTTACCAGACCCTTGTGGCATGGGTGTGGCTTTATCCTCACACTCCATAGGAGAAGCAGGAAGCCCAGAGAGGCTAAGGAAGGCATGCAGGAACAAGTAGGTCAGATAGAACTGAAAGTAGCCTGCCTCTAGGGGCTGTGCCCTCATGTCTTTACTATATTATCCTTGGAGATGGCAGCATAGCTCCAGGCCAGCAAGAGACCTGTGACAGGGTGGACCTCTCTGGAAGAAACAGCACTCAAGCTTGTCCTCTGGCCTCCATATGTATGCATGCAAGTACACACACACACACACACACACACTTAGACACACACATCACACACACACACACACACACACACACACACAAACATATATATAAGTAATGCAGATATCTCTTAGAACCTTTCCCCCCAAGTATATCACATTAAGTTTTTGATGATGTTACTAATTTTTTCCAAGTTGCATTTGTTTTTTACTGATATATAAAATACAATTAATTTTTAATTAACCCTTTTTTATTTTTAATTATGATATGTGTGTATGTGTGAGTATATGTATGTAGGTGTACAGGCACCTACGGAGGCCAGAAAGAGGTGTCAGATCTCCTACAGTTGGAGTTACGAGTGGTTAGGAGCCTCCTGATGTGGGTACCAGGTTCAAATTCAAATCCTCTGTAAGAGCATCTCTGAGCCATCTCTCCAGACCCTAGTATTATATGCTAAGTTTGTATCCTATAAACTTTCTAAATTCATTTATTGGTTCTTCTGTGTGTGTGTGTATGTGTGTGTGTGTGTGCATCTGGTTGCAGCTATTTAAGAGTTTTCTGTATAGACTAAAGCTACCTGCATTAAAGTCAGTTCTTGAACCCTGTGCTCTCTTTCAAGCCATCTGCCTTTTCTTTCTTTTCCTGGCTTTATCTTAGGTGGAAGCACTTCACCCTCCTCCCGTGACTGCCATGATGGCTGTGGAGTTGTTATAGCCAATCAAGAATACCCCCTCTGCGTCTGGCTTGCCTAGGGTTTCTGCCACAAACGATCTCAATGGCTTCTGCAGATGCCATTTAGCAGACGTCTTTTAGCCTGAGTGTGTGTATTAATGGGATTATGCATGTTTACTCTTTTTGATTTACAGATATACTGAAATTAATGTTTTTTTTGTTTTTGTTTTTGTTTTTTGTTGTTGTGGTTTTTTAAGATGTAGAACCGACCTTGCATTCCTGGAACAGGTTCTACCTGGCCACAATATTCCTATGTGAGGCGGCTGTGAGTTACTGAACTGTTGTATTTTTACATCAGTTCTTACGGATGACCATGGTCTAGATGCTTTTGTTGTTGTTGCTTTTCAAAATACCTTTGCTTTGTTTTTAGGTTAATGCTTGTCTCGTAGAATTGGCTAAGAGGTATACATTCTTCTTCAGTTCTCCGAGTTTTGTATAAAATCGGTATTATCTTTCTTAACTTAATATTGGATTTTCCAGTACGCACATTTGAGCTTAGAGTCTTCTTCATGGGGAAGGTTTGAATTACAAATTCAATGTATTTGCTTTACGAATATTATAGGCAGGTATTTATTGTTGTCTAATCTTTGGTAATTTATGTATTGCAAAGAATATTTTTCTACTACACCTGTGTTGAATTTTTCATTGTCTTATTATTCCTTGTTGGTCTTTGGCTGCATATAGCCTCTGCCAGCCATTCTCATATCCATGTTGATAATCTATGTCTTCTTTTTATTTTCCCAATTAGTCTGACTTGAAGATATTGATTTATTGGTCATTGTTAAAGATCCAGCATGAAGTTTTCATCATTTTTCCTGTATTTTTTCTTACTTATTTTTCTATTTATTATTATTTGTTTAAGTTTTCTGTTCTTACTCTAGGCTTTGAAGTTTCTCCAAGTGTGTATGTGTGTGTGTGTGTGTGTGTGTGTGTGTGTGTGTGTGTGAGTGTGTGTGTGTAAGTCAGAGAACAACTTTAAGGGAATTGGTTTTCTCCTCCTACCATGTGGGTTCTGGGGCTCAAACTGAGGATTATTGGCAAACACTTTTACCCACTGAGTCCCATCACTGTGTATGTGTATATGTGTAATCTTATGTGCATATGCCTCATATGCACAAGTACTTGTGGCATAGAGAAGACAGATCTGATCCTTTGAGGGTGGAGTCACAGGTGGTTTGTTAGCCACCTGATGTGGGTGCTGGGAACTGAACTCTGATCCTCTGGAAGAACAGCAAATGTGTTTAAATCTCCCTGGGGCTTTATTCTTTTCTATTGTCAGCTTTTATCAGTGTTTGTTCTCATGTAAAGCTTGGCACAACTGATGATCATAAATTCTAACATGCTGTGTTTTCATTTTCATTCAGTTCATATTTTTTTTACCTTTATAATCTTTCCTTTGATCCACGGGTTAGATATAGAACCATTCTTTCATTTCCTAATTAGTATTTGAGAGACCCCAAACATCTCACTTTTATTAACTTCTAATCTAGTTTGATTGTAATTCAAGGACCTAGTTTATATTACTTAAATGTATTTACATTTGTTGACTTTAGGTTGGTGCTGATCCTATACTGAGTGACTTGACTCTCTGGTATTTATTCTCATTATTTGCTTTGGCTCTTAGGTAAGGAGCCAGGTTGTGGGCACTTCATCTTGTTCCTAGACCACAAGGAAGGAGTGTCGTATCACCACGAGGAAGGAGTGTCGATTACCACGAATTGTGTTGTTTGTTATGAGTACTTGACAACTGTCTGAATAAAGAAATTCCTTATATGATTTTTGGTTTTTCGGTGGTTTGGGGGAGGTGAGATTAAAACAAGGTCCTACTAAGTAACTCTGACTGGCCTGGAACTTGTTATGTGAACCACGAGAGCCTTGAACTCACCATAACCTTCCACAGTGCTGGGATCATAGGTATCTATCACCATGTGTGATTTTATGCAGTGCTGGGAATAAAACCCAGGACTTCTTCGTGCATCATAGGCAAGCACCCTGCCAACTGAACCACACTCTCGGCCCCAGGGACTGCCTTCTCATCTTTATGCTGATTGTTAAAATTATGACTAAGTATTGGTCGTATTGAATCTTTTTCTCTATTCATGTTTTGAAGGATTTTTTTTCCTGTTAACATAGTCAATTGTATTGGTTGCTTTGGGGGGTTGTTACATGAAATTAATCCTTAGTTACTCATTTTACAGTCTACTAACATTTCAGGGTTTTTGTTTCTGTTTCCATGAATGTCATTAGTTTTCCATGTTTTTTTTGCTTGTATCAGTCCTGTCAGTTTGCATTTTGGGGGCTCCACTGTTCTCACCACAAACAGTGAACATCCCATTTCAAATATCATTAATGAATTAGAACTGTATGCATGGGTAGAGTAATGTGTGGTGTTTGGCTAGATTTACGGAATGTAGAAGGATTAAGTCAATAAGTAGAAGGGTTAGTTTGTTTGTTTAATTAGTTTAGTTAGTTACTTTGTATCTAATGACTCCAGTGCCCTTTTCAGCATGCAATACTTCAAATTAACTCTCGGTTGCTTTAAACAACACCTGGGGTTGCTGAGTGTTTTCACGTTGTGGTCCTGCAGATGCTCAGACACAGCCTGTCTAAAACTTTGTATCCTTGGACCTACAATTCTCCACTCCCTCCCTCCTTATGGCCACCCTCTCTCCAACTTCTGCTAACCATCTCTCTCAGTCAGTGGTTCTCCACCTATGGACCATGACCCCTTTAGTCAAAAGACCCTTTCAGGAAGATCTTATATCAGATATCCTGCTTATCAGGTATTTACATTATGATTGATAACAGTAGCAAAATTAAAGTTATGAGATAGCAACAAGATAATTCTATGGTTGAGGATCACCACCACCTGAGGAACTATTAAAGAGAGCCAGCATTAGGAAGGTTCAAAACTACTACTAAGCTCTATTTCTGTGAGAAAATACATATGTAAATGAGAATAGTGGGTGTATAGATTTCACTTAGCATAACGTCCTCCAGGCCATCCATGTTTTCAGGAAGGATGCATTTCCTTGCATTTCCTTCTTTTTTTGTGGCTGAATATTACGTGTGTGTGTGTGTGTGTGTGTGTGTGTGTGTGTTAATTTATCCATTGGTAAGGATAAAGTTGAGTCCTTTCTTGGGTGCTGTGAATGGTGGTGCAGGGAACGTGGGAGCTCAGCTGTCCTTTTCGCGTATTGGTTTTGGTTCTTCTGTAAATCACCTTTCCTACATACAGGACTTAATTTACTTTTTTTAAAAAAACTATAGGACTATTCAGGTTTTCTATTTCATTTTGCTTCAGTTTTAGAAGGGTGGAACCCAAATTCTCCACTCAGGATGGCAGCATGAGGCATCTGCAGTGCTGAGCTTCCTGGGCCAGGCTTGCTTTAGCCCGTCAGCATCCTTGCCATGGACATGAGGCAAGGCCAGAAAGATACCTCAATACTTTAAGGGGAAATATGACAAATATACGTATCGGTTTATAACTTAATGTGCCTGCATGCTGTTGATGCTGCTGGGTGTATGTAAGGTGAGGTGTGTGCTGGGGTGCCTGCCTCCCTCATTTCTTGCCTAAAATCCCATCTTTGAGTTAAATCATGTTGGAAATAAAATTTGCCTAGTATCTCCCAACTGCCAGGGGAAGCTGCTATGCACATGGTCACTACTAGATTCAGACTGCAGGGACTGACCTGCAGTTAAGATATATTTCCTTGGAAATAACTGTGCTCTCCCAAAAACCGCAGATCAAGAACTTTCTGGAAGCTATGGACAGTAAAAATAGAATCTGACTCAGAACTCAAAGAATTTCTCCAGAACCTAGATATGGGACTAGCAATTTAAAAATCAAACATAAGGATTATCAAGCCCTAAGTCCCTAAGCTAAAGCCATCTCCTAAGGGATGATGCTCTATGCCCTGAGCATCCTCCTGCCTGGATCTTGCACCAGGGTACAACCAGGGCAGCCTTTGCTGCTCAGGTCACTAGGTGAGTCACCTCCAGCTGGGGTGGGGCAGATGTGGATATTAACTCTAGACTTTTGTTTCTCTTGGGTCACTACCATAGTGTTGGATCTGATGGGTGACTCCTAACCTAAGGGATATAGCCCATAACTTTCCTACCTGCCATTTTTCCATCTCATCTAACCTCGATATCCTTTCTTCTTCCCTCTTCATTATTCCTCTGCTCTTTCCCCCACCATTCCCCCTCCCCATCCTCTCCTTACACTGCTTCTCCTGTTCTCCCCCTCCCTCCAACCCTCTCTCATACTCTCTCTTATGCCTACTCTGCTCCTCAGCAGCTTCAGACACCCCCTCCCCACTCCTCTAGTTTCCTTTCTTGTCAGACAGCAGAACCTTGAAGGAGGTTGCCAGGATACTGGGGTAAAACAGCCACAGAAACATGGATCCTGAATTCTGGAAGGAAGGGATAGAAATGAAACAGATGCAGATCAGTAGGTGCAAAACCAGCCCTCTCAGGTTCAGGCAGCCCTTCCAATGGTGGAAGAAATGACTGAGGGTCTGTGTCCATGCAGCCTAAGCAGGAATTCTCCCGAGATTGCCTTCATGCTTAATAAACTTACCAGGTACTTTTGTCAAGGGCAGTCTATGCGTTCAGTTACAGAGATGGCCACTGGGGGAAGCAGTGCCTTTGGAGAAAGTAAAAACAATAATGAATTTGTGTGTGTGTGTGTGTGTGTGTGTGTGTGTGTGTGTGTGTGTGATGTATGTATCTCTTGATAGACAGAGAGTTTTTTTTTCTCGTTTAGAAACACTTCACTAAAGCACTAGTAACTATCATTCAACTATTCTAAAATCAAGCCCTTGCCTCCAGATTCAGAGTAGAAAAATGGAGACCCCAGCCCATCCTCGATCTTCCCTCAGACTGAGATTTTTCTGGGCGTCTACTATGGGCCAGGTTGCTCCTCTGGTAGTGATAGGAAGAAATGTGCCTACAGAGCCTCCTGGGTTCTGGGCCCAACTGCCTACTTCTTCCAGCGGGGACTTCAAGCTGGTTCCTTTGGGAGCTTTTGACTCATTGGCTATTGGCAGACAAAGTGAGATAACTAAATGTCCTTCTCAGACCCTTTAGACTTTCCAGTTTCCAATACTGACAGCCTCTCTCACCACATTTCTCTCCATTCAAATACAGGAACCTGAGCTGTACTGTGGAAGCACAGGCCTAGAATCCAGCTCTGCAGGGGACGGGCTAGCTGGAGCTACACAGACACTGTCTTCCAAACAGTGTGCACGTGTGTGTACCTACCTGTGTGCATGCAGAGAGGACCAGCAACTAGACGTTGTCCTCTGACTATCATACCTACACTGTGGCACATCCATGTCCACTCATACATGAAGACAGGCAATTTTTAATTAAATAATTTTAATTTAAGTAATTTTAAATTTTAATTTAAATACTTTTAAAGTAATTTAGTTAAATCATTTTTAATTTAATTAATGCTTTAAAAGGTAAGGAATGACCCTCAAGGTTGACTTCTGGCTGCCACACAAGCGTGAGCTTGTCTGGCTTGGTGGCAAGTGTCTTTACTCAGTGAACTGTCTCACTGGCACCACTTCAAATTAAAGAAAATGCTTTTATTAATTCCTTGAGCCTTTAACACTGTACAGTTTGATCACATTGTCTATGTAAAAACCACATCTCCAGTCTTAAAGGGAATAAGACATAACTTATCTCAAGGTCATTTTGAGGGACATGGACTGGGAACCCAGACAGAGGATACTTCAAACTCCATGATCCAACACAGAAGCAGTTTTGTGAAGTTTTATAGTTTTACATAGTCAAGAAAGTCATAAATCAAGGCAAGTTTAAAATGGTGGGCACATTGTGGAGACCATTGCGGCAAGCTAGAAAGGGGGAAACTTTTCCAAAGGCCTGAGATCTCACCTGCCATCGTCTCAGTGTGAGGGTTGGTAGAAGCTCGTGTCTGCTAAGTTAACAGATTTCTAAAGCTTTCTATCTATTAGTCACATAACATTAGTTCAGACACGGAGATGGGCAAGCAGAAACTGTTCTTGAGGGCTAGCACTAGCCCAAGATAAGGGAATTAGCTGGTGGATCCGCAGTATTCCAGTCTCTCAACAGTACCATAGTTTCAGTGACTCAGTCTCTTCAGACACAGCTTCTTCCCCAGAGTCCTCATTCACAGTCCTCCCAATTTGCTTCCCTAACTCCTCCCATATTTTCTCCCATCTCCCCAGCCACATGGCATCTTTATTTTTTAATAACCCATTGGCTCCAAGTGTGCTTTCCATGAACTTTGGGGCCAATCACTGAAGCATATTCAACCTACCAAAAGCTGAGTCTCCCTCTACAAGAATATACTTACTCTCCCACAGGTCCTCAGCCAGGGGTAGAAGCTCATGAACCTTCCCATCCTATGCTGAAATGTTGACTGGCTTGATTTTGTGTAGGAACACATCACTGCAATGAGTCCTACCTGTCACATCGGAAGACACCGGTTTGTTTTGCCCTGCCCAACCCTCTGGCTCTCAATCTTTCCAACCCACTCTCCTGTGATGATCTCTGATCATCTCATCTAATATCCCTGACTGGCCTAGAACTCATTATTAGACCAGGCTGGCCTTGAACTCAGAGATATTCGTGCCCCTGCCACTCAAGTGCTGAGATTAAAGGCAGGTGCCACTGCCTCGACTGTTTTTATAGCTTTTCTCCAGTCGTCAGAATGTGCCCTCCTTCCTTCACAGCTCACAGTTGGTGTTAATCACCACATATGAAGATCGAATCACCCATTAAAATTCTATCAAGGGGGGCTGGAGAGATGCCTCATTGGTTAAAA
This sequence comes from Mastomys coucha, assembly GCF_008632895.1. Classification (NCBI taxonomy): domain Eukaryota; kingdom Metazoa; phylum Chordata; class Mammalia; order Rodentia; family Muridae; genus Mastomys; species Mastomys coucha. Next base: position 107,306,429 of record NW_022196903.1, on the reverse strand, counting down.
GCATGTATTGCTCTTGCAAAGGATCTGGGTTCAGTTCCCAGCACCCACATACTAGCTCACAACTATCTGTAACTTCATGGGATCTGACACCCTCTTTTGACCTCCATGGGTACCAGACACATACACAGTACACTTAAATACATATAGACAAAATGCTTATACACATAAAAATAAATAAGTGTTAGAAGAAAAAAAAATGCTATTAAAGAGCCAGTGAGGTAGCTCATTATGTAAAGATGCTGCCCATAAACTTGAACTAATTTTGATGGCTGATGCCCATCAGAGAAGGAGATAACTATATTCTGGAAGTTACCCTCTGATCTCCTCCACACGTGGGCACTTACAAATATCATAAACATACACACTAACAAGGGAGAATTTTAAAACATGACCAAGATCTTTTCCCTTGGCTTACAAATTTGCATTTCCTCCCTCTGGATATTTAAAGCATTAAGAGCACTTGGCTGGACGAGATCTTAACAGAAGAGTCTACAGTGAGTCTTCTCCAGCAACTGCAGATTTCTGGGAACAGAGCTGCTGTACAATCATTGGGCAGCTCAGACCAGCTCTTCCTTGGTGCCAGCTTGTTTGTTTGCCTGGACACCAAATTGTCTCATCAAAGCACATCGGGCTTCCTTTGTGATACTAAAATTCCTTAAGTGTCCTTGGACGCTGTCCAGCCTCCTAAATGCTAGTCACACAGCGGATGCTCGAGCAGCCCTCCGAGTCCACACTCTGCTGCGACGACGCTCCCTTTCCTATCGGCATAGAGATTGTGTTTCACAAACCACTGAAATGAAAACAGGTTTCATAGCCCATGTCCACAAAAGCCTCTCCACTGGGTGAGTGGGCTGTAAACCCTGCTTCTAAATAGCCTTTCAGTGCCGTCGGTTTAATATGCCCAAGATGCCAAGGCAGGAACTGCAAGCTGGAGCCGACCACTGCTACAATGGAGACCTTTCCCTCAATGGCAGCTGCTCTGATTACGACTTCCTTGGATCTGAATTCAAGGTCTTTTATGTTCCTGTTTTTGTTGTTGTTGTTATTGTTTTGTTTTTTTTGTGTGTGTGTGTTTGTTTTTTACTGCTTCAACAAAATTAAATCAGCTTTGGATTTTGAGTCCATGATGTGTTGCATCTGTTTTTAAACACCAGCAGGTATGAAAACTCACACCATTGTTTACAAGTGATAGGAAACCCATTGCCACCGACAGGAGCATCAAGGAAGGACACAGTTCATAAGTCTATCTCGTCACTTAGAATTCATTTACTAGTTCGTGTTTTTACTGGATAACTAATAAGTGCTTCAAATTGGGACTATTGAAGTCTTAGGTTTGCCTAAGGAAAGGATGTGACACATGGAGAAAAAAAATTCACCCGGAAACTAGAATCAGGCCAGGCAATACTTCAAGGCCTTGGGAACAGAGTGATTGTGTTTGTTGAACAGTGAAGGGCAGCTCCCCAGCTGTGTTGTTTGAACTCGGTCTTAGAAGAGGAAACAGTATCCTGGCATTGGGCAGTGGGCAGTGGGCATGTAGAAAGGGGGGTTGATGCATGGAAACATGAAGTGACAGGGCACAATGTCAGAATGATGCCTTCTTCGGGTGTGTCTGGAAACACTGATTTGTTGCTTCTTTCCATAATCTGAGAGGTCACTGTGGGGCCAGGAGTGTACTAGTTTGCCTACATCTTCCATTGGCTCCTTCCTGCCCGCCACCCACCTCTGCTTTGCTCTGGGCCCAGAGCACTAACTCTATAGACTGACTGTAGCTGCAGGCACCATGCCAGCTTTGGGGCAGCATGGGAAAGTGGAGGCCCCAGCAAAGTCAAAGGTATAGGAGAGGTCTCTCTTCCCATGACTATCAGAAGCTATATCGCCATGTTCTCTCTCACTTTCTCTCCTAACTGCCAAGGCTGGCTGTGCCTTCCACTGATTCTGGTTCTCTTTACTGCCCACTGTGCTGGTTTAAATGAGAATGACCCCCATAGGTACATATGGACATGGATAAAGATAAAGATATATGAATGCTTGGTCAACAGTTGGTAAGCTGTTTGGGAAGGATTGGGAGGTGTGGCCTTAGAAGAGGTGTGTCACTGGGAGTAGACTTAGAGGTTTCAAAAGCCCACACCAGGCCCAGTGTCTCTCTGTCTGCTTCCTGTGGATCGAGATGTAAAGCTCTCAGCTACTGTTCCAATGCCATGTCTGACTGCTTCTCACCATGGTGATCATGGAATTGTAAGCAAGCCCCTAATTAAATACTTAAAAAAAAAAAGTTCCCTTGGTCTTCGTTAGCAACAGAACAGTAACTAAGACAACCTCCCTGAACTCTGGGTGCCCCTTTGTTACAAGTTCCTTTTACAAGGTCCTCAGTATCCAGAACCATCTGACTCTTAGACTGCAACCCATGAGAACTGTAGAGAAGTTTCAGCTCTTGTGTGACCCATTATCTGGTCACCTTGAACTTGAAAAGGCAGGAGAATGACTAAACTCACGTTTTAGAAGATTTTTTATTATTATTTCTGTGTGTATATGTGTATGTATGTGTGTGGGTGTGTGTGTGTGTGAGAGAGAGAGAGACAGAGAAGGAGAGAGAGAGAGTGAGTTTATGTGTACCACAGGTATGCAGACATCCTTGGAGGCTAGAGAGTTTCAGAAACCCTGGAACTGAATTTATAGGTGGCTATGAGCCTGTAGGTGCTGTGAACTGAGCCCAGGTCCTCTGAAATAGAAGCCAGCACTTTTAAACACTAAGCCATCTCTGTAGGCCAACATCCCTGAATGGAGGGAAGGGCAGCACTGTTGTCCTGGTAACAGATGCAAGTGCAGTGAGAGAGTAACAGGAGTGGGCAGACATGATGAGTGGGAGAGCCAGGTTGGTGTTCACACCCCAGTCACGATTCCTGAGGTAGGGGTCCAGGAGAAGGCTGGCAACAAGACAAAATATTGAGTTAAATAATGACCATATCAGGCATGTCCTGCCTGAGAGGCATCTGCTGGGGGTTGTGTATGTGGTTCTGGATATCTAGGTCTACTTCAGGTTAGGATGCCTAGGTGGACATTGGGGCCAAACTGGACATGAAACTAAGCTTATGGTAGGGCTAACTAATAAAGAGGTGTTACACTGTGCACCAAAGAAGCCCCACTGGGTGAGACACCACCAGAATAATAGCACACATACGTGGTCCTTAATTATGTTAGGGGTTCATCCATGTAAGCCAATTGTATGCTGAATAGATCTTAGAGCTAGATATGTTTAATATACCTAGCCTACTAGACAGCCCAGCTAAGCCCAGATACCTGCAGCCCTCGCAGAACACTGACTGTGCTGCTGCTGGGTGAGGCTGTCTGATCAAGCCTATTCCAAAGTAAAATACCAGAGAGCTAGGCAGTTTACGGCAGGGTGAAAATCACTACCCCCCCCCCCCAGTGTGAAAGCTGTAATATCTTAATAAGTGGGGTTTGTGTACACAGGACATGCAGGAAGAGGGCCCAGAAGCCCCACATCCAGTGAGGTATCCCCTCATCTCAGCCAAAGGAAGCAGTTGAATTTTTTAATAAAAATTGCTTTATATTTTTAAATTTTATTTTATTATTTTATTTTATTGTGTATGGATGTGTAACTGCATCTGTCTGTGTGCCAGGTATGTGCTTGGTGCCCTCAAAGGCCAGAAGAGGGCATCAAATCTTCAAGAACTAGAGTTACAGATGGTTGTGAGCCCCCGCGGTTGGAAACCAAATGCAGGTAGTTTTAACTGCTCAGCCATCTCTCCAGCCCCAGCACTTGGAATCTTATGCCATTTCCACATCCAAGAAATCTCACTGGATCTGTCTTGTCATTTGTGTATGTGTTTGGGAGGAGGGAAAGTCCATGAGCTAGCTACTCATGTATAATGTTAGTTGTCTTTAATTCCCCAACTAAGCAGTGTAGCTCAAGAGTTAGTGAAATGAAATAGAGAATTTGGGAACTCGGGGGAGGCTCCATCCGAGGTTCCTACAGTGCAGAACCAGCTCTAGCCTGTCATTGCTCTGTTGTGTGTTCTCCACTGCGACTCTCCTGTCCCTCTCTGCTCCCTCTGTATTGATTAGCTCTCCTGGCTTTGGCTCACAAATCAATCTATCACCCCCGCCCTGAGGCTCCCTCTGAAACTGGTATTTTGAGTTGCTAGGAGAGAAGAGGTGACTGTGTGACTGGTTAACATCTGCATTGCCATTTGTGATAGGGTGAAAGATGGGTTGCCCCAGCACACCTATGTCCTCTGCATCTGGCTTCAGTGACAGAGATTTGCCAGGCATCCCAAGTACTTACTGCTGTGGGACGAGAAATGGAGGGAGGACTCTGAATATGAGGTGATCTCAACCTTGACACAAGCATTCTCAAGATAGCTTTATAACTGTGTGGTGTGTTTTGGTAAGGCAGCCACCCACCTGGTAGGTGATGGAGTTGGATCTCTGTTTCATCCTGTGCTGAGTGAGCAGGGCAGGGGTTGGAAAGAGATCCCCAGGCATTCAGACAAATGTGGAAGGTCACAGGAGTCTGGGAAGAGGGTTAGAACTAAGCATGCAGGGTCACCATTCATTTCCTACTTCCTGCATTTCGTTTTTTACACTGAAAGAAGTAGCCCATAGGTGGACAACACTTACTATTCCCTTGAGCCCTGAACATCAAAGATAATCCATTCATTCAAGAAAAGCATTCAGTAGCTGGGCATGGTGGGGAAGGAGGTCCCAATGCCCCAGTACTGCAAAAAACAGGGAGCAGGGAATGAGGGAGGAAGAAGGAAGAGGGGTGAGGGGAGGGAGGGAGAGAGGGATGGAGCGGGTTCCGGTGGGGGAGGCAGGCAGTAAACCCATACCAGTTAATAAGATTACACAGGCATCAGATACCATCTGGCTTATAGGCAATCTCATTCACTCATAAGAGCAGCAGTGCTTGTGGGCCTCAGGGGTGCAGAGAAGTTTGGAACCTTTCCCCAGTTCACAACCACTAGTAGCAAGGATGGGACATAAATCCAGTCAGACACCTCTAGGGACGCTGTTAACCCTCACCTTCCTCTGTGCTTAGTCCCACTTGCCCCCACCTCAGAGTCTAGCACAGAAGCTGAGACATGCCCAGGCAGAGATTACAATACGGCAGACCATGTATGTGACTTGATTTACTTGTCCTAAGAATGAGTTGTGAGCATCTTGTCGTCAGGCTCAAAGCGAGCACTGGCCTCTCAAAGCTGTCAGAGCAGAGCCCCATCTTGCCTTAGAGAGTAATTGCTGCTTGACAACCCCTCTCCTCTACCCTGCTGGCCCTGGTACAGCTTTATCACCAGGAGCCCAGCACGCACTTCTTCACATTTCTGAATCTCCAGGTACAGTCAGGCTCATTCACTCATCAGTCCCTAGGAAGACGTGAACACACAACCAGTGCACAAGAGCCCCGGGCTGTGGCTGCACCCCAACCCCCTGCACTGAGGAGGCTCAAATAAAAGAAATGAATAAAACACAAATGACCCACGCAACACCACCAGGTGAGGGCAGAAACCAGCAGAGCATAAAACAGCAGTGCCGGTCTGTGGACATGTCTGGCTCTCCCTGCATCTTGCTGCTGGTGGTAGGAGGTAGAGGAGGCACCCGCTGACTTGCTAACTGAATGGTTGTATCAGGAAACGTCCATCTTGGAGGAGGCTGGGGGACAGGGTAGGGGTAGGGGGCTCAGAAGTGTCATGGGGGCCTGATGGAGCCAACTCTTGTAAGACTTTTGAGGCTTCCAACCTTGACTCTTCTTGCTTCGTGCTTCCCGCCAGGTAAAGTACCTTGGGGCGTACGCCCACTCACCTGTGAGCATTTTGTCACAAGCCCTTGCAGTGGGGCATGCCATATATCCTTTAGAAGAGTAAGACCATTTAGTTCATGCTCCAGATAGGCAAACTCCACCTTTCATGGTCACTATTGACATGTAGGAAAGCACACGATTGGGTGTACGAAGCCATTGACCCTCGCTGGAATATGGAGGCTGCACTTGGTCTGAGTCCTGTGGCTTTCCTTCCCCCTCCATACTGCCCTCAGGTGAAAGGCTGCCATCCCTTTCTGCCCCTCCTCTGGTTGTCTATGAGTGCCAAAGCAGCATATGGACTTCACTTCACTGGCAGCCCTTACTGGAGAGGGACATGTTGTAGTTGGAGTACACCAGCCAGAAAAAGGATGAGAGTGGGAGCGTTCAAGCCTCTCCAAGCCACATTCACTGCCTGCTAGACTCCTAGTTACCACCTTCACCTGTTCCTACTGTCTCAACTGGCCCACCTCTGCATGGCTCCTTGTCCTACCATAACTGTAGTGCATTGTGACTGTGGTCCTCTGTCGAGTTCCCTGTGTTGTTGAATGGCTTGCCATGATCCACTCTGCCTCGGTCCCAGCTGCCCTCTTGAATAAATGAGCAAATGCTTGGGGAACTCCTGACCATATCTGCATGCTGTAGGTGCTGTAACCTGTGTGGTTTTTAAATTGTGTCTTCCTTAGACACCAATGGCAACCACCATTATGCTTTCACTGTTCTCTGTAGCATCCTCCGTGTAGTCTTCTGCCCACCTGAGAAGCAGGCACCAAACCATCACTCCTTTCTCTCTTACAGACAAAAACCTGAGGCTGAAGAGGTCAACCCTCTGGTCAATGTCAGATAACTTGTGAAGGATGAACTAGGGATTTGACTTGTCATGTCTGGTCCAGTGTTCAGGCTGTCTTCAGCATTACTTGAGGGGAACACATCCCCCGAGATACTTTCCTGCAGCTTTCCAAGCTGACCGTCAGCCCAGTCCCTTTCCTCTTAGCCACTCTAGGCAGGCTAAGGCGCTGGATATCAGCCTGTGCTTCCTGCCTGTAGAACATCCCTTGTACTCCATAGGAATGTTCTGGGTGTGTTTGTGCCCAGCCCAGACCCAGGCCCACTGTCTTCTCTCACTCCCACCAGCTCTGCAAAACTCTCTGGTCACAATTCTGGGACCCTGAAAGCTGGCTAGAAGTCTGGCTCTGTTCCCTGGTTATTTCCGGAGGAGAAATTACACTTCATTGCCTTTAAATGTATTTAATTGAGCATTTGTTCTGGCTGAGTCTACCGCGGAACTGTGTGTGTGTGTGAAATAGGAGAGAAAAGATGGCTGAGGGCCCCTGCTTGCCTTGAAAGGAACCAGCCCGGGGAACCTGACTGTCCTGCTTCCCTACCCTGATGGCTGCTGAGCTGAAGTCTGAGGGAGGCAGTGTGGATGGAGATGAGCATCACACAAAGGCTCAGAGGCAGCAGCAGCAGCGTGGGTGAGTTCTGATGGCAGGCACAGTAGGGGTGACTGGGCTCTTCAGACCCTTCCCATTTTAGGACACATTTCCTTGCTCCTTCCAATATTGTAACCCATAGCTGCCGCACCACTGCCTCTCAGGATTTCCCAGTCTCTAAGTCCACCCAGGATAGAACACAGAGGCAGCCTAGCCACTGGTATCAGCCAGCCCTCCCTACATCCCCGAGCCCGGATGATAATCAGAGAGCAGATGCTGTTAACCTTGCTTCCTCATCTGAACCTTTGCTCAGTCCCATTTCTCTCCTGGGGCAAAGCCCCTACTGGCATTTTGGCCAGGGTTTCCTGCTCTCTCAAAGAGCTCTTGTTTGGGGTAGCAGAGAGTAGCTTTCTAGCAGATGGGTAAAGCAAGGGCACCCTCTCTGGTGGGTATACCTTACCTGAACCCTCCATGTGGTTTACAGCCCACACACCTGATTACTGATATGGATGCTTCATCTTTATCACCACCCATTCATTCATTCTCTGGTCCTTCCACTGTCAATGGATAGTGAAATGAAACTCCCTATCCTGAGATATCCTGAAGGGAACACATCCCCTCGTGAGGCTTTCCTGAAGCTTGTGGGCCCTGCTCCCCTTGAAGAGGCCTCTCTGAGGTCCCCCTGGGATGGCTTCTCGGCCCTTGGCTCTAGCCCAGCTTCCCCCAAGGCAATTTCTGGCCAGGCGGGTAATAGATTTCTGTCTCCCTTTTGAGAGCCTTTTGTGTGCCCTTAAACTCAGAGCCAAAATGTCCCCCACCTTCTGAAAAATAAAAAAGCTGTGTTTCTGGCCCCTGCGTGAGGAGACTTGGGGAGCTGGAGACCCTGGGGGCACGCTGGCCCAAGTTTGCCTTCTGCTAACTGCCCACCCTCTTCCCCGCGCTGTGCTGCACAAAGCTCGCTTGTGGGGCACCGATGAAGCAGCTAATTCGGTGCTCACCGACTCAGGGTCACCCACCCTGCATTTCCTGGCCTGTGATTTATGAGGTGGGCTGGCCTGCCCCCACCCCTGCCTTGTCCAGGAGCCACAAGAATCCTCCCTGGAAGGCCTGAGATTGAGCACTCTGCCTCGGGCTCCAGAGGTTAACTGAAGCCATGATTCCTACTTAGGTATAAAGAAATGGAGCCTCATTCAAACTGACAGACTTGGGTGTCCTTTGTGGCGCATGGGTGGGCAGAAATATCCTCAGCAGGAGCCCAGGGTTCTTCATACCTTGATACATAATATTTAAATACTGTCAGCCACTCAAAATCGCCCCCTGTGTTGTACTTGTTTGGGTGTACAATTGTGTAAGTGCACGTCCCTACACGTGCATGTGTGGAGATCAGCAGTCAATGTCTGAGGTCATCCTCAGTCACTCTGTCCCTTATTTTGTGAGACAAAGTCTCTCACTGGAGTTTGCTGGTTTTGGCTAGGCTGATGGCCAGTGAGCCCCAGGGGCCCTCTTATCTCTGCCTTCCCAGGTCTGGAATTACAGGCTCGAGCTGCTGTGCCCAGCTCTCTATAGTAGGTGCTGGTGAGCCAGAACTGGGTCCTCATGCTTGTGCATGCAGCAAGCAACTGATGAACTGAGCCATATCCCTGGGTCCCTGATTGCCCCCCTAATGCCTCCTTTCTAGTTATAAAACGGGCAGCAGCACACTCACTAAGACATACGTGAGCAGTGGGCATGCCAAGCTCCCTCGTTTGACAATAGCAATCTCTAAGAACCCCAGAGCACCATACAGTGGCATAGACACACATAGTTCTTAGGATCCAGTAAAAACACTACAACTTCAGAAAACATTCACTAAGGCACCCACCGAGACCCCTTGAAGTCTGTAGGAAGGGTCCACCTCAGGAATCCTGAGACCCAAAGAAGACTCAGCTCTGCGCTGCATCAGCAGGAAGGGCCCCATGGCTCCCAGTGGAGTCTGAGAAACTTTTCAATATGAATGCCAATGGGATTGTGAAGTTTTTCTAGACTGAGCCTTTCGTCATTTGAATGAGAGCAATGAGGTTCAGAAGGAAATGGGTTCACACAGCAGAATGGTACAGCCTTTCATGAAACATAGGAGGAGAGAAGAAATCAGGGGGGCTTAGGCATCCAGAGACCATTAGAGCGGGAGAAGGAAGGTCTCTAGCCACTTGAAAACTGATATAAACTATCTAAAAGTGAATATGATCTGCAGCACAGGCTGTGTATCTGGCATCTGCCCTTTGTCAGGGTTATGGTTCTCCTGGCCTCTCCTGTCCTAGAGCGAGGTTGAACCTCAGTATATCATGGAGATATCGTCTCTGTGAAGCACGTGTTCTGGTCTGTCACCTAGGTACCTGTTGGGCCACCTCTCCTTTCACTGGTGTGTAGATCACCTTGTATGTGATGGGCACTCTGTGTAAGGTATTTCTGAAGGCTCCAAAGCCCTCACTCGGGCAGTTCACCTTGAGCACTTTGGGAGTCCACCACATAGGAGCATTCGAGGGACTCAATCTTCCCAGTCCTCATTAAGTCAGTCCTAGCATATTACAGTCAAGCACAACTGTAATAAGAGTGTGCCTGGCTCCTCTGGCATGGAGAAGATGGAAAACTTCTGCCCTAGTCCCTTTACCACTCCCTTATCACTTTTGAACACCTCCCCCCCCACCCCAGCCCCCTTACCTGGGTTCTATTCCTAAGGTCCTTGCTTGCAGCTGATTTTTTTTTTAAAAAGTCACTTTTAAAAAGTTACATGTTGAGCTGATGGATGGTTTCATTCCCTATGGCTTCTGGATAAAGAGGAGGCTTGGGAGAATGAAGTGAGAATTGGACCCCAAAATGTAGCTAGGGCTGTCACACATCTGTCATTGTGCCTAGGGTTCCCTCCAGGAAAGCTGTGCTCCTCCCCTCAAGGAATCAGTACCCCATGGTTGTTACTGCAGGTGCCCTGAAGCCCATCACATCTGTGCACAGCCCTGAGCAGTTCTGCAGCGTTCCACTTATCCAGTTACACCCTCGTCTTTGCCTGAGCCCAGAGGAGCCATGCCTGCTGACTTTGTAGGCTCACTTTCATGTCATAATCCCACCCTTTATATCCTCAAGCCTGAGGCCCATCTCACATTTCTATTTCTAAGGCATCAGAGGCTCTACTCCTCACGGGTCCCTCTTAGCACAGTGCTGTCTTAGCACCCTGGGGGAGGGCACGGCAGAGGGCTCCGGGAGACAAGGACAGCAGGGGTCACAAGTGTGGTGATGATTGATAGAAGATATTTTTTGTCAGAGGTCAAGACAGGAAGTCCAGATTGTGAACGCATACGAAGATAGGCTCCTGCCATCGCTGAACACCTCTTCTGAGGTTGGACATGCATGACTCTGCTGCCTAACTGTCCCTAGAGTGGGGCTAGAAAGATCTCATGGAAACTATTTCTTTGACATTTTGACTGAGCTGTTTTGCCTCTAGGTGGGTGACTCAGTGTGTGTGTGTGTGTGTGTGTGTGTGTGTGTGTGTGTGTGTTGAGCACGGATGTGCAAGTCACGTCCCCCAGAGCATTTCCGTCATGCACCCAAGTTCTGAGAGGATGGTTTAAAGGTTAGGTGTCTCCTCCAGGAAAGGCAGCTGTTTGTCTTGCCTGAGCAAAAATGGATGCACTTACAGTTTCTGATGGGCCCTGCCAGCCAGAGCGGAAGGGAGAGCTCATGCGCAAAGGTCAGACTTAAAACATGCCTAAATACTTCTGAAGAGAAAAGTACAACACAGGAGGAATAATTCAAACACAGATGGGTAGCTTGAATCCACAACCTGGATGTGCAGCTTAGTAATTTGTGGCACGTGTGTTTCCACCAGCTGCATCCGTCTGTCCGTCCGTCCATCCGTCTGTCAGCAGGCTGAGTTGCACTGAGGTAACAAGCAGCCCCTCCAACCTTGCAACCCAGTGGATCCTTTGTCACCTAAGTCTTGTTTGTCCGCAGTGTGACAGCTTCTCCCTGTCACATCACTTCACTCTGGGATCCAAGCTGCTGAGTGGGCCTGTGGAATATGGCTGCCTGGTGATAAGAAGAAAACAGGCAGGTTAGATGGCTCAGTGCATAAAGGTGCTTGCTGCTAAGCCTGATGACCTGAGTTTGCTTCGAGGGACACACATGGTAGAGGAGGGAGCCAACTGTCAAAAGTCATGCTCTGTGAGCCCTTGCATACACACACCCCACCAACATTCACACCTAGACAGCAACCAAGGAAGACACCTAGTACTAATTTCTGGCCTTCACAGATACCTGTGCATATGTGTCCACGTGCGCACACCCATATGTACAACTTCACGCTTATAAACACGCATACGTGTGCACCACACATATGCAAAAGGAGACAGCGACCTTGGACACTTACAATGTTAGCTACGCATTAGAGTCACCCAAGGACCATTTTTAAAAATCCTGAGTCCCAGGTCAGTAGGTCAATATGTCAGCATCTCTGAGGGTGAGACTCCGTGTAGGTGTTTTCTACAGTTCATCTGCTTGTTCCAACAGGGAGCCAGGTTTGGTGACTACTGCTGGGTGCTGATAAATCAGGGTTCCAGCAGGCTTGCTCCTGGATTATAACTGTGATACTTGGGAAGGGGTTAGGGTCGGTTGGTATCCTTTCCCTATACCTGCTAAGCTGGTAAAATGCTAGCAGGATGCCCAGGGTGGTGCTGTAGGGCTGAAGAGCACATCTACCCCAAAGTATGGAAGGAGTCAAAGTTTTGCTTCCAGCAGAAGCCCTGAGCCATGTAGGTACGCTCACAGTGATGACATGCTTTTGTGAGGACTTGGGACATGGAGCTGAGGGATCACTCTGTCCCAGAGGCCTGAGCTTCTGCCATGGGTGTATACTGTGCCTCTGTCATATTTGTCCCATAATGACAAAACACAGGGGCCCATTTGCCCTGACACAGTTTGGGCTCCTTTGTTAATGTTAGGATGTCCTTCATTGCCTTCTGCATCTTTCTGGGGCCCTTGAGGAATGCCCTGGCTCTCAGATTTCTTACATCATGAACTTGTTCCTAAGTAGTGTCTAGGAGAGCTAGCTATTCCTCAGACCCTTTTGCCTCCTCAAATAGAGTCTCTTGTCCAAATTCACTGTTCTGTAGGCCCTGTGCTCAGACCTACCACAATCTAAGGATCCTATTTAACGAGGTAGTCTTCATCCCCCACATCAAGTAAGAGACTGTGGCAGTAAGAAAAGCCATGGCCCTGGTTTGAGGACACTTTCCACTGCCCCCTGCTGTGGACAGAGATCTTCTTGCCATACAGCAGAATGCTAACTTAAAAATAACTTTGAGATTTTGATGGCTGACTTCACAGCACACCCAAATGCTCCTGTAGATCCTCAGAACACAGACGTTCTCAGGACTTGGCCCAGGCTTTTCTCTTTGAGGTCCTTGATGGGGTTTGGAAGGAATCGGGGAGGGATCCTGACTAGAGCCCTAGAGGAAGAGAACCTGGTGGATGTCACTGGGTATGACAGCCAGGGTCATAGCCAGGGTCATAACCTGTTGTCCCCACTTAGCACAAGGGACAGATTTATCTATAGCTCCAACTGTCCCCCAAAAGCTTGGGGTTGGTGCTCCCTCACCTCAGTGTCCCTGTCCCCTAAAAGCTGGGGGCTGATGCTCCCACACCTCCATGTCCCTGTGATTCATCCCTGCAGCAGGCATGTGCCAGGTACTTAATATCATGGTACAGCCATGTCCCTGGTCACAGCTGACCCTACTAGCCTCCAGGCTTCAATTGTCCATCCAGTTTGCCAGAGTGTGGAAGCAGGACAGCCTTTAGATCCCCTTAACACATGAGGTGGGGCTGGGGATACTGGCACCAGTGTAATGAGTGTCTGCTTTACCGTGGTTGCTGAAGAAAGAGAAAATTAAAACGTACCTTTTGGATTACAAAACAGAATTGGTTGCCTTTACACCTCATGGTGGGAGAAACATTTCTGTCATCTCAATATCTAGCCCCTTGCCTTTCTGGGGCTAGTCCTTCCTTAGATGATGGAAGAGCTAGAGGGAGCTAGGGCCCACGGGATGGACAAGGACAAAGACAGGGAAGGAAGGATGCATGGTGTGTCTGCAACTTGAAAGGCCCAACAGAGTGTGCTCTCTCTTTCTAAGGTGTACGGCTGTAGAGCACCTATGTGTTGGAATTGATGGAGCCATCTGCAAACAATGTGTTCTAGACCTTCTCTGATGCTATGCTGGGTTTTTGCTCAGTAGCCACAAGGTAATTGGGGCTGCTCAGGCACAATCAGACAGATCTGGCTTGTGGTAATTGCCTGTAGGAGCTCCTCATGCTATGTGATACTTAAGTATAGATGTCAGCTCAACTGGATTAAGTTAGGGTAGCCACACAGCCTGCTAAGGATACTTCTGTGTGGTCTGTAAGCATAATTCTAGGAGATATTGACATGTGAATATGTGGGTGGGAGCATCTCTACTCAAGACAGACAGCACCAATCAATCAGCGAAGGCCTGAAATTATCAGGGAAGTAGGCTGTCCTGGAGCAGAGTCTTTCCTGCTTGCAGACATTGTAGCTTCAGGTTTTCTGGCCTTTGGACTTCTGCTCTCATGCCAGCACCCTTGGGTGCTCATGCGCTCTACCATGTACAGAGATGCTAGGGCTCAGGACTAACACCTAGGCTCTCTAGCATTCAGGCAGCCTCTCGTGGAACTCCTCAGCCTCTGTGATCACAAGAGCCAATGCTCCCAAGAAACACCCTTTCCTGCATCACTCACTGTATTTGGGTATCTGTCCACTGTTGTCTCTGGAGTCCCCCGACCACTGTGCTGTAACGTGCTTCCTGTGGGTCCATTCTTCTTCCTCTGCTTGCTTCCCACTTCTCTGCTGTTGTTTGTCACTGACCCCTTGTTCCAGTCTTTGCTTCCGGGAGGACCCAGATCCAGCAAGAGGTGAGAGCTTTGTGTATTTGAATAAGCATTTTGACCCTGAAAGTCTAAGTTTTCTCATCTGATATTTCTATGTTTCTTGGGTTACAGGCACATTACTATAGACAAGTAGCCTGGGAATGAGGTGTTGTCTATAGATTGGCATCGCAGTCTTTGTGTTTATTTGTTTTGATTTTTCAAGACAGGGTTTCTCTGTGTAGCCCTGGAACACTCTCTGTAGACCAAGCTGATCTCAAACTCACAGAGATCCGCTGGTCTCTAGCTCCTGTTAAAGGGAGTATGAAAGGTGTGCACCACCACCACCACCCAACCCCCAATAGTCTTTAAGTAATTTGTTATGGATTCTGTGCAATGCATCCCAGACAGGAATGCATAATGACCCTATAACACTTAATATTACACAATAAATATCCACATAACCTTTCTAGCTGAGGCATGGTCACTATCAATCTCTCCTGTGCACACCTGTGCTCAGGAATCCTTTGAGGACTGTTCCCAGAGGTGAGTCACAGGAGGCCCCTGACGGGGAGCCTTGCAAGTGACCAGAGCTCAGCCACTCCTTATGGTTGAATGTTGATGACCGATGCCCCTCCCCTCCAAGGCAGAGGACTCAGGTTGAGTCCTTCTGAGGACTCAGGCCAGGCGCCCTTCTGAGTGGTCAGGACTGGGCCAAGCCCAGCCCTAGAGTAGGTAGGAGAGGCCAGTACCCCAGGCCTTAGCTGTAGGGGCAGGAGCTGCCACCCCGTGGATTCTCAGTGTCCCTGCTATGTTCTGTTCATGCTGTTATCTAGCCCAGAACCACCTGTTTCCTACTCCGCTCCCCTTTTTCAGTCAGAGGCAGGGCAGGAATCAGCAAGGGTCAGGTGAGGGAGACCTTCCAGCAGGGGCTTCCGGAGGAGGGGGACAAAGGGATGGCCTGGAGTTCCAGCCCCTGGGCAGACCCGTCCTCTCCTCTCCGGGGCGGAGGTGGATCTTGGGCCCATGAATCGTGGCCAGCGGATGAGGTTTTTTGTTCAACTTACGCGTCCCCAGCCCAGGGCCCAGCCGCCGAGAGAGGCTCTTTCCTGAGAGGCCGGACTTTCCCACAGGAACAAAGTGTGGCTTGTTTGCCGGGCATGAATCTTGGCTTGGGGCAGCCAGGCCAGGCTTGGCGCTGCCCGGCAGCGGCCCGGCGATATCACTCAGGCACATTCCGCCTTCCCCACAGCTGGGGCTGACAGCAGGAAGCTGCGGGGAGCCTCAGGACAAAGGCGGAAAAATGGGCCACGTTTATTCATTCACTGACCAGCCTGGGCCTGGTTGGCCCATGGGCCCGTCTCCATGGCAATGGAAGGCCTTGGTGCTCTTGGTTGGCTCCCCTGTGACCACGGCCCCCCGTGACCACACCCCCAACACAGGCAGAGCATCATGGAGACAGAAGCTTGCCTGGAGCCTCTACCTCATAGTTGGGGACCCCGGGGAGATGCGCCGCCGGAGTCTAGAGCTAGAGTTGAGTTCCAGAAACCAAAGATCTGGCCACACCTGGCAGAGAGAGAGAAAGGCAAGAGACTCAGGTCTTCACAGTAACGGAGCACCTACGGATGTGCTGGTTTATGGATGTGTGTATCGCGCTCACTCTGCTTGCTCACACAAATTTCAACCTCATAGCTTTCCAAAATGTACTCCTGGGGTGTTTGGCACCCACAAGCCTCACAGCCACGGGGGAGACTCATGGTGAAGAACAAAACTCCAGTCGGTACATCTTTGCAGGCACTGACTGAGTCAAAACTTCCAGAGACTGTACCTTGGGTTTTTTTTTTTTTTTCTTTCTAAACATAGTTAAGCATAGTAAAACTTTGGGATGGGGTTGCCAGGTGACAGTTATCATGATGCTTTAGACATGGCTACACAGAAACTCCCAAGCAGGGTAGCAAAGCAGCAGCCTTTGCAATGCTAGTGAATTCTTTTATCTGATAAACAGAGCTCAGGGCTAGGGCCAGAGGAAGGATCTGTGACCAGCAGAAGGATAGATTCTATTGGTGGAGGATGGGGTCTCTTTCACAGGAATGGGTTCTATTCACTGAGAGACAAAGCTCAGGATTAAGCCTAACAATACTCAGGATATAGGGTGGGGGTGTCGGGGGTCCAGGTGGGGGCTGGGTCCTCTTAGAGTAACAAAAGATCCCCAGGTGGTCGGATCACTTTCACCTGGTATTCAGGTAATCTGGTGTCCTTCATTTCCTTCCTTTGAATAAAATAGACCCTAGCGATTGACAATCCTGGTTTCTCCAATACTTACTCTAAGCTGTGCTTCCTACACTGGGGGAGAAGGTGCCAGGGAGGCTTCCCAGAGGTACTGCTAAGGCCACTGGGTCTTGAAGCATGCAGTGCTGAGTGGAGGCCGGGCAGAGGCAGCACTAAAGTCTCCAAGGGCCTGTGCCCACAAAGGGCCTGTCTCTATGCTGCCCCATGCCTCCGACTGTTGTCTTCTGTGCCTCCACTCCAGACTCCTCCCACCTTTCAAGACTGACACTTTTTAATTCTGATTCTACAAAATGGCCTGAGTGGACCTCACCTGGTTGTCGCCCCTAGGAGGGAAAGAGAGAGAGAGAGAGAGAGAGAGAGAGAGAGAGAGAGAGAGAGAGAGAGAGAAGAGAAAATGGAAGGAGGGATGGAGAGAAGGAAGAAAGGATGTATGAGATTCAAGGCAAAGTCCTGGGATGAAATGGGGGTGGGGTACTAAAGATGCAGTGTCAGCGGCAGCAACAGCTTGAGAACTAATGAGAACATAAATAGCTCCTGTATAGTGTGAGGCATCCTTGAGCCCTGCACCCTCATAGCCACAGCTAACCAGCACGAGAGATCCTCTGTCCTCAGACCCCTCAATGGATGAGGCAGACATCAGCTAGCAGAGCAACATCCAAGAGGACATTGCATTCAGCTCCCCTGGCCTTGACTTCGTGCTCCCTAAGGCCAGTGCTCATGGGACACTCCTGTTCACTCCATTGGCCAGGGCAGATGTGACTGTCCACCACCCTCAGCCACTTAATACCAGTGAGAAAGCAGAGGACAGAAGTCCCACTGTGACCCAGATGCTGACATATGGACACGTTCCTCCTCCTGTGGTGGTGGTGGTTGTTATTGCTTTCCTTCCTTCCACTACTATTTTCTGCTTCCTGATCGAAGGAGAGAGTCACCCCCTCCTCCATGTGATCTAAAGACATCAGGCTTCACCAAATTCAGCCACCCCGTCCTCCCCCAACACACCCCCCCCCAGCTCCCAGCCTTTCCTGTGGCTTCCTGAAGCATGAATGGATGCTGCTGTTACAAATGCGCCCTGACAGCTGCTGACAAGGAGAGGCCAGTGATGTTCATTCAGCCCTGCTGGGCAGAGGGGACTGCTGGAGAGCCTGGTGAGCCACTGTAGCACGAGATCCACTAGGGCAGCACAGGAGGGGCACATACCTTCACAGATGACTCAGGGTTCCAGGGCACGGCTGACCCAGCTCTCTCTGACCTTGCATTTTCTTCCACTGCTAAGACCCATGAAGCCTCACTACCAGACCACCAGACATTTTCTTTTTCTTTCTTGTTCTTTGCTAACCCAAGCCTGGAATCCTGTCATATCTTTACCATCAGTGAGTACCAACAATCTACTACCAACCTGCCTAGACCATTGCCTGTAGCCTACTTCCAAACAGATGTGTCCCTCATATCCGTGGGCCTTCCTTCATCTCACTGGCACCCTAAGAAAACATTAGTAGTGGATTGCTGACATACCCCACATTTGTCAGATCCTGCATCAGTTGCAGTCAACCCCACCAGCTGGGCCTTCCTCCCTATCACCCACAGACAGGCATTGTTAGCATCCAAAGCCTGTGGTGACTCATGGGTGGGTCTCAGAGACCTGTTGCCAGGGTAACAGCCACCATATTCCCAGAATCCATTGGGCTCACCTCCCACCTTTACCTGCAGCCACTGCTTCAGAACCCATACATATACACGGGGGAACAATGTCTGGAGCTATATATACCTGCACAGGCTCAAAAAACCTCTGCACATCTTTCCTAAGAGAGGCAGCCTGCCAGTCTGTCTCCTAGAGAAGAGACTGAGCTCAGGTCTGTTTCACCCCAGGTTGAGTCAGTCAACTAACACAGCCAGCCATGAATTCAATGAGAAAACCTCAGCAGTCCATTATCAATGTCTGCGGAGGGCACCGGAATGGGTAGTAGAGGTACGCGCGACTTGAATTTTATTAATCTCTACATAGTACAAAACATAAGGTTTATAGTAAGTTCTTTTATACGATTTATTTATTGCTGGGCAGTGGTGGCGCACGCCTTTAATTATAACAGTTGGGAGGCAGAGGCAGGTGGATTTCTGAGTTCAAGCACAGCCTTGTCTACAGAGTGAGTTCCAAAACAGGCAGAGCTACACAGAGAAACCCTGTCTCAAAAAAAAAAATTGTTATTTATTTATTTTATGTATATGATGAGTACTTTATCTGCATGTGCATCCATATCCCAGAAGAGGGCATCAGATCCCTTTACAGATGGTTGTGAGCTACCATGTGGTTGATGGGAATTGAACTCAGGACCTCTGGAAAAGCAGCCAGTTCCCTTAACTGCTGAGCCATCTCTGCAAGCCGCTTAAGTTCTTAATTATATAAAAAGGCAAGCTAGGAAGGAGAGTGCCATGTCTAGAAGCAGCTGAGTGAGGAGGCAGAGGTAGTTCCTCTTGCGGTTCACTCCACAAACTGGGTCTGAGGTGTCATGGGCCCAGGCTGGCTCTTCCAATGCTTGATTTGTCCTGTGTTTGTTTCCCTTCTTCAAAATGATGAGATGTGTCAACTTAAGATCTGGAAGGTCTGACCTCAGGGTTCCTAAATAGTGTTCCCAGCCTCTTCTCACCCTGCAGTGGCTTTCATTTTACAAGCCCCAGAGGCAACTGTTTGAAAGACAGACCCTAGAGCTCAAACTGTCTTTATTGAAAAGTTTTGTTGTTGCTTTGTTTTTAGTTTTTCTCCAATGATGGTAATGGAGCCCAGGGTCTCACACACACTAGGCAAGTGTCCTGCCCCTGAGCTGCATCCAATCCATTAAGGCTGTTACTAACTTCTTCAGCATCTGCCCAGGGTGCAGCCTTGCCTGCGCCCTCCTCTTCTAGTTCCTGCCATTCTCCAGGAAATTATACATTTCCAATCCAGGATGGCCAGGGCAGGTTGCCAAACAACTCAGGTGATCACTACCATCAGCCAGGGTTAAGACTATAGGTAAAAAGTAAAACTACATTCAAGAACTACATTACAACTACACTCAGCAGGCACAAGAGAGGCCAAGCAACTGCCCAACAGCCACACTATTGGCTTGGAGATCCATTAGTAATGTCTGTTGAGGGCACAGGAATGGGTAGTGAGGATGTTATTCAAGGTGGGCTGACTATGTGACCCTTGCATCTACTGTGCTCCTGGTATCTGCATATATTATTTCATTTATTCGACAACTTTAGTACTAAAAATGAAAAGCAAAATAAGCATTAAATAAAAAAAGCCACAAGCATTAAATAATCAACCTGACGTTCCTGAACTAATCAGACAGCTAATACTATTTTCTGTCTTGATTGATCCAGTAGTATGGTGTTTGTTAAAACTCATTTGGTGGCTCACTTAAGAGCATGGCTTTCACAGAGGGTTAGTTTTACCATTGAAATAAATCCTGACCTGCATTGATGACATAGGGCAGACCCACATGGAAGTCCGCAGATTACCTAGAGGTTCACAGGAAAGCAGACTGGTTGGACAAATGGAACAGGAACCACACGGCCGTACTAAAGGTGGTAGTATGGCACTGGGTCCTCTTATAATTCTGCCTACAACTGCAGCTCAAACAGGAAACCAAGTGATGTGTGGGTGTATGCTGTCCTCAGGTGGCCAACATTAGTATTGCATCACTGAGATAGTAACCACATAGAATCAGGGCTTCATGTTGCCCATTGTTCAGGAGCTGTGGGTTGTGTTTAAAATTCTCCCTTCTCTATGTTAGCTAACATTTTTGTATGATGTGTGACATCCCTGAAGCCTCTTAGATGCTCTGAGATACAGAAGTGGCTAGTATGGATGTCTTCCCCCCAACCCTCTTTTCTGCTGGTTACTCAGTGACCCTTGAAGTGAGCATGTCAGGTAGAGAGAGGGTAGGATTCTCAGATGAGGAAGTGAACGGTAGGAGCATCCAGGTTACACAGAAAACTGGGGACTCCAGGTTTGGCGAGACAGACATAATTCTTACTCTGAAACATGCTGAGGGAAGTGTACTTTGAGCCCTACCATGGTCACCAGGTCATCAAGACACCTTCGGATAGCTATGGATCACCCTTTTAGTATTATGCCAGGCATAGGTGTGATGTTGGGGAAAGTCACCCCCCCCATCTCCGAGCCCCGTCTCCATCTGGTAAGGGGGAATAACAGTACTCTCAACTTTGAAGGGTGCTATACATACATGAATGCCCTCCTATGATCAAAGCATAATGCTGAGATTAGCCCCCTCCAACTACAAGTGTATGTGTCCCCCTGAAAGCCAAGCATGTCCAGATGAGGCAGCTCTCTCACAGGAACAGGGTGAGAGGGGAGCAATGGAGTCTGTAAGTTGGAGTACTGAATCTGAGTCCTAGCCCTGCCTCTTCAGCCTAAGTGACTTTGAGCACAATGCCTGACTTGGTTTCTTCACCTGGTAAATAGGGGTAGGGCCATTGGCACCTTGAAGGTTGTGCTCACAGCAGACACAGTAGATGTGTGAATTGGAACCAGCAACTATAGGTGGGTGCTGGGGATCAAGTAATTGCTGATGTTCTGAGCACTGATCTGTTCTTCCTACTGACTCCTTTCAGATGGTGCCAAGCACAAATCGGACCCTGTGCTGGGTAGAAGAAGAGAGACACTAATGGATGTGCCCTCTCAGTCCTCAAGTACCTCAGGGGGCACAAGGTCACACTTTATTATGTGGTTTTGAACCTTAGGGAATTGAGCTATAGACCAACTTTGCAGGCTTAAAGGGTGGGGGCCCAATAGGGAGACCTTTCTCTTGGGCAGGACCTAGGGCCAGCTGGGATGGGAGGAAGGGAAATGACATGTGTAAGGTTACCTTAAGCCCGGGTACCACATTCTTTGAGTGTGCAAGTGACTTCCCGAGTTCATGCATTACTGAAATGTGGGTTTTCATCTAAGCCTGGAGTTTCTAAAGTTCCAAGGGCATCTACCTCCAATGTCATGGGTTCAAGTATAGGAGCAGAGGGTTACAGTGACCCTAAAAGTATGCTGAGGGTCTGTTACCAGACCAGGCCATTTGCTGAGGTCAAAGATAAAACAACACTATGCATACATGCATACTCACATGCACTTTCATATTCATCCACATATTAGTACATGTATATGCAAATATGCATGCACAATGGAACACATATATACACAAACACCCCATCAAGGCAGAGAGTGCTGGTTTGTAACCATTGTGTTCCCAGGCAGGCTTTAGCTGGCTTGTGTTGACCCATCAGCCTCCACTGGGTCAGTGAGACCCTTGGGTACTCTACCCTGGGAGCTGACTGTGCACCAAGTGTGCCTACATGGTCAGCACGTGTTAAGAACCCTACCGTGTTCTATGTTGTGCTCCTGGGTCCTGGTGTCACAAGTGTAGATAAGGAATTGCTTAGCTCTTGCCTCTCAGAACCCATCACACACATCCCCAGGTTAGTACTGTTTACATGCCTGTCTCTTTCCTACACTAACACTTAGACTCACCAGAAGTTTCCTTCTCCCAAGAGTAGCTGCTTCCTGTGTCAAGGACACTGGTCCAGAAAACAGTGGGGCTTCAGCAACCTACTTATTAAAATGAAATCAGCTGGGGAGATGTAGAAAGTATTGAATCATAGTGATGTCTGAGACCCCCATGAGATGCAATGGTCTGAGCTTTTGACTTGGCACTGAAGCATTTAACCTAAATGCAGCCAAAAGGTAAGGCAGGAACCACCTGAGAGACGATGATGACATACTGCAACAGCACTAGAAGGGGCTGAGTCTAAGAGAGGAGGGACCTGTCCAAACCCCATTCCCAGAAGCAAGTAGGAAGAACCTACAGAATTTCCACCTCCATGAATCCTAATAAGGACACAAGAGGATGCCCAAACCAAAAGCAAGCCTGTCATCTGCAAGACCAGGTTTTCCACCTTCACTGTGGTGGGAAAGGGCTGCTCGCTGACCAGAAGCCACATTTTCATTCCATCTTTAGGGTAGAACTACTGAGCCCTAGCCCTAGCCCTAGCCCTAGCCCTTAGCCCTTAGCCCTAGCCCTTAGCCCTAGCCCTAGCCCTTAGCCCTTAGCCCTAGCCCTTAGCCCT
>NW_022196903.1:107276393-107283814 GCF_008632895.1 Mastomys coucha | reverse complement strand
CCCTTAGCCCTAGCCCTAGCCCTAGCCCTTAGCCCTAGCCCTAGCCCTGAGCCCTAGCCCTTATCCTCACCCTAACCCTAACCCTGAACCTTTAAAAGTCAGAAAAAGAGCAGTTGCCTGGCCAGGTTGAAAGGCAGCGGCAGTCTGGGAGCTCTCCAGGGTGCTGAACCTTCCTGGCTTCTTTCTTTCTCCACTCTGGTCCAAGCCCTGCCTTTCCAGGAGCCAATTTCTGAGCAACAGAGATGCATCCCCCTAGGAGTACTAGGAGTACTAAAGGAGCACCTAGAGATCTGGATAGCTTCGAAGATACATTGCCCTTGAAAACACCTAGAAATCTATTTCTAAGCTTTGAAGCTAGCTTCCCCTCATACCCTTGTTGTAAATGATTTATTGAACAAATGGCTCAACCATATTTAGAAAATTTCTCTCATTCTGTAACTGTTTTCATCCCTCAGGCCACGTGTCCTCCCTCCTCTCTCATCTTTATCCTCTCCCTTTCACCTCGCTCTTTTCTTTCCTCTTTCTCATCTCTATTTTTCTCTCTCCTTCCTCTAGGGGATAAAAGTTGCATGTTTTAATTATTTTTTGAAAACAATGATTCTCATTCAATGACTTTGCTTTATTCACATTCTAAATATGAGCTGGAATAATCCTACTGTCCTCTAGGGTAGAAAATGTCTCTGTCCACAGTTTCCCTCACTGTTGGCTACTCATGTATGTGTGTTGAAGCAGAGCTCTTGACTTGAAGCCATTTCCTGTGTCACTCAGCTTCCCACTACTATAGCAAACATATCTAAGATAATCAGCTTGAAAAGATCGACCAGTCTGATGAGATGGTTTAGTGAGTAAGGGGCTTGCCACCAAGCCTGACAACCTGAGTTCCCATCCATCCCAGAAACCCATGTGGTGGAAGAAGAGAACCAACTCCCAAAGGTTATCCTCTCCACATAGGTGGACCCACATTCATAAGCACATGTACATACAAAAAATAAATAAATTGATGTTTCTAAAGATAACATTGGTTATTTTTCTGTTGCTCTAATAAAACACCAAGACCAAAAGCAACTTACAGAAGGAGGGGTTTCTTTGGGCTTACAGTTTCAGAGGGGGGTCCATAATGGCAGGGAAGAGTGGGAGCAAGAATCTGAGAGACCACATGTCCATCCACATGCAGGAAGCAGATAGAGAACTGGAAATTGAGTGAAGCCATAAACTCTTCAGGTCTTCTCCAAGTGCTACACTTCTTCCTATAAATCTCTACATCCATAATCTCCCCAAACAGTACCACCTACAGGAGAGCAAGTGTTCAAATGCATGAGCCTATGGGGACATTTCATCAAATGATGAGAGAGAGGGAGAAGAAGAATGGAGGGAGAGAGATTGCTTTAGATCGTGGTGGTAGAGGGTTTTGTCTGCTATGGACTGTCATGGTAAGGAACTGAGAGAAGACAGAGCAAAGCCATGGGCTAGTAATCAAGGAGTGATCATGAAGGCCCCCCATCCCCCTTTAAGACTTCATCACCAGCCACCTAAATACATCTCCTTAGGTCCTACATCTCTTTAAGTTGTGTAATGATATGTTTATTAGTATTTGCTTACATGTATGTTTGTACGCCATATGCATGAGGTGCCTGTGGAGGCTAGCTAGACGAGAGAGCATTGGCTCTTCTAGGACTGGAGTTACAACGTATTGTGAGCTGCCATGTGGGTGCCAGGAATCAAACCTAGTGCCTGTACTCTTAATCACTGTCCCATCTCTCCAGTCCTGGCTCTACTGTGTGCATGTGCTTATGTCTGTGAGTGAGTGTGTGCATGCGCTTGTGTCGTGTGTGTGTGTGTGTGTGTGTGTGTGTGTGTGTGTGTGTGTGTATCTGTACCACTCCATGGGTAAAGTGGTGGTGGGGTTGTTGAAATGGTCAACTGTTCAACAAACAGATGCTGAGCTCTGATATATGTTGGAGACATATTTTATTTACCTACTTATTTATTGGTTGGTTTGTTTGTTATCAGCCCTCATTAATTTTTATTGCAAGGTATAATTTTGTTAAGTTGCCTAGCCAGAATTCAAACTTCCAGTTCTCCCAAGTAACTGAGATGGTGGCCATCTGCCATCCATCCAGCTTGGATGGTGTCATGTCATTGGTTCAAGAAAGGTAGCTATGACTAAGACAAAACCAAGGCCCTGCTGCAGGGAGCTGACCCACTCACCTTGGAGTTGACAGTGTGACACCACTAGAGGCAAAGCCCATTATTAAGAATGTTTGTGGCCATCGGAGCATCCCAGGGCAGAGCTCCAAGCCAAATGCTCAACCTGGAGGGAGATTCTGTCTTCCCTTTGATTCACACATATGCTCAAAGCCCCCTGGCTGCTTAGTGTGTCTACAAATGGTGCCAAGCTTCCATGAAAGTCCAGCTGCCCATCTCCAGAGCAGATTCCCATGAGGTGTGTGCTCTATTATGGGCCCTGACAGGGGTGTCAGCCATGGAGGTTCAAGATACAACACAGGATCTCAGTTCTGTAGCCTATGAGATTATGTAAAATGAGAAAGGCGTTTTACAGGTGTAGAGACATCAGAGGCCACACAAATGCCCTTTAGGAGGATTGTGTGGGGTGACAGTATTAAATTGTGGCAAAGTAACTTGTCATTAGAATGATTAATATAAGGCCCAGTAGATTATATATGTTGAAAACCCACATGGTATCTTCTTTCATAGACATGAGCTGAGCAGTGGGGAATAGCAGTGACTTAGCTGAGATTGATTATTCAGGTCTAGAACCAGGTAGGATTATCCCGTCATGCCTTGAAGTCTACCTTCCCTTACCCTTTCAGAAGCCCTGTGGAGCCTGTATGTGAGAAACTTGGTCCCAGCATGACATTCCTGGGAGGTAGCAGAGCTATTGGGAGGTGGGGCCTGGGAGGTGGGAGGTCAAAGGGGACTGTGGAACCCTGGAAACCTCATATTCCTCTTTCTTATTCCCATCATGGGGTACCTGGCTTTGCTCTCTCCTGTGCATGATTTATCATGGAGTCAGTGGCAGAGCTAAGTGATCATACACCAGAAGTTCCAGATGGCAAGTAAAAATTACCCTTTTCTTCACTATGAGTCAATATAGTTGCAGAATGTGTCATAGTTTCAGAAATCCAACTAGCACAAGAGCCTCATATGGATGGTTCACATGTCATTCAGAAAATACACATTTGGGAGCTGCAGTTTGGTGCTTTCAAGAAGCAAAGATGGGGAGGAGCTGGATCAGAGTCTGATAAGTGACAATTCCATCCACTGCTGTAGTTTGAATTTGATTTCAGTCATGTCTGGGATGTCCAATCACAAAGATTTGTGACTTCTGATAGAATTGCAAGGTTGATTGGATGGATGGATGGATGGATGGAAGGATAGATGGATGGATGGATAGATATGATAGAAGTGTGGATGGGCAGATGGATGATGGAGGGCTCTGCACTATGCAGGAGACACACCTAGGCTGCAGTTCTATCTTTGTCTCAGATTTATTGATGTACTATAACACATGTATTAGGTGAGCATCATAATGGCATAATACATAGAGGTCAGCAGAGTCAAGCTGTCAGCACAACTGTTTCTTTGGTGAGAAATTTCAGACTACCTTTTTATAGGAGTTCAAGGATCTGACACATTGTTACTCTGCACACTGTTACTCAGTAACTAAGGCGCTGCTGCTGCTGCTTGAAGGAGCATGTGAAGACAGCTTCCCAGCCCAGGTGCAGCTCTCACCACTGGGAGATATGCGGCTGGCCATATCTTCCTGTTGGTGGATCTGGGTTTAAGCAAAGCAGTTGCTCCCAAGTTGAACCCAGAAAAATGTGCCAGGGAGAGAGGTTGTCTGTAACTTAGATTTTTGTTATTTGAGACTGGGTCTCACAATGTAGCCCAGGCTAGTTCTGAACTCCTACATCAGTACCCCCAGTGCTGGGATTACAGAGTTATGCTATCATGCCAAAATTAATCTTTGTCTAAGCAAGCAGATCAGTCTTACAGGGTGATCAAGCTGGTGGTTACTGCTGAATCAGCCATTTCATTGCCATTCATCAGTTCACACCAACAGAAACTAATTCTGGCAAGGAAAGAGGCTTGATCACCATGGACTAGAGAGTGGGGTCAGAGGGGATGGCACCATGGCTCAGTCTGGAAGGGAGAATAGCTATGAGTGAAGGAGAGGGAACCCCACATAAGGAATGGTATGTATGTATGAAGGTGCAAAAGTTCTAGGCTCTTCTGGTAGTTCTGGGTACCTAGACAGGGCTGAGGCATGGAGGGTGGTGAGGCTGGAGAGGTGAGTGGCCTTGTGTGCTGGGTAGAGGAATTCAGACTTGATCCTGTAAGCTATGGGAAGCTCATAAGGAATACTAACAGTGTGAGAGAAAATTAACATGGAAGTTTCAAGTGAGGACTCTGGAGCCACACTAAGTTCTCAAATCCAGCCTCAGATACTTACCGCTATGTGATCCCGGAAATGATGCTTTACTTCTCTGGACCTTGTTCTCATCTGTGAACTGGTACCTTCCCCCAAAGGCTATCACAATGATAAATGCTCCATGATCATTGAGAATCTCACTTAGAGCAAGCTAAGTGTCATGTGTGGACACCACAGCTGTCATGCTGGACCTGAGTGACTGGCTATTGCCGCATGGATCAGGGATGCATACTGACTTTAAACTTAAATTCAAAAAGTTTTCTTTTGGGTGTCTGTGTCATCCATAATTATGGGTTTCATGAAAGTCTCTGCTGTGTGCACCATGTCTATTTCTTTCTCTCTCCTCCACCTCCCACTGGGCCCCTTTCTTCCCCAACTTCCCCTTGTACTTTCATGACATGTTTGTGTGTGGACACACATACAGAAGCACACATGCACACATGGATGCATATATTCACACAAATATGTATTCAGGGATGAACAGGCACACATGCATTCATACATATACACACATTCACACACATACAAATACACATACACATGCACACAAATACACACACAAGGATGCAGACACATAGACACATATATTTACACATACACACAAATGCATATTTATATGCATACACATGGGCACACATTTATACACAAATGTACATATACATGCAGACACACATACATATATTCATATATACACACATACACACAAATACATCCATGCATTCATACACACAGATACCCATATACTCACAAACATACATATATACACACCCCTATATTTGCACACACATGCACACATATACATACACATATACACATAAATGCACATACACACTCACATGCACACTGATACACATACTTTTACACACATTCACAACTGTATACATATACAGATAAACATACACACATACCCATATGCACACATATACACATATATACTACAGACAGACATATAGACATTCATAAACATGCACATACATACACATATGCACATGTACATCCATGTCTGCATTATATACACATACATATATGAGCGCACATATGCACAAGTTCATATGTATGTCCATACACATATAAACATGCACTCACACACATACACACATGCACATGTACACATACATTCATGTTATCTATCTGCATACTCCAAGATCTACAAATGAGAAAGAATGTGTCCATCTGGCTTATTTCACTCAATGTCATAATTTCCGCTCCATTAATTTTCCAGAAAAAAAAGGCAGAACTCATTCTTTGCTGAATAATTTAATGTGTTGTGTGCATGTACCACACTTTGTCTGTTCCTGTGTTGCTGGACAACCAGACTGATGCCATGACTTGGCTGTTTCCACTGGTGCTGTAGTAAACATGGGCATGCAAGTGTCTCTGTGGAGTGTGGACCCAGAGTCCTCGTGGTGTGCTCAGGAGAGGCTGTATAATAGTTCCATTTTCATTTGGGGGAGGAGCGTCGATCCTGACTTCAGCACTGTCAGCACGAGTTCACACTCCACCAGCAGTGTGCTCCACATCCTCACCAGTGTTTGTGGTTCTCTGAGTGGGAGAGATGGAATCCCACTGTGGTTTTCCTTTGGTAGCTACAGACCCTCAATCCTTTTGTAAAGCCCCTATGTTCTTCATCTTTGAGAGCTGTCTACCCTACTCAATGATTCATTTGTTGGGCTGGATCATTCTTAGTATTTGGTCTTTAGAGTTCTTTATGTATTATGATACTAATCCCTTTGGGTGCACAGCAGCAACGATTCTTCTTCCATTCTGCAGGCTCCGCCATCACTTGGTGCTTTCTGTTGCTGTGTTTTTCCTTTGTCTTTGGTTTCAGGCAATCCTACAGTCAATCCTGGCTTCTATTTCCTGAACTGTTGTGGTCTTTCTTAAGAAGGTCCTTGCCTCTGCATACATCTTACAGTGTCTTTTCTACATTGTCCTCAAGCAGTTTCAGAGTTTCAGGTCTCATGTTCAGGCCTTTGATTCATTTGAATTGATTTTTGTATAGGGTGAGAGACCAGGTTCTAACTTTGCCCTTTTGCCCATGGATGCCCAGTTTTCCCAGCACTGTTGGTTGAAGGGGCTGTCTGTTCTTCAATGAATGTCTTTGGCAGCGTTGTCTAAAATCATGCCTGTAGCTCACTCCTCAGCTTCCCCTGATTCTCCTAAAACCAGGGGTTTGCAAATGGGAAACCAGATAGGAGATGAAAACGGGGAGAAAGCTGTGGCACCCTTGTTTGTATAGAGTTTCATTTGAGCAGGACCACACACCCCCCATCTACATACTGTCAGTCACTGAACAGCAGTGGGAAAGAGCAGTTGGGACAGAGACTGTTCACTCTTCAGGCCTATGCAGAAAACACTCATCCAGGCCCAATGACAAGGAGGCTCTACTCTTAGGAGGAGGCACAGCTCACGCCATCAAACAAAGAGACCGCCTGGTTGCTGGAGATCCGAGACCTGTCTGACCCTGGATTGTCCCGGGCACTCCTCTAGAACTCCTGCAGCTCCTCCCACTCCAAGCTCCTCTGGCCAGTTGCTGGAGCCTTTATGAGTCTTCTGCAAAATAATTCTTGAATCTTCAAATCAGGAAAGGAGACATTATCAAGAGCAACCAGCGACCTTTCTGGTGGCTCTCAATGTCTCTCCTCTTCGTTTTTAGCTTCTGTTACCCCAAGGACAGTGAGCGCCTAATTATTTCTTAACTAATCGTGTCTCCAGGGTTCTGAGGAAATCTAGACGCTTGTCCTCCATTGCGGCTTCCAAATTAGTTTCTCTGTAGTTGGATGTGCTTTCTTTGTCTTTCTGTCTTAGTTTGGCCAAAAATAGTCTCTCAAGTGGAGAGCTAAATTCTCTGAGATTTTGTTCACTTCAATTAACTTTTCTTAGGAGTCTGACTGTGTTAATGAGGTCTTTGCTCCTCAGGATAAGGGTCCTAGATTGCTGGGCTGATGTTTTTTTTTTTTTTTAATGT
>NW_022196903.1:107242160-107276356 GCF_008632895.1 Mastomys coucha | reverse complement strand
TGTGTGTGTGTGTGTGTGTGTGTGTGTGTGTGTGTGTCTGTGTGTGTGTCTGTGTGTGTCTGTGTGTGAATATTGTATGCTACTCCACATGTGTGTATACATATAGAGGACAGATGTCAATCTTGGGGTGTTCCCCAGGAATACTGTCCACCTCATTTTTTGACACAGGGTCTCTCACTGGCCTAGAACTTCTGCTTAGGCTAGACTGGTGCGCAGCTGGGCCCGGGGATCTTTACTTCCCTATGCCTGGCTTTACATGGGTGCTGAGGAATGACCTTAGAGCCTGGCTTTATTGACCAAGTTGTCCCTTCTGCTGATCTTTGAATGATAATGGGAGTGTATTCCCTCTTCTCTGCTTCTGGGTTTCCAGAAAAGTCAGCTGTGGTCAGAACCAGTTTTGATTGTCAAGTCCAGTAACTGAGTGCTCAGCCTTGCCCCCTTATATCATGGTTCAGAGGCTGTTGGTCTGAGAGCTGTTTGCAGTTTTACAATCGTGTGCACATGCCTTAGGGTGTTCCACTTCATGCTGGAGCCTTGCAAGACATGAGCCTATTTCCCAGACAGGAAAACTGAAACCCAGAGAGATTCAGCCACTGGCTTAAATCACATAGTGGATAGGCCTGTGGCTAAATCAGCTATAAGATCACATAGCTGAGCAGGAGCAGGGTCACCACAAACACCACATCTCACTTCTTAAAGAGAGTCGTCTGTGATCCCTGTGGATGGTTTTGCAATAGTATTACAGTCCAAAAGTCAGGCATGGCCCAGGCTGAGCCAGGAGTCTGGTTACATGGGCCTCACTGGACTTGAGGCCAGGAGCTAGGCATGTTCATCTGGCCTCCTCCAGGGACTGAGGAAAAACAGTGGACTCCACACCAAGAAGCAAGGATTTGAGCTCCCTTTAAATCTTGGCTATGTCACTCTCTAGCTGGTTGGTGCAGGTGCAGGAGGAGTCCCTGTCACCTCATGCTTCAAGTGCTGAGAGCCCTTGGTCAGGTGTTGCACGAGCACCAGTTCCCTCCTTCCCCTTCTCTCTCCCTTCCTCCTTCCCCTCCTCCTCCTTCTCTCTCCCTTCTTCTTCCTCTCCTCCCCCTCCTCTTCCTCTCATCCCCCTTCCCTGTCCTCTCTCCCTCCTCCCTCTCATGCCCTCTTCTTTCCACTCGCCCCTCTGGCCTCCTGGCTTGGTCTACCTGCCTACAGTTCTTCCAATCAAGCATCAATGCACAAAGCGCTTTTAGATCCACTTATGAGGACTTTCAATGACATGGAGCTTTAGAAATCTGGAAGTCATGCTGAGGGTGAGTACACGGGACTCTCACCTCATCATGACAGGGCTCAGATACGACTTATAAAGAAAGACGTGTTCCCAGGGTTGGCCCACGGTTGTGGGGACCTCAGTCTGTGCCAGGCACCCCTGTGGCATTCAGGCCTCATGTGAGGACTCCAGATCGTGATGATGGGAGTGTATAGGAAGTTAAACAGTTCACGTCATGATTGGGAAGTAAAAGAAGTGGAGGAGTCAGTGCCCCACAGGCCCCTCCACAGTCACATGCTCAGAGATCTGTTCTCCTCCTAGCCCCCTTAACTCTTGTTAAGAGTTCCACCTCCTTCAGTAGCCCCCATACTGGGAACCAGGCCTTTAACACATAGGAGGGCAGTGCAGATCCAAACCACCACAACAGGAAGGGGATGCTGTGATGGAGCAAGAGGATAGCAGAGGTTTAAAGGTGAGAGAGTCAAGGGGGCTTCGAGCGAGGTTCAGTGGTTAGGTGTACTTGCTGTTCTTGCACAGGACCTGGGTTCAATATGAGAACACATGTATGGTGACTCACAACCAACTATAACTATGAGTTCAGGGGGGTTCTTTATAAACTGTGACTACACTTGGAAACACGGAATGTGGCAATGATGCCCCTCTTCTCTCGGGGCTCTCAGGGCTTAGGCCTTCTGCTGATTGACAGGGCCTATCTGTGACAGAGCAGCTAGGTCTGCCTGGGACCTAAATGAAGATCCCAGCTCTGATTGGTCCAATTCTGTTCTACAACTAAGGATGCCACCTCTCTGCATCTCAGAAATGCCATCTGTGAGATGGGAGGATGGGGTTCCTCGGTCATGGGGCTGTGTGAAGACTTTGTCGTAACCATAGTCACATGGTAGTGATGGTAATAACTATGTTTATGACATAGGTTATGAAAACATCCCGGATATACTTGTGTAAACTAAAATGTGTATGATGTCATTAGGTGTGATACAATGTCACAGAAGCACTGCCACATGTGAAGTACCCATATAGAAACATTGTTATGCAAGACATGGCCATGTTTATCATATTTTTATGATTAGCTATTACTGTAGAATATAAATTAACATACATTATATGTAAATATATATCCACACATATGTATTCATAGGTAATATACATATATGTGAGTAAGTCAGGCATACCTGTAATCCAAGCATGTGAAAAGTCAACACAGGATTGTAAGTTTAAGACCAGCCCAGGCTGTTTGTTTACCTGTCTCAAGATCAAAACCAAAACAACAAAAGAAAGAGACTTTAACAAACTGTAAGTTATACAACATTCCAGAACATACAGTAACAATAAGGTTAATACCTTAAAGTATGGTCAGGCACACCCCACCTATTGTAAATGCCACCTGCATTCAGGAGTGGAGGGACCAGGCTGAATGCCTTTCTCCTTTATGATAGCTCTGGGTTATTGGAGTGGTGGCCGGGGTAAGAACATGCTCTGGGGAGGGAATGGCTGGTAACCCCAGGTCATCAGTCTTCCCTGCATAGCTGTACTCTCAGGCATGGCACAGGGTGGCAGCCACACTACGGGCTGCTGTTATGATCCAGGACAGCACTGGGTGGCAGGCTTGTCCTGGTTTTAAGCAGTGTGGAGGAGGTACTGCTGGCTGAGTGCCTCTATCTTCCCACACCCTCCACTGTCCCGGAGTGACCCCAGTCAGCCTGGAATGCAGATTTGCCACCCACTCTTGTCTCAGCCCTGGGAGCCCACTAGAGTAAGGGTGCCCATGGCTTTCCAGAATGCTCTGTGCAGTAGGCAGATGAATTTTGCCCCTCGGGGTCCTGTCACATCTGTTCTTGCCCAGTAGACTTGCACCTTAGTCCAGGACATCTCCAGTCACTCCTTATATCAGCCCTGATGAACCTATCCAAGTAGAAGGACCAAGGCAGCCACCTGTCTCATAGATGCTGGTGGGGGTCATTGAAGACCGCCCTTCCTGGCTGGCTCTATCCAATCTGTCAGGGCCCCTCCCCAGCTCTAGAAACTAAACATTTCCTCCCTATGCTTCTCCAAGGTCAGCCTAGGTAGGACCCAAGTACCATTTCCCAGATCCTCCATCTCCCTCTAGGGACGCTGAGGCCTCTCTCAATAGACATCCCATACTGCCTGACCTCCAAGTCAAGCCTGCCTAGCATACTCCATCACCATAGATCACTTCTTCCATGGTTCCTGCTCTCTGCAGTGATCTGAGTCTGAGCTGTCAGACAATAACCTTCCCCCATAGGCCTGAACTCACACAGACCCCTGGCCCAGATCCCACCATTATATGGCCTTGAACAGGGTAGTTTCCTCCCAGGTGAGTCATTCTGACATAGAAAAGTGGCCAGTAGCCTCTGCCCTACAGGGGAACCAAAGTTCCCAGCTAGTTAACATCCTTCTGCAATAGCAGGAACATTCATTCATTCATTGTATATCGAGCATGTTCTATGAGCCTAGCTCTAGAGACGCAATGGTTGGCAAAGTCCAAGGTTGAACTCAGCCTTTCTGAGAGTGCCATTTAATATAATGTACAACAAGCATGTCAAAATACTGGCATTCACTGGATTCACAGTTTCAAAATTCCATGAGTGGCCTAGTGTTGGGGTTAGTGGTGGTCACCAGAGATGCCACGTCTTGATTTCAGCAGGATCCAGGCCTCTGAGCAGGGCCAGGGTTATACATCTAGAATGGGATCCTCACATTGTGGGGAAGGAAATCTAGAAGCCGAGACCATTCCCAAGAAGTTCATAGACGGAGTACTTTTCCTGAATTTTGACCCCATGTCCTGACAGCATAGACCCCATCCTGGATCTCCAGAGAGAGCAGGAACGGTGTCATGGTGACAGGAGTGGAAGTTGTCAGTGCTGGTGGGCCGGGGTCACCATGCTTTGCCTCCCAGAGAAACTCAATTTTAGCCAGGGAAGCTGGTTAAAGAGGAGGGCAGGATTCAGGGGCACCATGACCTCTGCCTTGTTGAAACAAAGTTTCAAATTGTTCACACCGCACCTGCTTGGAGGAAACTGTGTCAGAGCCCTTCCGGACCTGTCAGTGTTAGCCGCCCACAACTTTTCAGAGTTAGGAACTGAGTGGCACAGGGTGGGGGCGGGGGGAACTGTCCTAGTTTTGTAATTGGCTCCCATGGCGCTGCTCAACGGTTATTAAAATACGGACACAAAACCTCCCAGAGAAATCGCTCTGGGCCTTTATTTATTATGTGCGTCGTAAGATGGACGAGTGGGGGTCCATTCCATGGAGGGTCAGCTAACTAGAAGCTTCAAGGTCAACTTGATAATTAACTTTCTCAGGATTTGCAAAGGAAACACGAATGACTAGGGGTCTCCTCCCTTGACAGAGCCCACTGCAGAGCTCTGACCTCAGCATTGGCTGTTCTCACCCAAGTCCCTTCTGAAGTGACTGTCTTCCCATCTCCAAAGCCTACAGAGAGCAGGCCAGAGGTCAGCAAACTCCCAAGACGATAGATACACTAAGTTCTCCTCCTGCCTGTGCTGTATATTTTTCTAGGTTAGTGATTCTTGCAGCTGTTAGGCCAGCAGCGATACCCTGCCCTAGGAACATTTCTAGAAATGCCCATTTTCAGGTCCCTTTTCCAGAGAAACTGGATGTGCAACCGAGTCCCGCATGTGTTTGCACCTACTCCATGGCCAAGTCTTATGCTTGTGAAGCACTGACAACTACAAGCCAGGCTCTGTAGAAGACAGCAGTAGAGAGTGAGGGCTGGAGTGTCACTCCATCAGGGCTTCTGTCACAAAGGGGCTCTCTTTAGGAGCTGAGGAGCTCTTGGTGACCACTGTTGCAGATCTCAGGACTGCAGTCAGTGTAACAGCACTAAGGGAGGTGAGGAGGAGATGGGAAAGAGGCGGGATGAGGTGAGTGGTCAGGGCTAGAGCAGGAACTAACTCAGCAAACATTTGCCAAGCTCCTATTATGTAACTTGAGTGTTTGTCCCTAGAGTCAGGTCTCGGAAGGTCACATAGTCATGCCATTTGGAGATGAAGCCTCTGGAAGATTAATGGGTCCTGGGGGCTCTGCCCTCATGAAGTGCTAGCAGGCGTGTGAGCCATGCAGGAATGGCTTTCTTAGGAGAGTGAGCCCTGTCAGGTACTCTTGCTGCCTCAGCAAGCAGTGCTCTGTCACCTATGGATCTTGCAGAAGGCTCCTGTCCCTTGCAGCCCCTTTTTCTGCGACCCCCATCCTCCAAAACTACCAGGTAAGGGGGTTTTGTTTTGTTTTTGTTTTGTTTTAATAAATGACCTACTCTCAGGTACTCTGCTCTATTCTGTCTTAAAATTAAATCTAATTTATATCTACATGTATGTGTATGTGAAAGTGCCCTCTAAGGCCAAAACACAATGTAAGATTCTCTGGTTGCAAGCTAGTGGATGTTGGTAAATTCAGGTCTTCTGCAAGAGCAACACGTGCTCTTAGCCACTGAGCCATCTCTCCAACCCGGATTCTGTTCTGGATGCTGGGAACATGGACAACAGAGTCCCTCCCCTTAGGAAGGGTGTGTGTTTGCAGGATAAAGGCATGATGGAGCCTTGGGCTGTTGAAAGCAGTGAAGGTGGTCAGATGGAGAGGAACTAGCTCAGAGGAAGTAGCAGGGATGATATGTAGGACTGGAGGTGCACTTGGGTGTAGAGGAAGTGGGAAGGGCCAATGCACACCTGGTGTGGGGGAAGTGGGAGAGGCCAATGCACACCTGGTGTGGGGGAAGTGGGAGGGACCAATGCACACCTGGTGTGGGGGAAGTGGGAGGGACCATTGTACACCTGGTGTGGGGGAAGTGGGAGGGACCATAGTACACCTGGTGTGGAGGAAGTGGGAGGAGCCAATGTACATCTGCTGTGGGGGAAGTGGGAGGGGTCAATGCACACCTGGTGTGGGAGAAGTGGGGTCACATAGCCACTCTACTTCTCCAGGTCAGATGGGGTTCCCATTTTCACTACCATCTCCAGGGGCAGCTCAGGTTCACCTGGTAGGATGGGAAGATCCTAGCTATAGACATCAAAACCAAACTACATCTGGCCTGTGGAAGGGCAGTTACAGACATTATTGGGTCAGGTATTGGGAAAGGAGGTGACTTATGATACGGCAGTTGAGCATGAACTAAAGATGGGGCTCTTGGGGTACAAGAGTAATGGGACAATCCTCATCCTTAGGACACAACCAGGTCTACATTTACCTGCTTCATAGCTTAGGGAAGCTCCCAAACACAGCCACCTGCCCTGAAGGGAGTCGAGTGACGGCTCTGGTATGAATGTCCCTACCAAACCCATTTTAAAACTCAGTTGCCACAGGGGCAGGATCAAGAGGTAGGGTAGCATCGCTAAGAAATGATGACCCCAAGGTTCTGCTCTGTGACCTGATTGTCACTGGGACTGGAAGGGTGACTTCCTGCCTCATTGCCTCACACCCTCACTTGCTTTTCTGTCTTCTCTTATGAGAGGATACGGCCCAAAACTTTCACCAGATGGCCTGCACCATGCTTATGGGCTTCTTAGTCGCCAAAACCGAGAGTCGCCTGATAAACCTTTACTGTTTGTAAATTACCCGGTCTAGGGTGTTCTGTTACAACCAAAGCAGACCCAGATATTGTCCATAGTAGGAAACATTTGTGGGGTCTACCCTCTGGAACAAACTGGGCAATACGGTCCAGAGTTGAGCTCTGGTAGAAGCTTAGGTGAACAGTGGGAAGCTGGGAAATTGGAGTGGATCACAAGCAGCTATAGATGGAATGACTGGATACATTCTTTCCATCATTATTTCAACAAGCCTTGGTTTTCTCCTCTGTGCAATGCGTGGGATAGCAATCCACGTCTGAGGACAGATGTAAAGATTAGATGGGGTTCTTGTGCTTGTGCATATGGAATGTTGAAGTCCAGAGTCTTCCTCGGTCACTTCCCACTTTTTATTTTGAGACAAGCTTGGCCATTGAACCAGGAGTTTACTGAGAGGCTAGAATTGCTGGCCAGCAAGCCTAGGAATCCTTCTCTCTCCGCTTTTCCAGACCTGGAATTACATGTATGGTTTTTTACATGTAAAACCCCAGATGGCTTTTTACATGGAGCAGAGGATTCAAACTCGGGGTCCCATGCTTGCCCAGCAGGCACTTCACCAACTGAGCCATCTCTCTAGCCCCTAGAATAGGTAGTTCTTAGCATAGCATCTGGAAGAAGCTGAGCCATCACTCAAGCTTGCTGCTGTTAGGGTTGTCACCATCATCATGGATACTCATCATGGGCAGGGAGTGATGCCTGAGGACTGCCTGAGGGATGCCCTGAGTGCTGATGCCTGTGTGGTCAGCCACAGGGCCCTTTGATGTGACCCTCAGACAGGAGAGAAGCAAGAGGGAGCTGCAAAGGCACCAGCCATAACCTTTCCAAGAGTGGCAGAGCTTTGGAGAATACTGGGCTAGGGCAGAAAGGAGATGAGTTACAGCCACCTCTTCCCAGATGCCGTCCTAGATTTTTTATGAAGGCTCCGTGGGCTAACTTTTGGGAGCACAAATCCTGATTGTGCCTGTCCCTCTCTCAGAGTGAATGCCCCGATGCTGAAGCCTGGGGTGGTCCATTCTTATACTTTTCGGGTTCAGTCTGGTGGTGTGCAGTGGGTGCTTAAATGAAATAAATAAATGACTGTAAAAGGGAAGGAATGCCTACATGAGTGAGAGTCTATTCATTGGTTGCTCAAAGAAGAAAGAAGCTGGGCTTGGAGGTGAAGTACCCTAGACCCTGGAAGGCTCTTGGAAGCATCCAAACAGCACCTTCCATTGGACACAAGGTGGCGCTGCCACCACCACAAAGCCCTGCATGTAAGGACTGAAGAAAGGGGGACCTGGTTCTTCAAGTGCACAGGCCTTTTTCCCTTGCCCTAAGTTATCACATGAGCTTGGGGGTAATGACAGTAACTCCTCATAGCAACGCTGAGCTGAACCTCGCTGAGCTCTGGGACCCACCCAGGCTCTTTTTCTAAGATATACATGGTTCACCCTTGGTAGATGGAGCAGTGAAATCCTTTCTCTGTTGTGAGAGCAGCCCTCAGGGTCTGGGCAGTGGCTGCCTGAAAAGGAACAGGGAGGCTTTGCCGTCCTCCTCCCATCTCCCCCTTCAGTAGATAATCACTGGGAAAGCTTACCCAAGCAAGACCCATCTTCTCTCTTCAGTTTCTTCTGAAGCATTCCAAACTTTCAGAGGGCTGCCCCTGCTGTGCCACATGAGAACTTAACAGGATGCCTCATTGCAGCTGTCTTCAGACACACCAGAAGAGGGCGTCCGATCTCATTACGGGTGGTTGTGAGCCACCATGTGGTTGCTGGGATCTGAACTCGGGACCTTCGGAAGAGCAGTCAGTGCTCTTACCCGCTGAGCCATCTCGCCAGACCCTAAAATCTACTTTTTATTTACGTGTATGCCTTTGTTTCTGAGTGTGCGTACCACAAGTGTGGGTTCATAGAAGCCAAAGACAGCATCAGATTCTTTGGAGCTAGAGTTACAGGAAGCTGTGAAATACCAGACACGGGTGCTGAGGACCGAACTCGGGTCCTCTGCGGAAACAGGAAGTACTCTTAACCACTGAGCCATCATGCCAGCCTCTATGTATTTCTTACAAACACAGGAAATTCAGTGCATAGTATAAGCTCCCATGACGAGATGTGATTATCCAGTCCTCAGAGCCCATGTGTTTCAGCAGCTTCCCCATGATATCCTCAGGGCTGGGATACACAGCCCTGTCCTGGTCCACACAGTGCACTTAGCTCTCATGTCTCACAGGGAGGTGCAGTTTGGTGCAGTCAAAATGTTCCCAGGACAGAGGCAAATCTCCAGCCCAAACTTTACATTTTTGGGGCCAGCCAATTTGTACAAGCCTTCATTCTTTATTGCATTCATTCATTCATTCACTGCTTCATTTCTTCACTCGAGAGTCCCTCACCCTGGAACACCTTTTTTTTCCAGAGAGCTGATCCTAAGACTACAAGTCACATATGGTATATAGTAACTGTAGCTTGACTCCTGTTTCTGTCTTACTAGATTCAGGTTGCTTGTTTTTTCAGAAGGAATGTCACAAAAAAATGGGCCAGGGATGGTAGTGAACATCTGTAGATCCAGCACTTAGGAGGCTGGGACAAGAGGATTGTGAGTTCAAGGACAGCCTGAACCTTATAATGAGACCATACCCTTAGCACAACATAGTTTATCTTTGTTTACTTGCTGGTAAATATAGGCCTGATTTGACACCAGAGGAAGTAATGTCCACTAAGCAAGCTATTCAAATATTCAATGCTCTGTGTGTGTGTGCTTGTGTGCGTGCGTGCGTGCGTGTGTGTGTGTGTGTGTGTGTGTGTGGGTCCTTCCCCTCTGGCTGCTATGGCTATCAACAAGACTGGAGAGCAGCTATACCATCTATTCCCTTCCAGAGGTTCCTCCCCCCTCATCCCTTGGGAAGTTGCCTCACATGCTGTGCTAACCAGCAGCTGGCTCAGGGTTTGAGGAGCAACTGCTTGGTCCTCTGCATCTTCTGTGGCCAAGAAACTTCCACCAGAAAGAAGCTCATCATCAAGAGCTCCCTCATTCCTTGGATCACTCTGCCATGCTCCTGATGCCCCGGAGCAGAGAACATCACTTCATGTGGTTTTCTCTTCTCTTTGGTCAGTGTGGTAGGACTGGCGGTGATGTTTGGGGTCCTAGTGATGGTGCTGCTATTGGAGTTGATGTGTTGTTGTTGCTGCTGCTGCTGCTGGTCATGGTGCTGGTTGTGATATTGGTAGTGCTGTTGGTAGCAGGGCTGACAGTGGGACTGGTGGTGTTGGGATGGAGGTAGTAGCATTGGTGGTTGTAGTGGTGGTGGTGGTGGTGATGGTATGTAACCTCTATGCATGTATGCTGTATGTAATCTGGTTCCTGTCACCAGGAGCAGAAACCTCTATTATTTGTTATTGAGTGTATCGGTAGGGAAATGGATTCTCATGCTTTTAAATTCTTAGTTTTTCTCCACACTATCTTTTTTTTTTTTTTTAAATATATACAAAGCGCCTGTGTCAATGAGATTTCCCACCACTGTGACAAACCCTAGTGAGAAATAGCTTGAAGAAGGAAAGATATTTTTTTGTGGTTTCAGAGTATGGTTTTCAATTTCATTTTCTGGGCCCTTGGTGAAGCAGAGCATTATGGCTAGGAAGCAAGGGGTGGGAAGTGGGTATACCACTCAAATTCACACCCCTGGGATTGATCCCCTTCTTCAGTGATGTTTCCACCAACCCACAAATTAGTGTCACTAGCTGTACCAACCTTGTCTTGGCACTTACCATCATGCCTCTGAGTCACTAAAATTCCTGAGAAAAAGGAGTCTATAGGTCAAATTCCTCCTTGTTACTGATTTCCACACTCCTAACACAGAGTCTGTCCCAGAGCAGCTCTTAATGATTGATGAATGCACAGATGGATAGATGGATGGATGGATGGATGGATGGATGGATGGATGGATGGGTAGATAGATAGATTGACAGATGAATGGATGGATAGGTGGGTAGGTGGTTGTATTGCATGGGGATTTAGAGTACAGACTCAGAACCTATAGCTGAGTTTCTTTTTAAATTTTGTGCTTTATTTGGGGTGTGTGTGTGTGTGTGTATGTGTGTGTGTGTATGTGTGTGTGTATGTGTGTGTGTAGGGGTATTTGATGTGTGCAGGCACATGTTTTAAGATGCCCAAGTCTCCACTGTCAGTGGATAGCTTACAGTATCAATTCCCTACTCCGCTGTGGGATCTAATTTAGGCCTTCAGGCTCGCAAGGCAGGGGCTTCTACCCACTGACCAAGTGGCTGAGTTTCTTTATGCAGGATCAAAAGTGGTTTCTTTTCTCTTCTTAGAATAAAGCTAAAATGTGAGTTCTCCTCAAGAAGCATTAACCAGGCTTCCTTTTTTC
This sequence comes from Mastomys coucha, assembly GCF_008632895.1. Lineage (NCBI taxonomy): Eukaryota > Metazoa > Chordata > Mammalia > Rodentia > Muridae > Mastomys > Mastomys coucha. The sequence goes on along the minus strand of NW_022196903.1, from coordinate 107,265,123 downwards.
TGCAGAGGGATTTCTGCCTAGTTTATCATCTGCTTCACTTCACTGAGCTCTATCAAGTTGGTGCGATCAATAAAGCAAAATTTTTCTAAAGCAGAATGAGCAGAACCTGATCTTGTACATAGGAACCTGGAGAAATCTGCTTGAAGCGGGGCTTCTGCTGGGGTTGCCGGGTTGTGTCCAGCCTCCATAAGTGAAATGCCTATACCGCAACCATTAGTCTCCATTAAACCTGCTAAGTTAGAACCAAGCGCTTGGTTTTTATGCAAGCTTGTAGGAGGATGTATGCATATGTGTGCAGGTGTGCTCACCTATGCATGCACCTGTAGAAGCCAGGAGTCTTTACTGGGTGTCTTCTTCTATCAATTTTGTCGTAGAGTTTCTCACTGGTTGAGTTAGAGTTCAACCAATTTGTTACCATGGCTGGCCAACAAGCCTGAGGACAATGCCTGTCTGTACCTCTTCTAGGGCTGTGGTGTGGTGACATGCTTAGGTTTTACATGAGTTCTGGGGGATCTGAACCCTGATGTTCATGCATGCATGACTAGTATTTTATCCCTAAGCCATGTCTCCATCTCTGAGAGTTCTTGGGGATTTTAAAATTTTATTGTATTTTTATGTGCATGGATACTTTGCTCATATGAATATCTTTGCACCATTTGTGGGTCTGGTGCCCACAGAAACCAAAAGAGGACATCAGAGTCCCCAGAACCAGAGTTAGAGATGGTTGTGAGCTGCCATGTGGGTTCTGGGAATTGAACCTGGGTCCTCTGGAAGGGTAACCAGCACTGAAGAGTGAGCCACTTCTCCAGTCTTGAGCTCATGTTTTGTTGATTTTTATTTTGGTTTTTCTCTTAAATAAAAATATGAGAGCTGGGGAGATGGATAGGTGGGCAAAGTGATTGACATGCAACTGTGAGAGAGCTGAGTTTAGATCTCCAAGCTGGGCATAGTGGTATGCACTTGTAATCCCAGAGCTGGTGGTCTCTGGAGCTCAGGGACCATGCCGAATCTGTAAGCTCCAGATTCAGGGAGAGATCCTCTAAAGGTAAGGTGGAGAGCTATACAGAAGATACCCATGTTGACCCTTGGCCTCTTTATGCATGTATACACATGTACACTCGTGCACACACACAAATGTAGACATAAACATATACCACACACAAAAACAAAAAGTAAAATACTCAAGTACATTCTTAGCTGTGACTATTTTGCCTGAAAACCCAGTTACTACTCAGTGTGTGGTTTGGAGAAAGCTGGCAGTAGACTTAGCTTTGCAACTATTAATGACAAAAAATTAATTGCTCTCAAATTTTAGTGGCTTAAAATAGTAATTTTATTCTCTTGTGGTTTCGGAGGGTCAGGGACCTCACAGAAGCCCCAGCTTCATGATTCTGTGTGGGATTTGTTCTCCGTGGCAGAGTAAGCCAGAGGCTGAGCAGAGTAGGGGATGGGGCTGCCAGGGCTGCCAGTGTCTTCACAAGTCCCCAGCTCTCTCCTGTTGCCTCTCTGCAGGAACGTGTCTGCAGGAACTTCTTACAGCCCAGCAGCCCAAACACTGACATGGAAGCATGGTGGCTTAGAGCTCTGAAGGAGAATGTCTAAACAGCCCCCAGGGAGATGAAATTGCTTTTTATGATCTAGTTGGAGAAGTCAAATAATGTCGCTGCTGCTGGTCTCTGTAGGTAGAAACAGAAAAGTCCATCTAGTTTAAGGGGAGGAGATACATACACCAGCTCTCAATGGGAGGAAGATACAGTCTTATTAACAGCATCCATAGGGGGCTGGGGAGATGGATCAATGAATACAACAGCTTGCCTGAAAGCAGGCATGAAGACTGCACCCAGCACTCCATAACAGCTGGGCGCAGGCCAGTGAGATGGCTCAGTAGGTGAAGGCATTCGAGGTATACAACCAGTTATCTGAATTTGAGCCCCAGAACACATTAAAAATGGAAGGAGAGAATCACTCCACAAAGCTGTCCTTTGACCTCCACACATGTCCCATGGTATATGAACTGCCCCCTTCCATTATGCACATACATAATAATAAATGTTTAACATAAAGCGGACTCAGTGGCTCACCTGTACTCTATCACAATCTGTAGCCAAGCCCAGCATTCGGTGAGACACCATGCTGTGGTAACAAAATTGAAAATGATGGAGTAAGACACTGGATGTAGTTGGGCGGTGGTGGCGCACGCCTTTAATCCCAGCAGGCGGATTTCTGAGTTCCAGGCCAGCCTGGTCTACAGAGTGAGTTCCAGGACAGCCAGGGCCACACAGAGAATCCCCGTCTCAAAAAGCCAAAAAAAAAAAAAAAAAAAAAAAAGACACTGGATGTCATGGGAGCTCACAGAGACTAAACCACAAACCAAAGGCAGGGGCTGGACCTAGCCCCCTCCCACATTTGTAGATGTGCAGCTTGGTCTTCATGTGTGTCCCCTAACAATTGGAGTGGAGGCTGTCACTGACTCTCTTGCCTGCCACTGGATCCCCTTCCCCTACAGGGACTTCCTGGTTGGGCTTAGTGGGAGAGGAGGTGCTTAGTCATGCTGAGACTATATGTCCCATGTTGGAGTGGTACCCAAGGAGGGCTTCCCCTTCTCTAAGGAGAAGGGAAGGGAGTAATGGGAGAGGGATTTGTAAGGGCAGGACTGGGAGGAGAGGAGGGAGGGGGAACTATGACTGGGATGTAATGTGTACAAAAAAAATAAATTATGGTAAAAAAAGACACTGGATGTCAGACTCTGGCTTCCACATGCAGTCAAATGTGTACCCACACACCTGGGTGTACACACACTTATGTGAACACACATGCACATAAGCAGACACCATACCATGAGCAGACACATGCCTAAGAAAGAAACATATCTGGGGGAGAGGGGTGTTCCTTACGTCCATCTTTGTCAGTCTCTGGCCTCAACATGCATGTGCAAATGTGCGCGCACACACACACACTCAGGAGTGCACACATACACTTTGGCATGCACACACATATGTGAACACATATACACATGAGCAGACAACATATACATGCTGAATAAAGGAGCATGTTGGAAGAGGGGCTTTCTTGTATCCTTCTTTGCAAACTGGCTTGTCACAGCAAGCTTGGGAGACGTACTCAGGACAATTTAGATTGTATCAAGGGGACCTATAGAGTAATCTGATAAATTACAACTGCAGAGCCTGGGAGGGGTAGGTTGTTGGGAGCAACACATATGGACCAGGCCAGGAGGACTGGGTGCAGTGGAGGTATGTGGCTCAGGAGTAAGGGAGATAAAATGCGTTAGTGGTCATGGAGAGGATGAAGGATGGACATCCACTTAAGGAGGTCAACATCATCACATGGTTGACTTAGCTTGTGAGAATCTAGAAACCTTGGGGCCTTTTACTTCTACATATGAGGTCTTTCCCACATTATTACCATCATGGTATTTACTGAAACCAAATTTCATCAAAGTTAATTATCTTCCATCTTGAAGAATTTTATGTAGTTGAAAACAAAGAAAGAAACAAACAGACCAAGATTGTGATTTCACTCCAGCCTGGGACACCATGACAGTTCTCTTTCTTTTTTCTCCCAGATGTTGGCAACTGCTCCTGATGCAGAAGCATGGATACTGTGAACCATTGGCTGGAACTGTGAGATGTATGCACAGGGCATTGTATTTTCCTGTGAACATATAATTGCTTCAAGTAAAAGTCTTTAAAAATTCATGTTAATTTTACTTTCTGGACGTTCTAGTTGGCTATTTTTATCCTGTTTGTTTTGTCTTGTTTTGTTTTCATTTCTGCAAACAGTGTTTACATTGTTGCTGATGAATCTGGTCTCTCAAGAGGTAGGGTTATGTACATGTCTGTGTGTGCATGTCTATGTGTGTGGGTGCATGTGTGCCTCTGTGTGTGTGTGTGTGTGTGTGTGTGTGTGTGTAAACTTGGATGTAGTACCTCAAGCCTATCACTTATCTTTTGAGGCAGTCTATCAGTAGCCTAGGTTCCACTACTGACTGGGCTAAACTGTCTGGCCAGTGAGCCCCAGGGATCTATCTGTCTCTACCTCCCCAGCTCTGGAATTGTATATAAAACCACCACACAGATCTTTTCTCTTGATGCTGAGGCTGGAACTCAGCTCCTCATGCTGTGTACCAAAGACTTTACTAACTGGGCCATCTGCACAGATCATGAATATTTGTGTGTGTGTTTGTGTGTATGTGTATGTGTATACATGTGTGAGTGGAAGTGTGTGAATGTGTGTGTGTATATGTATGTGTGTGTGTGAGTGTGTATATATATGTATGTGTGTATGTATATATGTATGTATAGGTATGTGCATTTATGTGTATATATGTGTGTGTGCATGCATGCATATGTATATATATATATATATATATATATACATTTGCATGTGTGTGCGTGCCTGTGTGTGTGCGTGCCTCTGTGTGTGTGTGTGTGTGTGTGTGTGTGTGTGTGTGTGTATGACCTGTTAGTTTTTCTAGCTTTTCCTTGGGATAGTTGGTTCTGGGTACAGTTTGTGATTTTTCACTCTGAAGTGTCTGTTTTCCTTATAACTTTATTTCTGCTCATTCTCTGAAGTCTACAATAGAGCCAGATTCTTCCAGAATAGAAGTGTTTGCTTCTTCAGTCTGGCGGGAGTGGTGCCAGACCTGGACTTTGTTAATTTAATTTTCCACTTGTGGTTTGGGGATAGTGTTAGTCTGAATTCTTAGGGCTGTCTCCTGTCTCATCAAGTACCAGGGTCAAGATGAACAGACTTGTTTTCTGTCTGCCTCTTTGTGGGTTGAGCTTTTGAGGGGCACATTTGAGGTCACTTTGTCTGTACTCTGAGCTGAGGTAAGTGAGTGTCAGCTCTGGTCTGATAGTGGACTCTCAGCAACCTTCCTACCAGGGAGCGGAGGCACATCTGTGCTGTCTTCCAGTCCCATGACCTGCTCAAATCACCACCTGTGGCTAAGTTTCCTAGTGGAGTACAGAATCAGCCCTATTCTCATAGGGTTTGCTAAGGATTTAGCCATGCTAAGCGAAGAAATGCACTCAGTCCAGAGGCAGGCCTCTGATGGCCTTTCAGGGAGCCAGGGCTCTGTTGTTATTAAGATCTGGAGAATGCCATCTGGTACAGGATCAAAGGTCCCATATGGTGAGGTAGAAAGAGTGCAGGCTTCCAGGTAGACCCCAGTGCAAGGTCTGGATGGGCCACTTGTTATCCATATAACTAGATAAATCACTTCATACATGCCTTCATGCATCCATCTACCCACGCACTCACCCACCCACCTATCCACTCATCCATCTGCCCACTCACTTACTCATCTATCCATCTAGCCACTCTTCCAGTCATTCATGTACCTGCTCACCCACTCATCCACAAATCTGAGCTCCTCCCCCCCACACCAATCACTTATAATCATCTGCTCATCCATCCTTCTACCCAGCAGCTATTTTCTCCAGGGCTTTCTCTACCTAGAAGTTAATCAATGTTGGGGGCTGATCAGTAGATAAGGCAGATCTTATCAAATCAGGCCTCTGTCACACTATACCATAAATATGTGCAAAAGCTGTGTTGTCAATTAAAACCCTTTGTGTGTGTGTGTGTATAAAAAAATCATTCACTGGTGGAGAAAAGCACGTGATCTCATTAAACTGGGGTGTTAAAAACTGTGTCCTGGAAGATGTGGTTTGGTTGAGCTCACCTTGCTGGGTTAGGAACTGGCCTAGCTTCCCCCAGCACTGTCCCCAACCCTACCCCACCCCATCCCCACCCCATTCCCATCTTATACCCTGCCTCCCTTTTTTTCTGCTGAGTCATTGATACACAAGAAAGGCCCATAGAGGTTATCCATGAGCTGGTAAATAAATGTGGCCCCTGTTCCAAGAGAAGAACAAGAAGAGACAGAGCAGGTTGTGGGGAGGGAAGAGGGTTCATAGGAACCAACAAGGCCCAGAGGCTGGTGTCTGCTGTAAGAGGGTAATCCTCTGGAAAGTCCCTTAGAGATGCCCTGTACCAAGAAGCTGAGTGACAACTCTAAATTGGTCTGTGAACATGGGATCTTTGCTTAGTTGCTAAGAATGAGCCCTTTGGGCTGGGTGTAATGCCTACCGAAATCCTTTCTTGGGTTCTATAGCAGCCAGGCATTGAGCCAGGAGCCCAGGCAGTGTTGAGAGCTTGGGCCAAGTCTGGAGATCTGCATGTGATTCTAGGTTTAGCCTTGCTCCTCTATGAACTCAGTTACCTATGTGATGATGGATTTAATCTTTAGTCTTGTGCTTTAGGGTCAGAAGCACTGGGGCTGACACAGAGTAGATGCTTAGGAAACATGCCATAGGAAATGAGGTTTCGTTTGCATGATTTCCCCTCCCCTCTTGCTGGGACTGAGTAGTGCACAGTGCACAGCTTCTTTATCACATCCCAGGCACCCTCAGAGCCAGCTCTGTTCCAGCCCTTTCTCTAGCTACTGCCTATAGCCCCATGTGACCCTCCAGATTCCAAGTGCACCGTCAGTCAACTGCCCACCTCTCACTGCCCCTCCTTCTCACCACCCATTGCTTTCAATCTTGTCCCATCAGGACCCAGTGATCCTGCATGGCCAGGAGAGACCTCCCAATATAGGCTGGTATGGCTACCTCTCCCAAGAATCATCATTTACTCTCTGCCTAGACCAAAGGGGCAGGAAAAACCTCAGTGTAGCAGCTGACCATAGGTAAGAGCTGAGGGCGCACAGGTGCCAGGAAGATCAACTTGAAGTCCACAGACGCATAGATCAGAGGCAGGAGCAGCCAGTGGAAGCTAAATGCTTACCTGTCACTGCTCTGTGTCTAGGTCCCAGCCTCTTTGAACCTTCAAATGAGGCTAATGGGGCCCTGGCCTCCTAAGGCTACAGGAGCACTCTGCAGCTGAGGGGCTTGATGGAGCATCATGACTGCCATGCATCCAGGACACTCTAGTCTATTATAGACATCACCATCCCAAGAGCCATGCTGAGGCAGAGCCTGCCATCTCAGAATCTTTCCCTTTCTGCCACTTTATGTAATGGACTGCCCCATGAGACTGGCTGTGGTTCCCATTTTGGCTCTGAGGCAAGCACCAGTCTGGAGTGTGCTTTTCGAGGATGGATGGGTAGATGCCCAGCCACTCTGCAAACTGCCTCTCAGGTCTAAATGATGCATGTGTCAGGTTACAAATAGTACCTTCAGCTCCAGTGTCTTAGGATGCCTGGGAAAGCATCTGGCTTCTTTAACACTCTTGACCACATTGCTGAAACAAGATGGGGTCCTGCGTACAAGTTAGGTCTGGCCACCCCTGGCTGGAACAGGGCAGGCACTTCAGGGGCAAGGTGGAGCTTGCTTCTCTCTTCTTTTGGCTCTGATGCTTTGCTACCCTCTTGCTAGAGAGCAAGCAAGGATGGGTTGGGAGTGTGATACATGGTTGACTCATGGGATTCTCTCACACTGCTGGTGGGAACTCTGTCTTTCCCCTTCCCACTCATAAGACATAGATAACAATCTCAGAAAAGTGCTTGCTGAGTGACAGTCACCTCTAGAATAGCAAAGACCAGGTCAGCTAGCCAATCCCACAAAGGAAGATGAACTGGAGGGAAACACCTCCCCCTCCCATCCCCAAAATCCCATTTTGCCTGGTAGTAGCCAACATGCTGTGGTCCCACAAAAGCAGGGACAAAGGCCTGCAATCTTGCCATGATGAGATGTTTAGATGCCAGCTTCTGAGTTGGCTCACCCTAGTTGCACCTACACAGAAACCTGTTAGAGAGTCAAGTCTGTGATGTCTTCATGTTAGAGCACGCACCAGTTAAAAGTCCTGGGGCTTTCTCCACCAATGGGAACACACATCTCAACCTGAAGACCAGAACCCCATGCACACAGACTTTTCTCTGTTTTTCTAGTCTGCCAGACCTGGCTGGGTCCACAATGCTCTGTTCACCGAGCATCTGCAGCATATTCAAGGGAATGTCTGACCACCTCATCTTTACCTCAAGTGCCGATCTCAGAGCCTGCCTCACCCTAAGGGGTATCTGCCTGTGTCACTGCTGTGTCCTTAGCACCTGGGACAGAGTTTGGCAGCCCTAAGTCACACACCACATCATGACACTCACACAATGGTCCCATAGAATTATCACAGAGCTGAGAAATATATCTGAGAGTATATTGACACAATTCTAGATGAAGACATGAGTTCAACTCACAGGACCCACATGTTAGGCATGATGGCGAACTCTTAAGCCCCAGCCCTGGGGAGGCATACAGAAAGATCCATGGAGCTCATTGGCCAGGCAATCTAGTCTGATTGGTCAGCTTCAAGCCAATGAGAGACCCTGTCTCAAATGTGATGGACAGTGTTTCTAAGGATGATTCCTGTGGCCATCCTCCTACCCCACCACAGGCTCACACTCATGCACTTTGACACACATACAAACATACACACATGCACTAATAAGAAAATGAATAATAACTCTAAGGGACATGAGGCTCCAAACTGAGGCTCAGGGTGGATGCCACCCCCCTAAGGTCGGATGGCCAGCAGGGACAAAGGCAAACTGGAAGAGAAGCCTTGCTTTCTCTCATCAATCCCCAGGCTCCCACAGAGCTCCAGAGAGCTGAAGTTGCTTTTGTCAGGAAAGGGGTGGGGCCTGGCATGGTGCAAAGAAACTAGGGTAGGGACTAAAAGGGGAAAGGGTCACGGGCTAGCCTTGGCCAGAGGAAGCCCAGTGCCTTCAGTCTTCAAAGGAAAGATTCATTGTGCTGGGAAAAACCACCACAGAGATGATCAGAGGTGAAGGGCGAAGATAAAGTAGAAATGAGACCCAGCCATAGCTCAGTAGCAGAATGTGTGCTTAGAACATGCCAGGCCCTGAGTTCACTCCCGATACTGCAAACACACATACATCCGTATGTGCAAATATCCAAAGATAGATACAAACTACAAACATCCATGCATATGTACATACCATAGCTTGATTTCTTGGCTACTTGCTGCACAAGCCCCTGGACCCTCCATCAAGTCACTTGGGGCTTCCACTCCTCTTGGTGAGATGAGGACTTCCCCCACCTCCCCACCCTGAGTTCTCAGGTTATTTTTGAAACGAACATTTTCTCCACCCCGCGGAGAACTCATTATTCAGAGCTCTTTTTTTCTCCCATCATCGTCTTTTTTAGTAGAGTTGAATCCTAGAGGGGATAATAAATATGTATACATACAGTCAGGAGCCAGGCAGAGAGAAAGAGGTAAAAGCAGGCTGTCAACAAACCAGCCCAGCAAATGACACAGACTGCACAGTGGTCCTCGGGGCGTTGGGGGGGGGCAGCCTTCGCAGTGTCTGTTGGAGAGTTTGCCTGGATGGGGTCATGGAGAAACACCAGCCACCAGTCTTTTCTGCCCATGAGGGCATTCCCTTCTGTGCACACTTCATGACTGCCTGCCTGGCCTTGGCCCCCCCTTTGCCCTAATTCTGCCCCATTTCCCTTTCCTAGGACAATCCACAGGGGCACTTGTTCAATCGCATTTCCCACTCAGCCCCTGAAAAGTAGGTCACAGATTTGTCTCGCAGAACCTGGAGCGCTGAGCGTCAAGACTGCTGCATCAGGTCGTAGGTGGCAGCCACCTCGGGGGAAGCGTGGGAACCTGAGGACGGTTTCAGTGCAAGTCTGCCTTGCAGAGAGATGCAGCACAGCGTTGCCCAAGCTCTCCCAGGAAGTCATCTCTGCTTCTCTGACTACTCAGAGCCCACCCATGGCTTCATGTCACCTGTCAATGAACCCAGACACCCCGTGAACTCCAAAGCCCCTGGTGTTCTGGCCTCTACTGCTCATTCTGCATATGCTTCTTGCTCCACAGGCAAGGATGACCTGGCCCCTCCATATCCATCCCTTCCTGCTCACTGCCTTCACTCTTCAGTGCCTGGCACCTGGCTCTCCTTTCCTCCCATGTCCTTCTCCAGGCACACATGCATGCACACACATGTCCCTCCACACACAGTGCTAATAGGCTTTAGAACAGACAGTAGTGTCCTCAGATTCCTTATTAAAAGCCTCACAGCCTGAGATGAAGGTGTTGGGAGATAGAGTCCTGGAGAGGGGGTAAGTCATGGGGAGGAGCCCTCACAAATGGGATTAGTGCCCTTAGGGCAGAGACTCCAGGGGTTCCCCTTGCCTCTTCCACCTTGTTAGAAAGCAGCAAAAAATGATAATCATGAACCAGGCATCCAATACCAAATCTGCAGATGCCTTGGCTCTGGACCACCAGCCTCCAGAGGTGTGGGCAGAAAAATCTCTGTTGATTTTAAGCTGCCTGGACTCTAGTGTTCTAGCATCTGCCATGGACTAAGACACACTCACTTTTAGGAAGCACATGCAAGCACATGGGAACACATACAAAACATAGGATACATGTACACACATATGTGTGTGCACATGTACACAAACACATTCACATACATGTGCACAACTGAAGACACACCCACATACACAAACGCATGCATGCACTCATACAAGAACACAAACGTGCATGTATGCACTCACTCCTGCTCATACACACACAATCACAAACAGATATGCACATGAACCTGCAGACAGACACACACATAAATGCACCTGAGCACAAATGAACACACATGCATACTTACACATGTACACAAACATCCACCAGCAAACACAAGCACATGTGTATAAGCACACACATACAATAGCACCTGAATGCACATATGTACATACATGTGTGTACAGGTACATGCAAATGTGTGGCACATATTCGTGTATGGACCCACATGTATGCAAATATGCATACACATACATACTTACCCATATACACACCATATAGCTGCTCACGCATGTGCCCAGACAATTTCTCAAGGTGATTCTAAGTTCTGCTATGTTGACAACAGAAGCCACCACAAGGGCTGAGAACAAAATCCAACCAATACACATGTTCGCAAAGCAGCCTCAGCAAGAAGCAGAGTGCTCAAAAAAATAAGATAGGTAAGGTTGGAGGCAGCTTTAGAAAGGGCAGGCGAAACGGCTACTCTGAGAAGATGAGATTTGAGTTGATTTAAAGAGCAGTTTCTCAGCTACATGAACCACACCTAGTGATCTCAGTAGACACCCATGGCCCAAGCCACTTTACTGGACAACATAGGTACAGAATATTCTCTTGCCATAGAACTTTCCATGGACAACTCATTGGGGGGTAGGAGGGTGGGAGACAGGGGCAGGTAAATCTAAATTTTTTGGCCAGGTATATAAGACTTCAAGTGATCTGAGGGCTCCTTGCCTGTCCTGGCTCATTCACCACCAGCTCTCCCTTGGATACTCAGTTCTGGCTGCTATTCACACCCGACAATTCCCCAACATACGTGTCTCACATCCCCTCATAGCCTCTTAAGCTAACATGTGAACGTATGAACATGTATATATGCCTGTGTATGTGCCCGTGAGTGTGCAGATGTGCTCCCATGTAGCATTCTACCCTTTCTTACAACCATGGTACATGAGGATATGCATCCTAAACCTTATTCAGCTATTCAACCCACCTTTAAGTAGCCAGGCATGGTTAGTGGCTACTGCACTGGATGGCACAACACCCACCGGCTGTCAGGAGCTATGGTTTCAGAGAAGGGAGTGACAGCCAGAGCTGCGGAGGAGACAAGCTTTGTGGAGGACAGAGAGACAGCCAGCAAGGTAAGGCAGCAATGAGGTAGCAGCTTTCTTTGGGCAGGGTGAGAATATTATAAAATTAGGTTATGGTTACTTCAAATACCCTGAAATTTTTGATTTGTCACCCAAAGTAGGTAAATATTATATTACTTATGTAAATTATGTTTCAGTAAATTCTCTAAAACATAAGACAAATGGCTCAGCCATTAAAGTTTTGTCCTACAAACATGAGGACTGGAGTTTGGATTCCCACCCAGGAAGCTCTGTAAATGCCAGGTTGGCATGGCGACCCACCCACGATTCTAGCCTTGAAAGGCAGAGACAGGGCTCCCCAGAGCAAGCTGGCTAGGAAGACGAGGCATATGGCAAGATCTGGGTTTTAATGAGAGACCCTGTCTCAATGTATAAAGTGGAGAGTGACTGACGTCAACCTCAGGCATGCGTACCTACATGTGTGGGGAAAACACAAACACACATGTGGAACGGAGTGTGGGTAAGGGGGGAAAACAAGGTAGAGGCCCCGTGTCTGCATGCATGTGACTGTCTCCCCCTCTGCTCTTTTGCTTCATGGTCTAGCCTGGTCCACAGTCTAGCCTGCTGCTCTTTGCTATTCCCTGCTTCGGAGTCCTCATTCTTTCTATAGCTCCAGAATATTCCATCATATGACATCACCTGCCACTGGACTCGAGGGGATGATCTCCAGTCCTGGCTGCTGCAGACAATAGTATCTTAGCATAGACCTTCACAGAGTCAGAGTCGCCCCGTGACCTCTTACAGGCTTCACAAAGCTTGCTTCGTGGGCTGTGCTGGCTTCCAGGCTCCCAGGGCAGCGTGTGGGAAAGCGCTTCCCAGGCCTCACTGGTGTGTTCATGTGGCTTTAAATATGCATCTCTCAACTGGGCATGGTGATGCACACTATGATCCCAAAATTTGGGAAGCTGAGGCAGGGGGATTACTGCAAGCTTGAGCTGTCCTAGGATGCATCGCAAGGCCATCATTGCTAATTAAACTAAAGCAACAACAGACTCTGAGCCTGCCTTATTACCAGTGGGGACCAGTAGCTGCTGTGTAGAGCTGCGCTCTGCTTGCCCGCGTCCTTTTTGCACTTTCTGACAGGTGACTCATCTTGTCCATGTGGTCTTCTAGAACAGCATCGACCTTTCCAGGATCAAATCTTGGTGACCCTAGTTTGACATTTGTCTTTGCCAACTTAATTTATGGCATGCTCTTTTGTTTTGATCACCATATAGAATGTTAAGAGGTTTTCTTTCATTATACTGAATTCATCCACCTTTTTATTTATTTATTTTTCTGCCTCTTGTATTTACCATGAGAAAAAGACCTTGCCAGATACAGAGGCTGAAAGGAGACTACCCATTCTTTGTGGATCTATGATTTTGCCTTTAAATTAAAACTGAGATCCACGGGATCCTCCCCTTCTCTCAGGGGCTGCCCCCTTTACTCAGTATTGCACATTTGTAAATGTTAGACTTATTTATCTTTATTTTATGTGTATGTGTGTTTTGCCTGTATGTGTGTATACATGTATGTAGTATGTATGTATGTATGCATGACTGTGTCAGAAGAGGGTGTCCGATCATCTGGAACTGGAGGTATGGTTGTGAGCCATCATGAGGGTGCTAGGAACTGATCCGAGATCCTCTGTAAGAGCAGCAAGTGTTCTTAACCAATGAGCCATTTCTCCAGCTTAGCACTGTTCACTAACAAGTCTTTGAGGGGACCCATTGATCTGAGGCCTTGACTTTATCTTAGACCAACTTTCTGTGAACTAGAACCCATGTCTGCCTGTCCACCTCTGCCTGTCTGTCTTTGCATGTCTGATGCCAGAGCTGGTTTGATTATTAAGCATTTATAGTAAAATCTTTCCAGACATCCCTAGACAAACAGCTTTCTTCCTTTGGTCTCAGTGTCTGGTGTGGCTCAGACCTGGATGTGCCTCTGTAGGAAACTTCAGCATTTTGCCAGTGTTGGGGGTACTCTTGAGACCCAGGACCCTCGAGAGCCTCCAGGGGCCACTGCTCCTGTGTTCTCGTGCACCCTAAGCCCCCACAGAGCCAACCCATCTGGCTTCACCAGGATTGCTCTGTGGGAAGTGGAGCTGGAGTCCACTTGCTCTTTCTCTCATCACTCTGACAAGGGTACGTGGCTCTGCTGCGGATGGCCATGCCTCACTGAAGACGCCTCAGTGGAAAGTCATTTCCACTGACCCCAGAGATGTCTTGGTAGGCTGTGGCTACCATTGCATTTAAACTCCACAGGGCCACTTGAAGGGCTGCACTGCCTGCATCTGCACTGTCTCCCTTAGCAGATGACATCAAGATGGCTCTGGTCTGCCCCTGAGCACAGCATTTCTACTATGGAGTATTCAAACACAAGTTAAAATCCCCTACACCATGGTAGCACATACTATGGGATATCATTTCTGGGCCTTACTAGCCCTCCTTTCTCCTTAAACAGAGAGCCTGCCTGTGGCACTCTCCAGCAGGGTGACCTTAGTTAAGCCCCTTTGTCTATTTTCCCAGCTGCCACACTGCCTCTTAGAAGGGCAAGGTACTCAAGGCCCCAGGAAGGTCAGCCTCTGAGCTTGGGGCCTGGCACCTGGGCCTCTGGCCTTCCACCAGGACACCTGCCAGTCATCTCCTGCCACCCTCACCAGCCAACCTGCCAGTCATCTCCTGCACCTCCCACCAGCACACCTGCCAGTCATCTCCTGCACCTCCCACCAGCACACCTGCCAATCATCTCTTGCCCCTCCCACTAATGGCTCAGTTCCCTTGCGGCTGGAGTTCTCAGCATCCACACCAGCATCTTTTCTCTTCCCCATCATTCCAATGTCCCATCTAGTCCTCAAAACTCTCAGTGGATCTCCACTGTTCATTTCTTATTATCATTGCAAGCTTTATTTTTGAAAGAACTGTAGATTTAAGCATTGTGTAGAGGCCCTGGGCACCCTTGACCCTCTTTCCCCCAGTGCTAGCATTGTGAACCACGCTCTCAGTTACTTTTGAGATAGAAGATTGTATTATGGTTCTGACTTGGATCTAGAGATCTGGGTTCAAATTCTGACTTCAGGTCAACAAGCTTGGCAACTTATATTGCTCTTCAGAACTCCAGTTTCCTTGAGTGAAAATGTATAATAAAGGCACACCCCATCCCAGCACTCAGGAGGCAGAGGCAGGTGGATCTCAGTGAGTTCAAGGCCAGCCTGGTCTACATAAAGAGTTCAAGACAGCTAAGCCATGACAGTTACACAGAGAAACCCTCTCAAGAAAAACAAAAAAAAAATAACAGAAGGAAATAGGCAAGGAGTCCCCTCAAGTTCAAGACCATCTTGATCTATATATCAACCTGCAAGCCAGCAGGGGCTCCATACTGAGATTTCATCTCAAATCTAGAGGCGGGAGAAGGGTGGGTGGACACAACTTACTTTGTAACCTGATAGTAAGTCGTCTAAGTGTCAAAACTTCCTAGACTAGTCATTGTAATGTAAAACAGCTACGTAAGCTAGGAAAATGTGACTGGAGTTGGGCGGGGTGACTCATCGAGGAGGTTGACCTGGGTATCTACATAGTGCATTCTACCCCAGCCTAGTGTAAGGAAGACACAACTCTTACCTCAAAACAAAACAAAACAAAAAAGTGACTGCTAAAGGCACGCCCCTTAAAGAGTCTTTGAAGCTTATTATGAGATGATACAAAGTTTTCAAAAAAGAGATTAACATATGAGTGCCATAATAATGACTTGTAGTGGCCTAGCCTTGACACTTAATAAATAATAGTGACCTAGATGGCCTTGCCCTGGATGGCCTTGCCCTGGATGGCCTTGCCCTGGATGGTCTTGCCTTGGATGGTCTTGCCCTGGATGGTCTTGCCCTGGATGGTCTTGCCCTGGATGGTCTTGCCCTGGATGGTCTTGCCCTGGATGATCTTGCCCTGGCTTGCCCTTTCCTGGCTGCAGACTTCTTTGTTCTCTCTTCACCAGGAACACTGACTCTCCTCCCAATTTTTCCTTGTAGTCTTCCCTGGCCCCAGGACCTTTGCATATGATGTTCACCCCCACACTCTTTCTGTTACCTCTGTTTACTCTAGTCTTTACCCCACACATTGCTTTGCTTCTTATCAGAGAGTCCTCTGTCAGCCACACACCAACCCTGTAGGAGGTTCATTTCATAGGGCTATGTGTGTTAGATTTCCTCTATAGAGAATCACTTCAAGATACAAACATCTAACACAACTGTCTCTCGACTCTCTCCTCCCCAGACTGTGAGAACATAAAAATCGAAAGTGCATGATCTTTGCCCATCAAAGTATTCCTAGAACCTGGCAAAGGGCATGGTCTTGAGAAGAGAGCAGTGAATACTTGTTAAAGGAATCACTGAACAAATGGTGAGAGAAAAAAGTAGAGAGAGGGAAAGCAATAAGGACGTGGTGAATATTGATCAGCAAACACTTACTGAACACTTACTATGCACCCCAGGTACACACTATCTCATTTAACCTGTGGAAGTCCTTCTTTATCCAGCTTTATGCTTTCATCTGACTGATATGTTTATTTTATGTCTGTTTTTCTCATTCATGTAAATATAGGAACTCAGAACTTGAATCTTCTTTCCTCCTCCATCTCTAGGGAGGGTACCAATGCCTGGAACAGCACTGATGCTGGGGGGGGGGGGAGAAATACATAAATGGATGGATTATCTATCACAAGGAAGATGTGAGGTTGGTATAACTACTCTGTCACTCTTTTAAACGTATTTATTTTATTTGAGAATTTTCTACATGTGTAGTGTATTTACATCATTACCACCTCCCCTCTCCTCTGCAACTCCTCCCATTCTCCCACTCTCTCTTAAACTATTGCTCTCTCCTTTAATTATTATGTGACATAAATATGTATGTATGTGTTGTAGTTAGGGTTACTATGGCTGTGATGACTCACCCTGACCAAAAGGAAGTTGGGGAAGAAAGGGTTTATTTCACTTGAAATTCTACAGCATAGTTCATCATCAAAAGCAGTGAGGACAGGAACTCAACCAGGGCAGAAACCTGGAGGCAGAGCCGATGCAGAGGCCATGGAGGGGTGCTGCTTACTGGCTTGCTCTCCATAGTTTGCTCAGCCTCCTTTCTTATAAAAACCAGGACCACCAGTCCAGGGATGACAATACCCACAATGGGCCAAACCTGCCCCCATCAATCACTAATTAATGAAATAGTCCTACCAGCTTGCCTATAGCCTGATCTTATGGAGGCATTTTCTCAGTAGAAGCTCATCTCCGGTGGCTCTAGTTGTGTCAACTTGACATAAAACTAGTCAGCATGGTGTGTGTATAAAGATAACCTACTGAGTCCACTTAGTGTTACTCATATGTACATGTGTTTAGGGCTGATCACTGGGAACTGAAAAGCCTATCAGGGGGATCATCTCTGGAAAAGACTGATTCTCCATCTCTCAGGAGCCGTTAATTACCTGTAGCTCCTCATCTATGGGTGTGGCCTTGTGCAAGCTTTGCATCCACACTGGCTTGCTAACTGTTGTTGTCATTGTTCAGGTCTCCTTTAGATGACCATATATTGTTCCTTCCTCGATGTGTTCTGAACCTTGTGTAGGAATTGTATTGTAGATGTATCAGCTGGGGTGTAGCACCCCACAGTCATTTGTTCTCTGCATCTTGACCAGTTGTAAATTTCTGCCATGGTCTCTGTCAGCTGCACAATGAAGCTTCTTTGACGAGGGCCGAGAACTACATTTATCTGTGGTTAGAAGGATGCAGTTAGAGATTATGCTGGCTTAGGGGAGTAGTAGGTTCTCCTCTGAGATCCAGGACCTCACTAGCCACTGGCCACTGGCTGGGTTTAGAGTACGATTTCTTTCCTATTGAGCACGTCTAACCTCCAATTAGACAATGTTGGTTGCCCCCAAGATGTGCGTGCCATCAGTGCACCCTGGGGGCCTCTTCCAGGCTGGTCATTGTTGTGGTTTGTTGGCATTCACCATCTGGGTAAGACTTTTAATTGCTTTTCTCCTTCGGCGGCTCACATGGCTCTTTCAGATACTATGAGAGCCATTCCTCTGGGTGGAGCCTTCGAGGTCAGTTCCGGCTGGATTCCCTCCAAATCCTTTTGCTGAAGTGCATGGTGTCTTGAGCATGCACTTTCAAGTCCTGGGGTTGGGAGGCATGCACAACACAGACCAGCTGTGGAGCAGAGAAAGAAGAACTGAAGATGGCATGAGATTTACAAAGTGCTAAATAGAAAGAGGACTCAGTAAAAAACAATGTCCTGGGATGGTCTAGACTTAGCACTTGACAAATAATAATGCCCTGGAATGGTCTATCCCTGCCTACTTTTCCTGTCCATAGCATATTCTTGCTTCTCTGATGCTCTAACTTCTTCCTGGGAAGCCCCTACCTCCTAAGGGCCCTGTCACCTCCCAGTGACACCATATCCTAGGGCTAAGTTCACCGTGCATAGACCTCAGAAACACTGCAGATGCAAGCCATAGGCAGAGGAAACTGAAAACTGGAGAAACTGAGCCAAGGTTGGGGATGGACCCGGGCCTTTGAACCTAATAAGCCTTCACCCCGAAGTCCGAACTCTTAACTGAGTGCATCTTCTGGGTTGGATTTTCCCAGAAACAGACCTGAGATGAGAAACAAGGAGTTTATTGGGTGGATGATTCCAGGAGTTTCCACAGGAGACAGGAAAGCTAGGCAAGAACAGCACCAAGGGTCTCCAGTGGGAACCAATGGATAACCTATCTCAGCATTACCAGGGGGGATTGCAGGCAGATACCTGCTCCGTAGGCCACCCCGAGGGTTGATCATGGGCATCAACTCCCTGAAGGACTGACTGGCCCTGCTCTCAGCATTGACTTGGGGATGAGCCACACCCAGACAAAAAGCCTCCAGCAAAGAGCTGTTGTACTTTCTCCCAAAAGGCCACAGAGGGACCCTGGCAGGGCTGTTTTGGGAATCCCACACAGTCACACTCCGAAAAGCTGCCCCGTCTTCCCCAGGATGACATTTAAAGGCCATATACATGCTAGAGGGAAACCTTGTCCCCTTGGCAGCACTCCACCTCCACACCCCACGCCTCTCCTCACACTTCTTGTGACCTATGGTTCTTCAAGTCTCAGCTTAAGCCACATGATAGATGTGGCCTGGCCCAGGCTTACCACAGCTCTCTTACGGGTATAATCTTCTCCAAGTGTGAAAATTTTAAACTAGTTGATGACATTTAAACATCAACGTATTCACACAAAACTCCAAATGTCCAACTTTTCCTGGCAACATAAAAAGATCGACAGTCTAGGCTTCTATCCCTGCTTGGCCAGAGCCACAGGAAGCCGAACGGCTGTCCTCATTCAACGGGGCAGGTGACACTACCTGCCTTCCCAACCCTTCCTCCCCCATCCTGGACCCAGAGCTTGGTCCCCATCTTCTCAGCCAGCAGAGCCACTGAGGGGAAAACCCTGACAGGGCCATGTTCTTGAGGGCCTGCAGCTTGATCTTGGGTGGTCCCATTCAGCTCCCCTTTCCTCCCTCCAGTCACAGCTGGCCCCTTAATGACTTAGAAACTGTCCCCTGTCCCCAGCATTTTCTGTAGTCCCTCACTGTCCCTCCATCCCGGCAGATAGCACCACAGCCTGAATCCCCAGGATTCGCTGACAAGGGCTTGTCCCTTGCCCCATGAGTGTGCTCCGTCCGAACTCGAGGGACTGGGTTCTCAGACCTACCTTGTCTTAACAAGATGGCCTTGTTTAAGCTTATCCTCCAGCACACAGTCTCTCTAAGGACAGAATCTTTGAAGCCTGGAATCATTCTTCCACAGCCTGTGGGTCTATATTCAGTGTACAGGTAGCTCTCCCTCATGGAGAGCTATGTTCAATACATGACGCCCGCTTCTGCATTTCTTCCTCCAAGTCCTCTTGTGTAGACCCTCTTGCTACAATGGCCTGGGCCTACCTTCCTAAGCATTTGGCTTTGGTGCAACTCTGAGCCTTGTGGGGCTGCCCTCTTCCAATTCCCACCTTGGGGGAACCTACACATCTTTAAGCCCTACCCTACATACAAGGTCCACTCACCATTGTGGGTGTGCACACATGGGAAGCAAACAATTGGGTGAGCCCTCAGCCTGGGTCCCTCAGCTGTGGCCACCTAGCCACCTTCCCTCCCCTCTCCAAGTCTCACCTCACACCTCACCCTCCACACCTTCCCCTCTATCACATGTTGCTCCTGTGATAACCACGCTGGGGCAGCCAAGAGTCAGCCAGCCCCCTGTTCAGTGCCAAAGACATTGTCTATACAACTGCAAAATGGAGTGAATGATGATCGACCATTTGACTCTGTAGAAGCATGGTCTCTCTAGAAGTGTGGTCTGGTTTAGGAACTGTTTTTATTTTAATTATTATGAGGATTGACATGTTAATTATAAAAATGAACGAGTTTCACAGTGGTATTTCCATGTGTGTGTGTATACAACATGCTTCGATCATGCTTGGCCTCTGTGTGCTTGGCCACTCCCGCCCCTCCCACACCAGCCTTTCACAGGCCTGACATTTCCTCATCTGTGTTCAGTTTGTTCTTTTTATTTTCTACTTTCCCCTTCCTCCCCTCCCACTCCATCTCCTCTCTCCTCCTCTTTCTTCTTCCCCTACTTCTCATCCTCTCTACCAGCTTCATTTTTAACTTTTTTTTTAAAAAAAAAATAAATAAATGAAACAGGGTCTCACAGTACAGAATGTGACATCACACAATGAGAGGCTGGCCTTGACCTCACCAGGGATCCCAGACCAGATTAGAGCTCACACTGATTTTCCTGCACTGGAATCACAGGCACTTGCCACATGACAGCCTTTTCATTGTTTCATTTTTTGTTTTCCACATATGAGAGAAAACATGTGATTCTGTCTTTCTACATCTGTCTTGTGCTGAGCATGATGACTTTCATTGCATCCACTATGCTGAGGAGGACAGAATGTCAATATTCTTTATGACTCAGTAAACCATACCCCCAACACACACACACACACACATACACACACACACACATGCACGCACACACACATTCATCTGTAGGTGAACACCAAGCCTGACCCAATATCTAGGCTGCTATGACTTGAACTATAATGGACACGCATGTGCAGATATCTCCTTTGTATGCTGACCTCATTTCCTTCAGTTATATTCCCGGGAGTGGCATGGCGCTGTCATATGGTATTTCTATTTTTAGATTTTTGAGGAAGCTCCCTACTGACTTCCACGGCAGTGATGGTAATTTACATCCCTACCAAAAATCTGTAAAGGTCCACGTTCCCCACATACAGCATTTGTTACTTATCTGTTTTATTATTACTTTTCTCATCAGACGAGATAAAATCTCAATGCCATTTTGATTTGCCTTTTTCTGATGGCTTAAGGATACTGAGTGCTTTTTTGTGTGTATTTAAAAAAAAAAATCATTTTACCTCCTGGCTTGAGCTGTAGCTGTTCAGTGTATCTGCCTACTTACTGATTGGATTATTACAAGACTCTTCTTGTTAAGCCTTTGAGTTCTTTCTATATTGTGGCTACTAATCCCACGTTAGATGAATAATTGACAGACTTCCTCCCACTTCTTTCTCTTCTCTCTTGTATGTGTATTTTATGGGGGAGTACTCCCCAGTGAAACTCATGGGGGACAGGAGCTGTGTGGGGAGAGAAGCAGAAGGTTGGCGCAGCCTGATACTGTGACGTGCACCCTTCAGTGTATTACAGTCTACTGGTTCCCATCAGCTAAAGCCAAGGTCTTCTGGAGAGGGTGCAGGCAAGAGAAGCCAGTGCCCTGGAGCCAGGCCTGGGGGATCCTGCAAAGTGGATAGAGGCCTGGTGGGACCTGCCTTGTGGAATTGCTGGGTGGGTGAGACCAGTCCATGTGTCTAAATACCAAGATAGGGCTGGGGATACATCTTGCGGTTACAGTGCTTGCTTGCCATGTTCAAGGCCCTGGGATTCTGGGGGAGAAATATACTGAGGGTCACAGAGTGGTCTGAATGCAAAGTCCCCCATTGCCTCAGGTATTTGAACCCCTGTCTTCAGTTGGTGGCACTGTTAGGTGCAGCTTAGGAGGTGCAGCCTGGTTGGAGGAAGTGCATCACTTAGCTGGGGCTCTGAGAGTTAACGGTTTCCTTCTCTGCTTTGTGTTTTCAGCTCCCAGTCCCTGCCACAGTGAAAGCCACTGGTTGCCATGCCTCCTCTCTGCCATCATGTACTCTTACCCTTCTGGAACCAGGGTAATAGGTTAGTGGCTACTGGGAAATAGACTGATGGCCAGTTTCTTCTCTAAGATGCTTTGGTCCTGGTGTTTTATCACAGCAACAGAAAAGTAAGGGATGCAGGTGGGAACTGAAATGTTGCAACTCTTTCTTGGAAAACCAGCTGCCAGTCCACCTGAAGCCTTCCTCTGTGCCATTCATTGTTCTTCAGAGTTAATTGGCCTCCTCCTTGCTTGGTGTGTGTTGTTATTTTCTACGTGTGTTCTATACACACACACATACACACACACACACACACACACACACACACACACAAGTGGCCAGAGAAAATACCATGCTCATAAAAAAAATCCTCCCAGTTCTGCAATGTACAGGGTGGAATGTCCCTCGCTCTGTTCCATCTTTGCTGGTGGCATTTGGTACTGTGAATATGTCACCCTGACTTTTTTCCCTCTACCCTCAAAATCCCTTAAAGGGCAGGGACTGTTTTGTAAATTTCTTTATCTCTGACTCAAAAAAGAAAAATGCCCATGTAGCCCACGAGCCAGATTGTCTCAAGTTCTACATGATAGGGTGAGGTGTAGGCTGCACCTTTCTAGCCTCCCACTGCCACCCAGTGCCCCAGTCAGGAGCCCAGCCACAGGCCCGAGACTTTAGTCGCCAGTGTGTCCTGGTAGAAGTTCTCCAATAAGTAAGGTGAAAACACACCTTGGAGTTCACTGTGAAAGATAAGTTCCATCCACTGAGAAACTGATATCCGTTCATTGTATGCTTTTTGCATACAAGGATTATCTGTGAGTGTGTGTGTACATGTACATATGTGAGTGTACATGTCTGTATGTGTATGTGTGCATGTTTGTGTGCATGTGCATGTTCCTATGTGTATGCAATGTGCGTAAGTATGAAAGTCAGGACAATATCACATTGTCTTTCTTTACCTTCCACCTTGTTGAGTCAGCCTCCCTCCCTCCCTCCCTCTCCCTCTCCCTCTCCCTCCCTCTCCCTCTCCCTCT
>NW_022196903.1:107238254-107241925 GCF_008632895.1 Mastomys coucha | reverse complement strand
TCTCCCCCCTCCCTCTCCCTCTCTCTCTCCCTCTCTCTATCTCAAGTGCTTTACTTGTTGAGCTTTCTCCCCAGTCAGGCCCCTAGTAGGATCATTATTTTGTGCCTGTGTAGTTACTAATTTCATCTGACTAAAACAGTAGCATGTGGGCATTGAGGGGAGTCAGAAAGCTGAAGGCAGCTTTAATTCTGGCATGACAAAAGCCCTGGGAGAACTTTCCCAGCTGCAGGTATGTTTCTCTCTCCTGAGGAAGTCAGGGATGCTGGACATCCCAGCTCACCCTGAGCATGTTCTCTCCTCTCTCTTCTTCCTGGTCCTGCAGACAGGAGCACCCATTTTCCTCCTGCCTTCCAGTTCCATCTCCCAAGAACTCTCCAACTTTCAGGAGTCTGTCAGGGCCCTATTTTTAGTGGAGTGAGACTTCTGCGGGGTGTCCAGATTGGCGCACTTCCTCTTTACCAGATGGGCTGCTGCAACTATGGAGCCTACTGCGTCCTCAGTTCCCGCTGTGGTCACCTCATGTAACCTTTGACAGTTCTGCAACCTCACCCTGCCCAGCTCCAGTTCACTCCCAGATGTGGAAACAGAGGCTCAGAGAGGACCACTGACTACTTGTGACCCAGTTCCACATGCAGTAGGGAAGTCTCACCCCAGACCCTCAGCTTATTGCCATCCATCAGGGGGGTATGGTGTTTCCTTCCTGACACTCACATGATCCTTTGTGCCTTTGAGATGCTCAGGACCTCAACCTACCAGAGAGGAGGAGTGTGTGTGTGTGTGTGTGTGTGTGTGTGTGTGTGTGATGTCAGTACCAAGCATTGATCTGCCTCCTAACCAGGGCCACCAGCTGCCAGTCTGAGGACCTACAACACACATCATAGCTGTGCTCTTTGGTACCCCTAAAGTTGTGCATTTTAAAAGTTTGTGGATGGCATTTAACGATCAAGAATGCTCATATAAAAATTCAAATGTCCAGCTTCTTTTATAAACTGAAAACACCCTAAGTTCCTATCAGTGCTTGGCCACAGTCAAATGGAGCTGCACATTGCCCATCCCCAGATGCCACAGTCTTCAAGTGTGCCTTATGGCCTCCCTGCAGTCAGCACCTGATGCCAGCTCACCTTGAAGGTAGCATTGCTATCTCATAGGTAAGGTCCAGACAGAGAACAGAAAACCCCAGTGAGCCCACCCCACTTGGAGTCACTTGGTCCTCATAGGGGTTTGAGGGTGGCCTCCTGGTTTCTATGGTACCTCCCAGATCATCTTGAAAACCTCCAGCACCTTAGTACACAGTTGGTGCTCAGGAGGAGCTGTGGCTGAATGCTCCTCAGATGAGCCCAAGGTATGTATGATTCTTTTTTTGTTTGTTTTTTGGTTAGTTTTTTCGAGACAGGTTTTTTCTGTGTAGCCCTGGCTGTCCTGGAATTCACTCTGTAAACCAGACTGGCCTTGAACTCAGAAATCCTCCTGCCTCTGCCTCCCAAGTGCTGGGATTAAAGGCGTGCACCACCACTGCCCAGCTGATTCTTTAAACAGATGAACCAGTGGATTCAGAGGCTAACATCATGCCCCTGGCCCCATGGAACTATAAGCTACCACACTGCCTTTTGACTCCTGACTTTTGTTTCCTGAGACAGAGTATCACTATGTAGCGTAGGCTAGCATGAGACTTTGTAGCCTGGAGTCTACATCATACTCCTACATCATAGGAGTGAGTTGGGTTTTTTCCTTCTTCTTCTTTTTTCCTCTTTCCAACTTGGCTGCTGGTTCCTGAAGATTGTACAAGAGACTGTTGCTAAGCCAGTGCTTTGACACTCAGACTGGGGAGAGACTGCTCAAGAGAGAAAGAGGCATCTTCCTAGAAGGGCAGCGTGGCACAGAATTTGATGTTTGTGGAGAGCAGCATTGAGACCTAAGGGAAGGGTGTGGGAAGGCATTGGATGGAGCCCTAAGGCTTGAGGAATGGGGCCCCTGTGGGGCTTCTGGGGTGTCTTAGTTAGGGTTACTATTGCTGTGAATAAACACAGTGACCAAAAGCAACTTGGGGAGGAAAGGATTTATTTGGCTTACACCTCCATTTCACTGTTCATCAGGGAAAGAAGTCAGGATAAGAACTCAAGCAGGGCAGGAACCTGGAGGCAGGAGCTGATACAGAGGTCATGGAGGGGTGCCGCTTACTGGCTTGCTCCTGAAGGCTTGCTCAGCCTGCTTTCTTATAGAACCTAGGACCACCAACCCAGAGATGGCACCACCATAAAGGACTGGGCTTTCCCCCATCAATCACTATTTAAGAAAATGCTCTACAGGCTTGCCTAAAGCCAGATCTTTCAGAGGCATTTTT
This sequence comes from Mastomys coucha, assembly GCF_008632895.1. Taxonomy (NCBI): domain Eukaryota; kingdom Metazoa; phylum Chordata; class Mammalia; order Rodentia; family Muridae; genus Mastomys; species Mastomys coucha. The sequence continues at coordinate 107,239,584 of NW_022196903.1, read as the reverse complement.
CCAATTGATGCTCCCTCCTCTCTGATGACTCCAGCTTGTATCAAGCTAACATAAAACTACCTAGCACATAGAAATACTAGGGAGCTACCTCAAGGCTTCGGAGTAGGACTAGCATGATCAATGTCATGCTTCAAGTCATAACTGAGGTTGTGAGAAAGTTCAAGAGCTAAGAGCAGATTCTGGGGAAAGTCCAGAGGGATGTGCTGGCTGGTGAGTGGGAACCACCTGGGTGGGGTTGCTTAGCAGGCCCACCATGTCTTCAGCTGGGATGAAGGAGTCGAAAAAAGACAGGCATAGATGTGGCATTGGTAGAGAGATGTCCTACGGGGTGCCCAAGGATGGTGTAGAAGATACAGGTGTGGCCTGCCAAGCCGAGTGTGGATCAGTGAGAACCTAGCCCTGAGCCAAGCCAAGCTTGGGGACACCTTCTGTCACACCTAAGGGATCTCCACCTAGTGGCTGACTCCCAGCCCCCTCTCGCTGCCTCCTAGCTAAAACCCTGCATAGAAGTAACTGGTGCTCCACCCCAGGGCTGAAGAGTTCAGGCCTGGTGAATTTGGGCCCACAGATGGTGTCAAGGTCCAGAGTGTCCCCTGAAAAGAGATATCCCAACCTGAGAACTGCAGATCTGCTCACAGTGACCCTCCCTCACTAAGGAGACCAACCAGGGGAGGTCAGTTACCCTGCTGGGTCCATCGGGTGGGGGTTCACCTTCTATTCGCCTGCCTTCTGCGAGGAGTGCATTTGGCTTTTTATAAAGCCAATAAATAAATAAACAAGCGGGCATGATTAATTGATGGCATGGCGCGGACCCAGGCGCTGGTAGTCAGTGGCCTGGCTTCTGCAGGAGCTCAGCTTTTCTGCGACTTGGGGCCTGCGCCAAGGAGGGGAAGCCAAAGTGGGGAGGTTGTTTCCCGGGGTGCCTGGGGTTTTCAATTTGCTTCGAAGGCAGGGCCCCTTGTCCTGGATGCCTCCAGGCCCTAGTGGGGCCACAACAGAAGCTGAGAGCCAACCATTGTCCTTTCTAGGAGTGTTAAAGATCTCAGGGCTAAAACCCTCAGCGTCAATCCGGACAATCCCTCCAAAGCTGGCCTCGCCGCAGACCCTCTCACCCTGCGTCACCCACGGGTTTACCTTGGTGGTGGTGGGGAGTTGTTCTGACCCATGGGCAGAGATGGGGAAAAGGAATGTTTAGGGTCTCTTAGTGAGGGGTGTTTGGGGAAGGGGCTACGACCAGCAGACAGAGATGGAGCTAGCTCCCCAGGAGAGAAACGCGTCCTCATGGCCCACCAGCGTGAGTGGCGGGGCGAGCGAGGGCGGCGGGGGCGGG
>NW_022196903.1:107205645-107238101 GCF_008632895.1 Mastomys coucha | reverse complement strand
GCGGCGGCGGGGACGCAGGGCCGGGCCGGGCCGGGCGCGCAGCAGGGGCGGCGGCAGCGGCAGCGGCAGCGGCGGCGGCGACGGCGGCATCGTCGCCCCGGAGCGGGTGCAGGTGAGGGTCGGCGGGACCGGGCCGGGGCCTCTGTTCCCCGCTGCCCGCACGGGCTCCGCCACCTTTCCCGCGGCTTCTTTCCTGTAGTCCCGGGGACCCAGCGGCCTCGGCTGCAGCCAGGGCTTGACCAGGGGGGGGGCCAGTGTCCGCGGTGTCAGCGGTGACCTTGAGCGGGCACTCGGCGGCGGGCGCGGCGCGGGGAGGGGGCGCGCAAACTTTCCGGAGCTAGGGGCGTTCAGAGCGCGGGGACCCCCTTCAGCCTGTCCCCCCCACATATCACCCGCCTCCTGCACCTGGTTTCTCCCATTGGTATCAGGTAGGGCTGTGCTTTCGTAGTCTGGTGCCCCCAGCGCCGGGGATGCTATCTGAGCTGTGGACAGGGACAGAGGCTAGCGGCTTCTCTCCCCAAAAGTGGCTTCCCGTTGTGCTAGAGAGCTTTCTACCCTATGCTCTGTGCATCTCAGGCCTCACCTTTTCTGGGCGCCCTCCATCTGCCCACAGTTCTTCCCAAAGCTCGCATGGGTCCCCCACCTGGTGATAGGAGAGCTCCAAAGCTCGGAAGGCCAGCCGTTTGTCACTAGAACCGCAGTGTGGGTTTTCGGCTCCGCTGCACAAGCTGTTTGTGAAAGTGGCCTTGGGCCGGTTTGTCTTAGGCCCTCATGGCGGACCACTGTGTTTCTGGACACCTGGGTTCACCCCGGGGCCTGGTGACCCCAGAGAGCCTGGTCACTCCAGAGGAATGGATGTTTTGGCCATAGGGGGTGCCCTTGCTCTAGAAACACAGCCTCTTAGATCGTTACCCTTGGAAAAGGGACATGAGGCCCAGAGAGGGTGAGCCAGCCTCAAGGTCACACAGCCAGGAGAAGATGGAGAACTGAGCTTTTTTTCTTATCAGGATTTATTTGGTTCCTATGAGAGAAGGTTCTGGATCTAGGATGTCCAGCTTCTTATTAGACCTGGGACTCTAGCAAATCACTGCCTCCCCCCTCCGTTTCCTTATATGTAAAATAGTAATAGCTATTTCATCAGGGCTCTTTTGACAGCTAACTGAGCCAGTGTTCTTTACTTTTGCCACAATGCTTAGTACACGGTCTGTGACAAACCAGCCAACCCACCCACCCTTGGCATGATTCCTTTCCGTGCCCAGTACTGGAATAAAAGCCTGGTTCCCTCCTTCTGCTTCTGGGTTCTAGATGAGGTGGGCTCTCCCCTGTACCTGCTGGGCCTGTAGCTCTATGTATCCTGTCCTTGTAGAAATGAAGACCCAGCACCCTCATGAGCCTACTGCTCCCAATGGGCAGCTTCATGGGGCCGTGGTTTCCTGCAGCCTCCGAGGAGGAGATCAATACCAATTCCCAACTGGGACAGGAAGTTGGGTGCTGCCGTGGCCAGGGGCTGTGGGGAACACACTCCTGCTCCCCTCTGTCGGGCATAGGTTCCCACTTCCACCTGATCTACTCTTCTTACCTCAATGAGAGGTTGTCCCTCCTCCCTCTCCAGTGGGGATGGCAGCAAGGTCTAGGTGTGGGGTAGGGACTGAGGCTCACTCACTTACCTACTCAGGTGCACAGCCTTGATCCCTGCCTAAGACCTATGGGAAGTCACTCACCAGCTGCCAGCAAGGCAGCTCCTGCCAGATGCCAAGCATGTCTCAGACCTGGAGACATAGTCATTCATTTGATTTTATTAACTACATGCTAAGCACTCCTTAGTGTGCCAGGGGCACATTGGTAAATAAAAATAGACCTGGCCTCAGCCAGCCAGGCTGGCTATATAGCTTCTCATCTAAACCTAGACTCTTGAGAATAAGCCAAACAGTACCAGGGCCAGGCAGAAACCAGGAAGACCCAGCCACACTGGGACCTGGGCTGTCTGGCCTGTGGTATTCACATGCCAGTCTCCAGAGAGAGCTGTTAAGTGCACACAGGCATGCTTTGGGTCAGCATCTGATTCATCTCTCACAAATCCACAAGACTGGTACCACCATATACATCATATATATGCAGCTAGTTAGGAGTGGAATTGGAACCTTTCTCTTCTTTTAACTGCTCTGCTATGCTCTGTCTCAGAGATGAGGAATACCAGAGCCTGGGGTGCTCACATCTCTCTTATAGACCCTAGCAGGTGGCTGCCAGCCAGCAGCACAAAGGCTGTGGTGGACACGAAGTAAAAAAGCAGACCGACCTGGGGTTGGGAGATGGTGAGGTGTGGTACCCTGCTTCTGCATAGAGAAGTCAGCTTCAGCCTCCTGGAAGAGGGGACCTTTGACTTGGACTTTGATGGGTGAGTTAGGAGCTTGATGGACTGTGGAAGTTGGTGGGAAGTCTGTGGTGGAAGTATTTCAGCCCCAGATGCTCAGCAGAAACTGGGGTATGCAGACTGTTTGGAGCCAGCACCCCCAAAGCAGGTCCAGGACAAGACTCAGATCTGGAAGAGCAGAAAGCTATCAGAGGTTCAGTCTCATCAGGGTAGGCAATGGTTGTGACATGTTCTGGATTTCAGAAGGCCCGGCAAAGGCTGTATTTGAGAAGCAGAGAGATGGGAGTGGAGATGAGGCTGTATTGAGGAGAAAGAGAAAATCGGTTCAATGGAGTATCCATCCATCCAATAGGGCTTTTCTTTCCCCAGGTCTATCCTGTGGCCTGCCTGCAAGGTCACACAGTCAGTGGGTGATATAGGATCACTGCAGATGAAAGGGGCCTGTATCTGCTGCAGCGCAGAGGCATCCCCCCAAGCAGACTGACCGCCAAGATACGAAACACTAAACTAGTGGAGGCCCAGGGCTTTTAGTAAAGTACTTTGAAAATAAGAAACATGAGCACTATAAATTAAGTATTGCCCACTTGTTAAACCCCATACAAACCACTTTAACTCCCCTGCTCTCTGTTAACCTCAGTTGCCGTATGAATCTGAGCCTAAGAAAATGCACTCAGTACTAACTTTTTTCCTGGAATCTTCAAGAATTTTTGCCTCTCTCCCCTGCTCTCCAGCTAAGTGAATATGGTCAGTCATGAACCAAGCAGAGGATTGGGGTTCCCTGGGACCTGAGGGTTAGAAAATCTGAATCAAAATATCTGGGAGGTAGAAGAGAATCTGATATAAAGTGAGGGGAGCAGAAGTAGATGTGTTTGTGTGCGTGCATATGTGTATGTGTGTGTATGTATGTATGTGCGAGTGCGTGTGTTAACATGCTGAGCCATCCAGCCCTACAGTTCTTATCAACTCTAGAGGCCCACTGTTTTGTTTAAATTGGATCCAAATATGTAGCTGATCTTGTGCAGGGGGTAGGGAGAAATGGGAGGTAGAAAGAAGGGGAAAGACAGACAGGAGAAAGAAAAAAAAGGAATGTGTTTAAAGCAGCATTGGAAACAAGGGAGCAGCTCAGTGGTAGAACATGTGCTTAGCATGTATGAGGCCCTGGGTACACGCACACATACACCCACACACATACACGCACATGTGTGCACACATGCACACATTCATATGCACACGTGTACACATACACACATACACACATGCACACATACATACACACATGCACACATACACACACATGCACACATACTACACGCATGCACACATACACACATATGCACATATACATACACACATGCGCACATATACACATGCACACATACACACACACATGCACATACACACAAACACAGGCACATATATCAAATTTATATAAAGCTCCTGCCATGTGTCCACGGGGAAATGTGAGACATTTTCCCGTGTTTATCTATTATCTTCCCAGTGATATCATGAAGCAGGCGACACTATTTCTGGTGGAATTCTATTCAGGTGTGGTAAGCCAAAAGGTAAGGAGAAGGCTGTCAGTGAAAGTAGAGTGTGCAGCTCAAGGTCTCAAGGGGTGGGAGCCCAGTGCCAGGCAGGACATCCAGGAAAGTGTCATTGGCCAGGAAGTGGAGCGTGTCAGTGAGGAACAGGCTTTGCTGTGGTCTGCCTCGGGAGGCAGGTGGGCTTAAGGACTGTCCAGTTAGGGTCATTTCAGTAGGTTTGAGAGTAAAGGAGGCGTTCCTAAGTTCTCTTGCTCCTGACCATAGGCTGTTGTAGGGCAAGGGAATCCTGGCCCAGAGAACAGAGTTTCGTGAGGAGGTAGCTGGGCATGCAGGCTAAACTAGCTCGTTTACTGCCTGTATGATTGAGCACCCCTCACAGGGACTGTCTTCCCAGACTCAACAAGGCCCAAAGAGGTGGAGAATATAGACTCTAGAAATCAGAAAATAACTATTAGAGTCGACAATGACAGATAAGGAAAATGAAGATTTGAATAAATGCCCGGATCCCTCCAAAGAATGTGCTAGCTTCCAAGAAGGCTCACTGGGCACCTGGGTTCTAGGAAATGCCAGGTGTTGAGCCCTCACAAATATCATCCCCACCCGCCCCCCCCGCCACACACACACACACACACACACACACTCTTACAACAGTTGGAGGAATGGCTGAAGACAGAAATAGAGCCTCCCAGCTCCCCTCCCCCGACACACCCCCAGATCTACAGGTTAACATGCCTGGATTCAGTCATCTTTTGATAAGAGAAATATTCAGGGGGAAAAAAATTACATCTGTACTGAACTTGTACTGGTTTTTCTCCTGTCATTATTCCCTAGACAATACAGTGACAACTATTTACATATTATTTGCATATTAGGAGATATTACAAGTGAAGAAGTCTGAAGGAAACAGGAGGATGTGTGGGGTGAGGGTGGAGGGGGGGTCTATGCTAATACTGCACAGTGTTAGACAATGTCCCTAGGCATCTGCAGATTTCCACACGGTGAACTGTCCTGAGTACCCAGGGACAGCTGTGCGATTTGTCTTCCTGATGGCATAGAAGTGGAGTTGGAGGGCAGGACTGGGACAGCCTGAGGAGAATCCAGGATTAGCTTTCTGACAGACTCCCTCCCTTCTGAGAGGAGGAAGGACAGCCAGTCTCCTTCCCAGGGACCAATAAGGAAAGACTCTGCCTCCATTGAGCAGGCCTAGGAAAGAGGCTGGGAAGGTCAGAGGGAGCTTCAGAGTGGAGGGTCCCTGGGGAATGGCCACAGAGCAGGCATGTTCTGGCTCACCTGGGAACCCTTTCTTTAACACAGTATTGTGCCTGGCTAGGCGTCTTGAGAAGGGTAAGGAGAGGATGCCCATAGCTTCTCTCAGAGTCTCAGAGAGCTCTTGGCTCAAGACACAGGAAACAGAGAAGAAGACATAATGGGGGTGGGGGGACACTAAAAAGAAAGCTTTCTTCCTTGCTCCAGCCCTAGCCCAGGTACTATAATTATTGTAGCCTATCACTGAGGTGCAATTCCAGAGACTGCCCCACTTCCTTATTCAGAAATCAAAGGTGGAACCGAATGGAGCTAGGGAGGTCGTTGCATTAGTAAAGAGCTTGCAGTACAAGCCCAAGAACCTGAGTTCAAATCCCAGCATCCCCTTAAAGTTAGCCTGGTAATACACATCTCTAAATCCAGTGCTGGGGAGCAGAGGCAGGCACACACACACACACACACACACATATCCATGGGAGAAAAGAGAAAGTGGCACCATCCCTTTTATTAGGCTCAACTTGATAAAATGACTGTGGAGGTGGCTGGCCATGGCCAAGGCAGAGCAGGTCAGGTTAGTGTGTCCCTGCACTGGTAGACGTGGACAGTCACGCACATCTGTTTCTACGCTGCACTGTCTTTATGTCATTCTGCCAGGAAGTGATTCAGATCAGTGAGCAGTGTGGCAAGATGATGCCCCTGTGTCCCTGGGTATTTCTTCTGCATGAAAGCCAAGATAGATGTTGCCCCACTGTGGCTTTACCTCTGTCTCCATAGCCAGTGTCTTCTGCTCTCTATGGGGTGTATTTGCATAATCTTCCAGGTCCAGGCTCCTGCTCCCAACCCTTTGTTTAACCTTCAGATACTTGACCTCTGGTTACCTCACTGTTTCTGAGTTTACCAAACTAGAGAGCTTTAGGCAGAGACAGTGGCAGAGACATGGGGGCTGGGGATCTTGACTGGAAGAGGACAGTAAACCCCAAATCTTGTCTCACGTGACTAGGGAACCATGCCCAAAGAAGGTGGATCCTGGCTGCGATTCCATATGTATTTTTTCCTCTTTTCAAAATAAAAGTAGTTCTGTCTCCCCCTGGCTATAGAGATGTTATGTAATGATTATGTAAAATTCAAATGGTATCAAAAAGTATAAAGATGAAAGTAAAACTCAGATGAAATGTGGGGAAACAAAGCGCGTTCCTGCTAACATTCTGTCAAATGTCCTTCCAGACGGCTCTCTGCGGCTGATAAGTATGTAGATGAATACTATATTTTTGAGCCTTTTACATACTAAAAGAGCTTGAACATATCAATAAATACATCTCTATCTCATCTTTCCTGGGTTGGCTCACCCACCACTTGTTTAATGTGTGTCTTTCTGGCAGGTACCTAGGTTATGTATAGAATTTGCTATCAGAAGTAACGTTGTACTGGGAATCTCATGGACTGTTGGGCATAGATCCAAGCATTCTAAGGATACAGCTGCAGAAGTGGAGCCAGTGAATCTTCCAGAAGTATTTGGGGCAAAAGAAGAGAAGAGAAGATTACTGGGTAGAGAAACTGGCTTAGGGGCTGTTTATGAAGGTCTGTAGGAAGAGGGATACAGGGAGATCATAGCTGGGTCTAGACTGTGGAGAGTAGGGAAGGCCAGACTTCCAGTGCTATTTCAGAGGAGATGCCATGCAAGCAAAGGTGGATGTGATGACAATTTGACTCTCTGAGCAACAGGCAGTCAGGTAAACGTTCTCATATGTAGCCCCCTTTGAACCTTTCTACCACTCTGGAGAGAAGACCTCTTCCATCCTTGTTCTACAGAAGAGTCTAAAAGGTCACCTACTTCTGTTATCAAAACTTCCCATACTATAAAGCTATCTCATTCTTGGTCTCAGTAGCAGACCCTGGGTCACATGGCCATGCCATAACCAGGTACCACCAAGAGAATGGAAGCAGCAAGACCTAAACAGAGCAGGGTCAGTAGCCACAGGCCTGGACTCCAGACAATTAGGACCCTGCCAACCAAAAGGGTACAGAGAGCAGATGCTGAGGGAACAGTGCCTAGAAACTGTCCACTGTGCACTCACTTGGCCAGCAGTGGTGTAGGGGGAGAGATTCTTGTGGTCTTTAACAACTACCACAGGACCAAGGCACATGAGTAAACTCTGGATGCTGGTTGGCTGGTTGGTTGGTTAGCTGGTTGGCTGGTTAGCTGGTTGATTAACTAGTTAAAATTAATCGGTATCCGTTACTCCTGAGTCTGATGTTTAGGAGTCTCTGGGCACCAGAAACGCTGATGCTTTGCCAACTGGGGAGGGTAGCTCAGGGTTTTCAGAGATTGTAGAGACAGTGTTGACCTCTGAGATGTTGCAATACAAGAGCCCCTGAAGGGCATGGTACTGGGCTTGACTCTAAAGCACACAGGGCCTCCTGGGAAAAAGCCATAGCTACAGGTGCCAGAGATTATTGGAGGTGGCCCACAGGTACAGCAGCAGAGCTGTGGTGTGGACAAGGTCAACCAGAGATACTGTGAGGGTGACCGCTAGAAGGAAGCTCTCCTCTCATGAGGGTATTCGGGGTACTATGGCAGTCCTGCTGCTTTCTCAGCTTTCCTGTACCTGTACGGGGGGTGGGGGTGGGCATCTTCCACTCTCAGACTGTAGATGAGGAAGCCAGCCAATGCGGAGAGTGAGATGACTTGCACAACATCAAGAGCCAGGAAGATGCACGTTCTGATTTAGAATATAGCTCTGTTCTGGAAAGATGTAGGAAGTGATGAGCATGGTGGGCCCACTCAAGACCAGTGGGTGGTGGACTGTGAGTGGGCAAGGGGAAGCCTGGAAACTGTCAGGAAGGCCTAGAAAAGGTTTGATGGGAGAGGCACCTAGAGCAGAATCCAAGGTTGGCTTGAGGAACTGTGGTCACTGGCACTGAACCTCACTTCAAACCTCTGCTGTACCAATTAGCTGTGTGACCCTGGACTCAATACTTCCATTCTCTGTGCCCTAATTAATCATTTGTAGAAGAGTTATGCTTACACATGCTTAGGGCCTAGCACGTTCTACAGATTTAACAAATGGGAATAGTTGTCGGCATCATTCAATGCTGCTGTTTTAAAACTTGGTCATGGGAACTCCGTGTACTAGGGTCCTGGTCTCCCTTTCAGCGTTAGTTATCATCAGCTTGGTTATCTCCCAGGATGACTTTCCAGTCTCTACCTACCACAGGAGAGTTGGTCTGACCATTGGCTAGCAGTGACATCTGTTCAGGAGTCCATGTTGTATCAGCTAGAAAGGAGAGGGCTGCCATGAGTGAGGGGCTCAGAAATGAATGTGTAAGATCTGAGTCACCTTTGGAGAAACTAAATGTAAGGGCAGGGATGAGGATGGGTAGAAGAATAGACAGGAGAGAGAGCAAGCTGAGCTCTGGTCAAGACCAGGAAGTGATGACCCGGATTGGGAAAGCTAGGGGTGTCCAGAGGTGATGACCAGAAAACATGGCAGCAAGACTTGAGAACAGCAGCACCTGCTATGAGAGAGAGGGAGAGAGACAGAGACAGAGACACAGAGAGAGACAGAGAGAGAAAGAGACACAGAGATACAGAAAGAGACAGAGATAGAGAAAGAGAGACAGAGAGACAGAGACAGAGAAAGACAGAGAGAAACAGAGAGAGAGATACAGAGAGAGAGAGGCAGAGAGGAAGAGACAGAGACAGAAACAGAGAGAGATGCAGAGAGAGACACAGAGAGAGACAGAAAGAGACAGGAAGAGAGAGAGAGGAAGAGAGAGACAGAAAGAGACAGAGACAGAGAGAAAGAGAGACAGAGACAAAAAGAGACAGAGACAGAGAAAGAGAGAGACAGAGAGACAGAGACAGAGAGAGACAGAGAGAAACAGAGAGACACAGAGGGAGACAGAAAGAGACAGGAAGAGAGAAAGAGAAAGAGAGGAAGAGAGAGACAGAAAGAGACAGACAGAGAGAGAGAGAGAGACAGAGAGAGGGGGGAATCATGCCCCCTCATTGATATTTGATGCTCAGAGTAGGACTTTGAAGACTGTGTTCAAAGCTTGAAGGTGAATTTTCCAGAAAGTTTTCAAGAATGGCGGAGGCTACACAGGAACACATGCCTATGAAATCCCCTTGAGTTCTCTATCTGGGGCCAAGGTTTTATAACCAGAGTCAGAAATCGCGTGGAAGTGTGTGGGTGGCTGACCCTGGACAGCTTCCACAGTGGAGAGGAGGAGAGGGTATTTTTATCTGCAAACAGGGAGCCATAGTGGGTGAGGCCAGGAGGAGGCTGCTTCCTGCCCTGAGTATCTCACCCACTGCTGTGTTAAGATGCAAACTGTTTTTGACAGAAGTTGCAGGAGCCTTTTGCTCAGAGCGGGTAGCAGGATCAGGGTTAGAACCTGGGAACATGTCTGGGAACCTAGGATGCTGGAACCCAATCTGCACATCGATACTGAGAGCCTCCCTCCGGGTTCCCTCCTGCCTCTGCAAGACAGAGCAGCTGTTAACATGCACCAAAGCAGCTTGTGCCCGTGTCTGCTACAACCCTTGACTAGTCAGTCTATAGGTCAGCACACCACTGAGGGCCTTCCTGGTCCCGGATGGCTCCCTCACTGTCTGAGGCTGTGAGGCCCATTCTGCAGAGCTGGGTGAGTTCCTGTGCTGTGAGATTGTGCTGGCTGCAGGCCGGGTTACGATGACCTCAGCTGAGAACACTTGTCTCTGCTCCATACAGAGTCTCATCCCTTAACTAGCCCGAGTTCATTTGTGTAGTGGTGGCAGAGTTAGGGGTGAACACTTCAGGACAGTCGAGTACCACACTCAGAATGAACACCACATCAAATCTTAGTACACCACCAGCAAGCCACACTATCTAAACATCTAAGAAATGGGCAAGAGAAGTCCCAAGGCCCCACTGGACAGGGCGTGATTACTGAAGTTCCTGAGAGCCCCTGAAGACCACGGATGCCTTCAGTCTTACAACTGGCAACATTGCCCCTGGCCTAGAGGGTGTTGGTGGAAGCCACCTCCTTAAGGCCTTGGTTGTGCTTACAGGTAGGTCTCTGGCTGTGCAGAGCTCTCCAAAAGAATCCAAAGGAAGACAGCTTTTCACATTGGACTGGCAAGTGTTTGGGATTTTGTTTTTGCCTTTGTTTGTGTGTGTGTGTGCATTTTGATTTGTGTGTGTATGAGTATGTTTTGGTTTATGTGTGTGAGTGTGTTTTATTTTCTGTGTGTGTGTTTGTGGGGGGGGGGTGACAAGAATTGGACCCTGACTGAACACTCAGCTGAGCAGTCTCCACACTAAGGATCATTATACCGGAGCAATTCGGCAGCATCTACGTGGTTTAACCCCAAATGTGAGTTACACACCAGTGGCATGCCTAGTTAGTAGAATAACAAAAAGCAGACTCCTGACATATGCAACAGACTAGGTGAATCCCAGAGTAAAAACATCCCAAACTGTTTCCCACTGAAACACTTTGCTTTTGTTAGTGTTAGCCAGATGACCTAAGAGTAGATTTGCTGATTGTCAGGGCTGGGGACTGAACTCTGGGGACTGGGGAGAGGGATATTTAGCTCTAAGGACTGGTAGGGGAGAATCTCACAAGGACAGTGTGGTACCTTGGTGGTGGTTATGCACAGGTCCCATGATAACATTCCATTAGGCTACGCCTACATGTGCTCCGGCAGACACAGAGCAGGAGGCTGGGCAGCAGTGACGTCACCTTGCAGTGACCACACCCATTTTTGACTTTGGTGCTTCACTCTCAGTAAGAGGATAACTTTGAGAGAGGCCAGAGGAGAATGCATGGTCATCTCTGTTCATTTCCTTGCAACCCATATGAATCTGTAATTATTGCCAGACAAAAGGTTTAAAAATAAATGCACACATGCTCCAGCCTGGCAGGTGCACTGGGCAGTGTCTGTGGCAGAGAACTGGGAGTCTCATACAGGTGGCCTTTGGGCGGCACTGAGAGCAATCTGAGTACATTCATTCACCTAATGAGCACTTTCTGAGTACCTACTATGTGCCAGCTGCTGTGCCTGTCTCTGGGGGTGCAGCTGTGAGTAGATATCACACACCCCTGGTCTCGTAGTGTCAGCATCCTAACACAACATCCTAATGCATCCTAACGACTGTCTCATAAGAGGGAGCTGGTTCTACCCAGTGCCCCCATCCCCCGAAAAATTCCTCAGGGCAGAAAAAGGTAGGGAATAGTCAGCCTCACCACTGACAGGGTTTCACCTGAAGATCTCATGGCCACGAGAAAGGACAAGAAGCCAAACCTGGAATCCAGTACATGATTTGCTTAAAAGTAAACCCAGGTTCAGACTGAACCAAAAGAAAGACCAAGCTTTGGCGTGTTAAATGAAGTGTTAAATTGGTTCTCTCCGTTAGAACAGAAGTCCCCCCAAGGTGAGGAGTGTTGTCCATCCTGTCCCTTGTGTACCCCTACATTGGATCAAGATAGGTAGGTGGGAGGTGTCAGATACCTGCTGGAGGAGGCTGCCCCAACCCAGTTTACAGATTGGCATGTGGTCCTTCACATCATAGCATCATGCTTTGCCACTACAAAGGGCTGTGAAACACTGGTCAAGTGTCCATGTCCTTGAGGATACCAAAGCACTGTGTCTGTCAACTTTGTCACCAGGAGCATACTTCCCATCCCAGATCTGAAAACATTGTGTCACCATTAAGAGTGCTAAGTTATTTCAGAGGACTAAAGTTCAGTTCCCTGCCCAGCCCCTCCCGGAAGTGCGCGCCACTCACAGATAGATGCTTGGAAGCTAGGGTCTGTTTGGAGTCATAGGGTCACAAGGAAGGACCAATTAGAGGTAGCCACTCAGCCACCCTTGGAGAAATTCCCAGGCATACAAGGGAACCTCTGGAGGCTGGTAGGTGACTTCAGTGTTCTCTGCCTCTGCCGGGCCCATTCTCTCCCACCACACGTCTTGGCCTCAGGTGAGGATGACTTCCGCCACTTTCTGTGGTGTCTGACACCCACAAGATCATCACGGCTCAGGGAAGCTTCTTAGAACCATTGCAGAGTTAACATGAGCAGACGGGGGTGGGGTCTGATTGGGGTTTTGGTGGTTTTTGCTTGTTTGTGGTTGAGGTTGTGTTTGGTTGGTTTTGGTTTTGCTTTTTTGTTTGTTTGTTTGTTTGCTTGTTTTTGGTGAAGGCAAGTATTGACCTATAAATCCTAAGAACTCTAAGGTATTTGAGCTAGGAGGAGCAAAGACCATCTCTATTAAACCACCCTGAATTTATCTTTGTTGGTATGAAAGCTTAACCAATGAGGACATTAGGTCTCTGCAGCTTAGTAACTCACCCTTGAAAGACCCACGCCTGTGCTTTCAGGGGCACCTGGCTTTTCCCCTAAGCACCTCTCTTACTCCTATTCCTCACATTAGGGGGAAAGAAAAAGTAAAAGAAAAGCATAAAAGGTCTTAGAGTTGATAATACTATCTTTTAACTTCTTTTCTGTGTATTTAGTTACTGATGTCGTGAGTGCAGAGGTCCGAGGATGACTTGGGAAGAGTTCGTGTCTTCCCACCCTGTGGGTTCCAGGAAGAAGCTCAAGCCCTCAGACCTTTGCTCTGGGAGCAGTTACACATAGAGTTGCCTTGTTGGCCCTTTTCTGATCAACTCTGGGACTGGAGGGATGGCTTAGCAGTTAAGAGTGCTGACTGCTTTTGCAGAGGACCGGGGTTCAATTCCTAGCACACATATGGTAGTTTATAACCACTTCTGTAAGTCCAGTTCCAGAGGATCCAATGCCCCTTTTCTGGCCTCTGCGTATGCTATGCATGCATGTGGTACACAGATATACATGCAGGCAAAACATCCATACACATAAAAGTAAAATTTTAAAAAAAGATTCAATATAGCTTGTTCACTCACTCCATTCATTCAATAACCATGCCTATGACTGACCCTGAGCACTTGATTCTTACAAGCCTGCAGTGGGGGAGGGGGTCAGGAGAGTTTCCCACTGTGGCCTCAAAGGCTCCAGGAACTTGCATCCCAGGAATCATGCAAACCAGCCAAGAGAACTACACTGGAAGCTGTTTTGAGGATTGTGAAGGAAATCACTGCAGACCCAGGGATCCCCCAGGGAGAGCATGGCCAGCCAGTCAGGCCGCATCATCTGTTTCTTACTGCGTTCTTGTGAACATCTTTTAGCCTGCTACAGCAAAGGCTATAGGGCCAGATGACTTCTCTGCAGCAGGCAAGCCCCAGTGCCCACAGAACAGAAATTAATGAATGATGCCAGGGAAAGAGGCAGGGAATATAGGCGGCAGCTCTTGTCAGTGCTCTGCCGAGACAGCATCCAACACCCGCATCTGCAAGGTGACTCTGCCCATCCTTTGAGCAGAAAGTAGAATCACGTTGGCCCGGGTTTTGTTTGCTTGCCAACTTGAGGCTTTGTGTCTTATAAAAATATGCATATTTTTAATTATTAAAAAAACTAGAGTTCAGTGCCCTCCCCCATCTTCAAAAGAGGATCCATCTATGTCTCACTCCAGTGACATAGAATAAGGTTGGGTGAACTGGGTTCAATCTTGGTCTTTCTGTTGGCTGTTAAACTTCATCTCTGGACTTCAGCTTTCTCATCTGTAAAGCAAGGATTGGATGGTGGCAGTTTTAGATTAAGAAGGGGTCTGTAGCCAGGTGGTGGGGGTGCACACCTTTAATCCCAGCACTTGGGAGTCAGAGGCAGGCGGATTTCTGAGTTTGAAGCCAGCCTGGTCTACAGAGTGAGTTTCAGGACAGCCAGGGCTATACAGAAAAACCCTGTCTTGAAAAACCCCCCAAAAGGGGAGGGGTCTATAGAAAATGCCCCACCCCTCTAGTTGATATTAGACTCTATTTATAGAGCAAGCCAACATACACACACACACACACACACACACACGGCACACACTCACACACATGCATATGTGTACATGCACACTCTAAAAGTCTCTCTTACGTTGAGCAGTGTCTAGGCACCGAAGTACCAGAGTGAGTTACTGTGTGACTCTGGGAATTTTGCCTGCCCTGGCTCACTGGTTTGAGGTTTGAGAGGTTGGAAATCACTATCCACTGCCTTGATATCCAAGTCTGGAGCAGAGGAATTGAATCAAGACACTCTCTAGTTATCAGTTTCTCCTAGAAGCTCCCAAGTATTGGTGCACTTCCACAGGCCTCCCCCCAATACTGAGCACTAAGTGGTGTGGACTTGGCCCATGTTCAATTTTCAATATGGTGTGTGTCTAGAAAGCAACTATTTGTCTTCATGGGCAACCTGAACTTTGCCCCTCTTAGGATGCCATGGGAACAATGGAGCTTGTGTGGGGACAGAAGTCTCTCTCACGGGATGATATCAAAGCAAGCTGAGGGAGATCCTGAGGGTACTACAGTGGATCTGTTTGGTACTGAGGACAGCTGTAGGATCCAGATCCTCTCCTAGACACATAGGCTTCTTGTTTTTCTTCCCTCTCCCTGATGTTGGGCCACACAGTCTAGAAACCAGCAAAAATAGGAGCCTAATGTGGTAGTCCTAGGAACCCACTGCATGGTACTCGTGACCTGGAATCCTTCTGTTGTGACATGACCCTCTGTGCACTTACCATGACCATCACTCTGTAAATTGGGGAGGTAGAATTTCCCCCCCCCCATATTGCAAATGAGACACCTGGGCTTCCAGAACACAAAAACTTCCAGAAGCCACACAGTCAACAAATGGCTGGGTCCAGGTTTCCCCAGTACCTGTATTGACATTTGTATTCTAGAGGATCTATTCCAGCTGGCCAACATACACACACACACACACACACACACACACACACACACACACACACACACACACACACACACACACACACACACACACACACACACACACACGGCACATACACACATGCATATGTGTACATGCATACTCTAAAAGTCTCTCTTACATTGAGCAGTGTCTAGGCACCAAGGTGAATGCCTTCAGAGGCAGAAGGGTTGCTGTGCTTCCCAGGTCAGCAGAACAGGGCTTGGGGGATAGCTCCATGGATAAAGTGCTTGCTGAGCTAACGAGGGCTTGGGTTCATAGCCTCAGCACCCACATAAAATGGGTATGGCAGCCACATGCAATCCCAGTGGTGATCAACAGAAGTGGGGGGATCTCTGCGGCAATCTGGCCAGCTAGAGTAGCTGAATCAGCAAGTTCTGGGCTTGTTGAGAGAGACTGCCTTGGTTAAAAAGTGGAGAACTATGAAGGAAGACCCGACAGCAGCCTCGTGCTCCCATATGCACATGTGAGCACATGTGTGTGCCCAAACACACACACACAGCATCCCACATACACATGAAGCCTCCTACATGCTCACTTACCATGTACCCCACAACATCCATACCCCCATACTTAAATACATATATATGTATGTACACAAATGCTACACACGCACTCACATTTTAAAAAGGGTACTCTCTCTTTTGGCCAGTGCTGGTCAGGTCTTCACAAAGTGCCCCACATGTGGGCAAGCAGCTCAGTCAAGGATCAGCAGGTACTCAAGTACCTTCTTGCCTGGCAGGCTCCCACTTGGGTATTTAGGGATCCAGTGACCAGAGGAGTGGCTGAGCAGGTGACTATGGGTTAGAGTTTTCAACACGCAGTCTTTCTGAAAATGGATTGGGCACCTTGTACAGCTTCAGAATTCCTTATCTAATGTGTGGTAACCAAGGTGTGGCCTTTTTTTTTTTTTTTTAATTTGTAAATGATTTCCTAGAACAAAGACCTCCAATCTAAAATGCTCTGAAATCCAAACCTTTTGAACAACATGTTGGCACCTAAGCCATTTTGGAGTTTGGATTACATAACCCAGCGACATGTCCTATCTGTAGGTGAATACTTTTCCTCTAGGGGCCAAACGTTCCTTCCCTCCTCATCTCTCTGCTCAGCACTTGGTCATTCAGGAAGGCCCTGCGCCCACCAAAGCCACTTTTGATCTCCAGGGATAAGCGGGCACCGACTTCATACCCTTCAATCATCATAGAGGAAAGAGTTCAGAGCCACAATAGAGCATCTGAGAGTGAGTGACTGTGGCAAAGACAAGCTGCAAGAGCCTCAGTTTGTTCTTCTGTGAAATGGATAGTTGCTTTTTTTGCAGGGCACGATGGAAGTGTGGAGAGTCGTGCCTACATCTCTTCTCTCCATCTGCCTCTCAGTCACTTGGGCCATTCCAGCAGGTACACATGCAGAGGAAAGAGCAGCTGGGAAGGGGCATGTCCTGTGGGTTGAACATGGTATTCTTGATCTTAGAGACCTTTTTTGAGGATCCAGTGTGACCATTTCATATTGTGAGCAGTGTCACTGGGCCTTGGATCCCCTTGGTGCCTCTTTATGGTTGACAGGAGCATGGTATTCTTTTGATGTCAATGTTATTGTTGGGGTGTGAGTACCCCACTCCAGTCTTCAGGCCTGCCTTGTGATTTATCAACAAAATTTTCCAGGAGTAGGGGGTGAGCAGAATAGGGAGTGGTTATTAGGATACCCTTTTGATCTCTGCAAGCCCTTCTTAACTGGCTTCACTGCATCTGAGATGTTCTTCCTCCTCTGCCTTGTTCCTTCATTGAACACCTGCTGTGGGTTCTGCCCACAAAGCCCAAGGCTGGGAAAGTGTGTGCAGAGGCGAGCAGGGTAACAAACCAACATCCACAAGGCTCTCCATGTGTCAAAGCAAAGCATCTTAGCGGTTGCTTGGCAACCAGGTTAGGACAGTGTGCTGTTGGGCCATAGCTGGTGGACTGGTCCAAGGCTAGAAGCCAAGGAAGAGAAGATGGGAGGAATGGTAGGGACGGTTCCATGAAGCTGAGAGCAGAAGCCTCCTTTTCTCCTGTCTCTCCACCTTCTTGCTCTGCCTGTGTTAAATGATCCTTCCAGGATATCAAAGCTAGAGGTTCCTTTTCTTTTAAAAAAATATTCCTATCTGACAGTGTTAGTTTGACTCACCCAGTGTTTTCTTCTGTTTGTTTTGTTTTAATTTTACTTAGCCTGTGCCTCTCTGAGTGTAGGGGAAATCAAGTTACGGTATTTTGGGGGAGTGGTTATTACATTTAATTAGACCACTGGCCCCATTAAATAAACATTATTCCCACCACACAGCTGAGACAGCTGTAGTACTGAGAGGATGCTGCCCACCCTCAAAACTCCACAGAAACAGAGGTTCGTCTCAAACCTCTTTTCTAGTTCAGGCCAAAGTCCTTGTCTGCATTAGTCTCTGATAGAGATTCTGGGTGGCCTATGGTGTGGGCGGTACAAAATAACTTGGCTGCATCCCATCAGCCCAAGGGTTTGTTTCCACAGGAAGACCCAAGACTCTTTAGTTGCATTGAGGAAACCCTCATATGGCGCACAAGGGACCATTTTAGGTCACTGACCTGTTCTCCCCAGACCCACGGCTAGCAGTGTGATCATCTGGTTGGTTCCTGTAGCAATATGGTGATGTACAAGATCACAGCTGCTCTCTTTGCCCTTTTCGTTGCAGGCTTTGGGGCAGTACCCCATCAGGTCTTCACTGTATGTCCATCCATTCAGGAGTCTGTCCAGAGAGTCTGGTATCAGGGGAAGTTAACAGCCCAGTCTTAGCATGTTGGTAGTTGGGGGCTTTTTGAAATGGCTACTGGGATTAGGTAGCCATAGGTGATTTGTTGAGGGACTGGACACCCATTATGGAAGAATGCTTGTGTTAACATCTCTGAGAGTGAGTTCCCTGTCTCTGGCACCTAAACCTTTTGACACAAACCCACAGAGACAGACCTATAACCAACATGGATGAAATTCTTCTAGTTTTTATTTTCTAGATAGAGTTTATATGTTCTAGGCTTGATTTAAGTTTCTTATGTAGACAAGGGATGATCTTGAACTCTGGTCATGCTGCCTTTGCCTTCCAAGTAGTGAGACTTAGGCATGCCCTGTTCATGGAGTGCTAAGGAAATCAGACCCAGAGCGTTGTGCATGCTGAGCAAAGACTCCCTCAACTGAGCTACGTCCCTAGTTCCATTTGCCCTGCTGTTTGAATGGTGAGACTCTAGGACAAAGGGCTGTGAGGAAGATGTGCCCCTTATGATGTGCATGGCTTGAGAGAAGCTGCAGGCCAGATTCCTTAGGGACCAGACCTCTCCTGATAATGGCAGTATCTATCCACTTGGGTATCTGTCCATGTTTGACAGGAAAGTCTACATACATTGTCTTCACGCATCATCATCTGGGTGTTTGATGAATCCACTAAATCAATAGGTATGGACTGGCCTCAATCACAATTGGAAAAACTGAGACTAGAGGCAGGAAGGTGATGAACTGAGATGAAACTTCAATTCCCTTACCCACAAAATGGAAACAGCATTTAATACCTTCCTCTCAGGGGTCATGGTGAAAATTTAATGATTTTATACATGTACATACATATGTATATATATGAATAAAAAAGACTCCATATAATATTAATTATTCAATGAACTATTTTAATTATGTAATGAATATATTAAATATTATCAATTAATGTTTAATATATAATATAATGAATATGTAAGATATTCATTATTCATACATATATAAAATTCAGTTTGTGGGAAGCATTTACTAAATGTTAGCCACTGCCTGTGATTCTTCCCAACGTCACCCAAATGATAACTGGAGGTCTCTGTAAGCCCCAGTGGTCCTTTCCATTCCTGTTTTATCATCGAATCCCCCTGTCTGCTCTTAGCCTCTGTGAATCTTCAGAGCAGCACTTTGAGAAAGGTGTTCCATTTTTCTATGGGGGAGCTGGGGCACAGAAAGACTAGGTGGCTTTCCAGAGCAGCAAGAAGAGGACCCTTCACAGACCTGTGCCTTTTCATCCCTGAGATGGACTAGGACTTTCTGCATCACTTCAACTCTTCCATATGCATCTTTGGGCCATGGGATGTATGTGTCAGACCCAGAATGTTTTCCTAGCACTCCGTACATTAGAAGCCAGTGTCCCAGCTCCCTTATCCTGCCTCTCTAACATCCCAAGTTCCTCCTCTGGCCTCAGAATTCTCATTTGTAAAATAAGTATGATAGTCTGTGTGCTGAGCAGTTTCTTGTTGCACACACACACAAACACACACACACACGCAAAACTAACAAACAAACAAACACCCAATAGAATCAAGCCTCCTAGTTAGCTTCAGCTGGTTAACTTGACACAGCCCAAAGGTATTTGGGAGTCTCAATTAAGGGATTGCCTCAGTCAGATTGGCCTGTGAGCAGGCGTTTTCTTGATTGCTAATTGATGCAGGAGGATCCAGCCTACTATGGGTGATGCCATCATAGGCAGGTGGGCCTGGGCTGTGTAAGAAAGGTGGATGAGGAAGCCAGGAGGACAAGCCAGGGGAATGAGCTTCCTTCATGGCTCCTCCCTCCGTTCCTACTTGACTTCCTGCCCTGACTTCCTGCCCTGACTTCCCTCAGTGATGGACTGTAACCTGTCAATTGAAATAAACTCTTTTCTCCCTCTTTGGTCATGGTGCTTATCACAGCAACATAGAGCAAAATAAAACATCATCCTAATGGGAAAAAAAACTCATTTTGACTCATGGTTTTGGAAGTGTTCATCATGGTTGGCTTAGCTCTGCTGCAGTGGGTCTGTGGTGAGTCTCAGTGTCTGGTGGAGGGAGGATGTGAGGGATGAGGCTGCACATCTCATGGTAACTAGGAAGCAGAAGGACCCAGAGAGGAAGAGGCCATGGACCACTTACACCCTTCGAGGCATGTCCTTCAGCAACCCACTGCTCCAATCAGGCCCCACCTCACCCAAAGACCGTTGAGCCCTGAGTCCACCAATAGATGAGGGCAGAGCCTCAGGAGATGGAAGGTCACTTCTCCAAACCCCGCATGACAGCATTGCCCTGAGGACCGACCCTCAACACATAAGGATCCCGGGAGTATTCTTCATGTCTAAACCAACCCATAACAGGAGGATTTATAGTGACCCTCACCCCAATATCTCAGAACTAGTTGTTTTCCTGAAGTAAACCCCACTTCACATGATTTTGGATACATTTATCAAAAGGAGTAGAAATAGTGGCTACCTCAGTTTACCCATCTATGAGACAGGGTTGTAGGGGCCGTTCAGTGGACACATGCTCACCTAGCACAGTGCCCTCAGCAGAGAGACTATGAACCAGTCTCTTCATGAAACCCAAATGGTGACACTTGTCCTAGATCCCCATGGGGTTTGCCAAGGCACCATCCCTCTTCTAGGCACTTGCTGTCCCTCTGAGGGATCCCTACAGAGCTTTCCTATGGGGACAGGAGAAGCAGGACTCTGCCTTTGATCCAAGAGACATCATTAGACATCCCAAAGTCCACTCCTCTTGGCCTCTGTTGTAGGCACCCTTGGTTCCAACAGTGGGATCAGAATGCAGGGGGAGGAAGACAGCATGGGGAGAATTGACAGGTCCCTAAAAGTCACACTGCCCTAGATGAGATCCTTTGACTGAAGGCAGCTCCTCCCGATGGACTTTAGAAATGGAAAGCTTCTCACCAGGGCTTAGAGAAGGGATCCATGAGGAAATTGAAAATTCTGCTCCTCAGAGATCAGTCTCACAAGTGGTCAGTCTTACAGGTTTTCATTTCAATCCTGAGCTGCCCCTCATGCTCAGGGTCATGTGATATTGGGGGATGGGATATGCATGCATGCCCAAAGCTAGACCACAGGACACTCCTGGGAGAGCACATTAGGAGAAAACACACTCTGGTCAGAAGGGTCACCAAAGCACTCTGGGAAATGGCAAGTGGGCTGGCCCTTTGGCATCCTGGCCCTGCAGGAATGTGAGCATATATCCTCCAATGCGCACGCCCGTGGACACACACACACATGCACACACACTACATACTACACACTATATACATCCTTCCCTTAGGCTGCAAGCAGAGCTCTCAGCTGGCTCCTCACAGGGAGGTGGACACACACACACACACACACACACTACACACACACACACACACACACACACACACACACACACTACACACACTACACACATCCTTCCCTCAGGCTGCAAGCAGAACGCTGAGCTGGCTCTTCACAGGGAGGTAGACGCACACACACACACACACACATACACACACACACTACACACATCCTTCACACACACATACACACACACTACACACATCCTTCACACACACATACACACACACACTACACACATCCTTCACACACACATACACACAAACACACACACACATACACACACACACACACACACTACACACATCCTTCCCTCAGGCTGCAAGCAGAGCTCTCAGCTGGCTCCTCACAGGGAGATGGAGCTACTGTCTGAGTTCCCACAGGATGCCTGTAGCATTTACTCTCCAAGAGTCCTTTCGGCAAAACCCACAGCTTCACTCTGCTTGTTCAGTGGCCGTCTTGAAGATAATCTGTTTTGTTCTGGGCCTCTTCACAACCCATCTGCTCCCGGGGAGCTCACTTGTTGTGTTGACTCTGGAGAGTGATTTTCTTCCCATCAGTTCCCTGCTTGTGCTAGAATACAAACCTGACCTCCTCCAAGCATCCTGACCAGGAGGCCTTAGCATGTCCACCAGGCGAGTGGTCCCTCAGTGGTGCAGAACTCAGGGGAGGGGCCTAGCTGTCCCGAGGGTTCCAGCAGGGAAAGGGGCTGCGGGTAGAGTGAAGAGGCTCCATCCATGGTGGTGAGAGACAGTGTGAAGGTTCCACATCCATGGTGATGAGAGTGTGAAATAGCCCCTTGTTTTATTTGCTCACATGGTGTTGACCAGGTCACGGAGAGAGCAGAGCAGAACCACTGGAGGGTATAACCCTCAGAAGCCACCTCTAGTTGCCCAGGCCCCACATCCTCCACATTCCACAGTTATGAAAGTCACCATACACTAGAGACCAAGAACATTTCAAATCATGAGCCTTTGGTGCTGGTCCAAATGGAAACCATAAAACTGGTTCTCACTAGCTGTCTTTCATTATGAGTGCACAGGACCAAGACCCAGATGTTGTCTTGATCATATCCTGCTCCCAACATTCCCTTCAAATGTGTTCCTGAAAGCTGGTCCCTCCCTGTTTAGAAGTGCTCTTCAGAGCCTGGGTCAGCCCCCTTGCCCAAAAGGCCCACCAAATGATAGTCCTGCCTGTTACGTCAGTGAGGCAGGAGCTTATCAGGGACATGCCCACAAAGGGACTGAATAGTTGGGGGGTTAAATGGGTCAGTGATCCAGTTGCTGGTAAGTTCTTTAAGGGTCATATTTAATGGAGCACTTTCTGTCCCTGTGACTGGATCACACACCAAGCAGTTTAAGCAGACATGTCTGTGTTGGCTCACAATACTGCAAAGCATTGTGTGGGGGCATCACCCAGGTGAATGCAGAGGCTGAGTCACCCACTCAGGTCTGTTCTCTAGGATTGGCTTTGTCCTCAGACATTTCTTCCTCTTGCTTCTTATAAGTGGCTGAACTCAGGCCTCAGCCAATTTTCTCTTTCCCTGTTCATAAAGTCCGTGAAAGAACTGGGGTTGGTCCAGATGATCCCATGTGTGTCCCTCTTCTACCTACAAAGAGGGATGGAGTTCCATGGTTTTCTAGGTGGGCATCACTTCCCACCCACAGCCCTGAACACAGGAAGGTATGATTGACAGCTTTCCCCATGCATTGGAATAGGGGCTGCTGCTTATCTTCAGTGATAACATTCAATTCTGACATCTTCTGGCCTCTTCAGATACCTGCACATACATGAGCACACACACAGGCACAGGCACATTCCTCTAAAATTTAAACCATCATAATTCAAGCAAGTTTGTGTCAAATGAGATGAATACAAGACAAAGGGATATTTTTTTTTTTTTGATGCTTTGCTACCGGTTTTGCAGTGGTATTTTCAGAGGCACAGCCAGAGGGAGCAGGCAATGTGGTGGGGAGTGAGGACCTTGATGGACAGCTACCCATTGTAGATGCTAGAGTGCCAGCCCTCCTTGCATAGCTTCTGAGATGATGGCCACAGCATGTGTGGTCCCTGGCAACAGCCCCGTGGGTCACATTGTGCATTTACTGAGCACCGTACTCAATCCCATCTTGGACCTTCACAGCCCCTCCGCCTGAGAGCTGCTAGTCAATATTAGTTCCAATTTGTGGATGGAAAACTAGATCCACAGATATTAAAGGACAGAGCTGGGGATAGAACCCGGGATCTGTAGGACTCAAGGCTGGGTGGGGGTAAAGAGCACAGGAGGAAATGGGAGGGAAATGGGAAGAATGAGAAGCAATGACTGGGAAGTAATAACTAAATAGAATTTCTGCTGACTTTATGACCCACGTCCTCATGTATACAGCAGGAGGGCAGAGGCAAATGAAGCCATCTAAACCATGAGATGCCATGTCACCCCTGGAGATTCCCACGAGTAGCACAGAACCTCAAGGCTGGCCTAAACCTGCCATGAGGTGCAGGTCAAAGCATTTCAGAGCTGTTGGGAAATCATCTGCCCTGGGAGGCAGATGGCGTCAGTGCCCTTGAGAGGTTCTAACCACTGTGAGGTCTGTGTGGCTTGTTGAGAGAATAGGACATCAGGAGTGTAGTCCTGGATTAGGCATCTATTGGTTTATCTGACAAACTCCTATTCATCTGTCATAGCCCCACTCTAGCATTTAATCCTCAAGAGAGCCATCCCTGACTGCCTCGAGCATCCCTCATTGCTCACACTGCCTGGCACCTATTCATCTACTAGCCCCTTTGGGGTACCACTGCGTGCCTGGACATTATAAATTCTGCCTGTCAAACTGCAGATCCTCTAAGCCACGGTCAAGATGAGTATTTCTAGGCTCTGAAGACAGATGAATGGACCTCATAGTGCAGAGTACAAGAGTTACCTACCGGTCACAGCAGGGCATGCATCCAGCAAGCTTGCTGGGTAGCCTGTGCTCAGGACATGTCCCTGGTAGTTCTGAGCTCTGCTTTTTAAGGTGATTGCACCTTACCTGCAGTGCCTGCATCCTGTAGGCATCCCGGGAGTGTTTGTGTGAACAGGTGGCTCCCTCTGCAAACCGTCTCATATATGTAGTGGTGACACATTCATCTGCCTCCCAGCTTGCCGGGAGGATTAATGGGATACATGGGACGTGCTGTACCTTAGAAACCCAGAGGTGGCTAGCACACCGAGTAGAGATTGCAATCTTTTTTTTTTTTTTTTTTTTTTTTTTTTTTTGCCTCAGCTAATGGTGGCCTGAGGCCAGGCCTCCAGGACCCCACCATGGGGCTGTGGGGAATGTGGCCATTGAGGGGGGGCGGGACATAGAGGGTTGGTAAGGCATGGGAATCTGCCAAAGGGATCTGCAGCCAGCTCAGGACAAAGGACTCTGATGGCAGCATTGGCCCCAGATATCTGTAACTCTGCCAACCGCTGCTGTGTGTCTGTCAGTGAGGGAAGACAGAGTACCCTTCTCTTGTCCTTGGATGTGGGTGACATGCAAGGAGACCCAATGCCACAAGGTCTCAGCCCCGTCTAGTGTTTTGAAGATGAGTGATAGTCCTCATTCTCTGCCTGAGAGCTACAAGGCATCAAGAGGTAGGTAACCTGCCCTGGGGCCCACCCAGGGATCAGACCCAGCACTCACCACCATGCTCCCTGCGAAGTCAGGCCTGTGAGGAAGCCCTGTAAGGCTCATCATTCGTGACCTCTGTAACTACCCCACGGTCTTACCTGCCAGTCCCTGGGCTTCTAGAATCCTCTAGATTTGCAGACTCTCAAGCAGGGAGAAACACATCAGTCTCACACCCCTGCCCCTAGAACACTTTTCAGATGAGATAGTAGAACCACTGAGAAGGGGGAGGAGCTTCTCCAGGGCCTGGAGCAAGTTGGTGGCTGGGGCTGGGACACTGTGGTGACAAGATCTTTGAGATATTCTTTGTAAGTGCTGATAGGATATTCCTCTTTGGAAATATTTTTGTGTTTCCAGAACTGTAAATATGTGCATGTAGGCAATGTGCTCTGATCATATTTCCCTATTATCTTCTCTCCCTCACCTCCCAGCTCCGACAAACCCCTTCTTTCCAGAATCCCCTTCTGCTTTCATGGTGTTTTTGTTTTTGTTTTGTGGTCCATTGCATTTTATTAAGCTCTTTTGCATAAGCATGGTGGGGTATACATTTGAGCAAGGGGAATCTACTGGTGTCTACATCACTGAAGGATATAACCTCTACCCCCCCACACATACACACACACTCCAAAACACACACAGTATCCATTAGCTGCCTGTCACTCCTCAGAGTGGGCAGGGCCTCATAATCCCTTCACCTACCCATGATGAAATGTCGGTCATCTCACTTTTGTGCGGTAACCAGAAAACTGGGTCACCTGTGCCCCTTCTCATGTCAGGATTGTACAGAAGATGATAGAACCAGTGCCATTCACCCAAGTAATATTTACTGAGCACCAACTATTTACCAGGCATATATATATATATGGTGGTAAGTGCTAGGATTCCAGGAATAAGCCAAACGAAGCTCCCATGGGGGCTCTTGTGCTGCTAGTATTTTTATATTATTGGCTGGGGATGTGGTCCATTTGGTGGAATGCTCGTTAGCATGTAGGAAGCCCTGGTTCCATGTGCAGTACCATATAAACTGGGTACAATGGTATATGCCTGCTATCCCAGCACTTAGGAAGTGGAGGCAGGAGGACCAGAAGTTCACAGTCCTCCACAACCACACAGAGAGTTTGAGATCTACCTGGACTATGCGTGTCTCAGAAAACCAAGGCAAGAAAAGGATTGCAATCATGGAATCTTCTTTCCTATCCCATTGCTTCTTTCCCCACCTGGGCACACTGTCCCCACCCATCAGCTCCACACGCAGTGAAAACTCTCCATGCTGTGCGTGTGCACGCTCTGCTGTTTGAAGATGCTCTCACATGGCCCTGGGAGGCTCTGGTTGATTGTACAATGACTGTGGTGTAGTGCAGATATGGGAGGATGTGCTCATACCTTCCGCTGCTACTTAACCATGACAGAGCCCAGTGACCATTCCCGCCTGCTTCTCCAGCCACAGTTTCAGTGCTGACTCCTTCAGCTTATCTGCATCTGTCACCCACAGCCTCATCCCTGTCCCCTTCCGCTCATCCTCCGAGCCAGAGCGCTTCATGCCACCGCCTCTCTCATCTATCCTTCCCACGGCATCATGAAGGATTGGCATTGTATTTGGTTTTCATACCTTCAGGTGGACCAAAACCCACAAATGTACAAGTCCCTTAGATGAAATAGGGTAGGTTTGCCCTGGGACCTGTACGCATCCTTATCCTTGGGTAACCTATGACACCTACCTAATGCCCTGTCAGCACTGGGCCTCCAGGTGGTCCACTGCACAGACAAATACTAGTGACAAAGCAGCTGTACAGCTGTGTGGGTGAGGGTTTTTTCCCCCCCAGAGATTTTCCATCTATGCTTGGTAGAATCCACGAATGCAGGATGTGTGAATGTGAGAGGTCAAATGTAATTTAAATTATTTAAACTGTCTAAGGTCACATGTTCGAGACCCTGTTGGCACCTTAATACCTGTGGTTGGCACCATGTCTCTGCAATGAGGGGCAGGCCCATGGGGCCATATG
Organism: Mastomys coucha; assembly: GCF_008632895.1. Classification (NCBI taxonomy): domain Eukaryota; kingdom Metazoa; phylum Chordata; class Mammalia; order Rodentia; family Muridae; genus Mastomys; species Mastomys coucha. The sequence goes on along the minus strand of NW_022196903.1, from coordinate 107,211,297 downwards.
TATTCGGGTTTTTGTTTTGGTTTTGGTTTTGGTTTTGGTTTCCTGAGATGCTGGTATGTTTTCTAACCTCCTTGTGCCTTGATTTTCTCATCTGTTAAATGGATGCATCATTACATCTACCATGGAGGAATGTGAGAGAAGTAACCAGGCTAGAGAGCCTTGGTGTGGTGCCTGGCAGTCAGTGCCTTTGTTGGAATTCTTGATCATCACCAATTTAATAAAAAGGGCTATGTTCAATGCAGCCTTTCTTCACATCATGTATATAAGTATCCACTGAGGACACTTCAAATTTTATCTTCTTAAGTAATCTTTACATCTATTCATGTAGTGGTGAATGTATGTGTGTGTGTGTGTGTGTGTGTGTGTGTGTGTATGTATGTGTGTGTGTTTATGAGTGTGTGCCACAGCATGGAAGCTAGATGAAAATTTGTGCATGTCTGTTCCTTCTTTCTACCATGTGGATTCCAGGGTTCAGGTCATGGGGCTTGGCAGTAAGCACCTTTACCCACCAAGCCATCTTGCTGGCTCCTGTCTTATCTTTTCAGAGCAGTTTTAATTTCTCAGGAAAATTGAGAGGACGCCACAGACAGTGGCCATAGACTCTGCCTACCACCCATATTCTCCACCTTCAACATTACTTGCCAGAGTGGCACATCTATTATCATGGCTGAAGTCACATGACAGGTCACTGTCCTCCATACGTGCTACATCAGGGTTCACTCACTCTTGGTGCTGTACAGTTCTTGCATGACTGTGTCATGATCTCTGTCACCATAGCAGTGCATGAAACGTCACCACCTTGAGCGTCTCACACTCTGCCAATTATCTCTTCCTCCGGCCCTAGCAACCACAGTCTTCTTACTGCTGCCATAGCTTTACCGTCTCCAGAATGTCCTATGGCTGGAATCATGCAGAACACAGCCTTCTTAGACTTGCTTCTTTACTCACTAGTAAGTATTAGCAGGGTTCCTCTGTACCTCCTCATAGCATCTTGCTAGCTCATCCTTTCTCAGTGTACCACAGTGTACATGTACTCACAGTGCTGAAAGAAAGAAAGAAAGGAAAGAAGAAAGAAAAAAAGAAAGAAAATGTGCCACCATGGTCCCAGGACAGTGTCTTTCCACCAGCAATGGGTAAGAGAATCTGTCACCCCACTTCCTTACCAGCATTTGGTGGGATCAGAGTTCTGGGATCAGGCCCTCTAATACATATGGGTCATGTTATATGGTCAAAGGTCAGTGTCACTCTGCATGCAGTTTGTTTAACCAGCTTTCATTTGGACCTGAGAGTGACCTTGGGACAAGGCTTCTGTGACCCTCACCCTTGGTTTTGTTTTCCTTTGAATAGTTTTCTAGAAAGAGTGGAGGGGCCTCCCATTCAGTTCCCTGGGGATATCTTTGCATATACTCTCAGCACATCAGCAGTCTCACTGTTCCAAAGAGGGCCAGAAGGTGCCTTGCAGGCTTCCAGTCCCATCTCCACCAGGAGGGTGTGAGGTTCTGTCCCTCACCTCCCCCCAACTCCCACAATGTTATTTTCTAAACTTGACATGCAATAGATGAGTGAGGGAGACAGGGTTTTTGTGTTTTGTTTACTTGTTTGTTTGGATGTACTAGTGTCTAACACAAACTGTCTGTTAGAGTGCCACTTGTGGAAGGGTTGAGGCCACCACTGGGACAGTCACAGGTCCCTCAGGGCATGTGGCATCCGAGTCCCACAGTGGAAGTAGGTACAACCCACAACCAGAAGAGACACAGAAGCAAGTCTAAGGAGCCTACATTATGCACGTTTCCACCCAGCAGGCTGGGCCCTGCTTCCTCTGCTTTTTCTCCTTTCTCTCACTCTACCACACCTCTCTCATTCCCTGAACTTAGAATATGGAAGATCTGGTAACCTAAACCTCTGTTCTTCTAGAGCAGGTAGGAGAGATGGACAGACAGAAAGCACCTACATTTCAACTATAGTTGCATGTTGTGGTCAAATCACAAAGGGCCAGTCTGTGCGGTTGGGTTGGGGTGACTCTAGACTTTGGGAACGATCTCTTGGAGGAAGTGACTTGTACTGAACCCTGAAACACAAACAGGAATCTATGAAGCAGTGAGAGAAGGTTGTCTAACACTAGTTCAGCATGTGTAAAGGCCCTGAGGTGAGGGTAGAAAGGAGCCCAGGCCACTGAGTAGTGCATAGGAGAGAGGTGAATGGAAGAAAGAAGAGGTAGTAGTCACCAAGACTTCTTAGCTTCAGTCAGCAAATCCAGAGGTGGAGAGGTAGCCTGACTCCTGTCAGGGTCAAGATCAGAGCTGAACTGATCCAAGAGATAGCAGGCCTGGTCACCCTTCTGCGTATTTACATAAAAGTTTGTAGAGACTAAACCATGTCTCCCACAAGGCCAAGTGTTTCAGAAGAATGTAATATGAAAAAACAATGAGGAAAGCCTAGAGAAAGGGTCTTCCTTAATTGTCCATTCTGTGAGAAGCCTGGAGAGTCGCTCTAGTAAGAGGATTATGAGCTGGGGCAGCCAAGCACAGCGTGCGATCCCAGGGAGAAAGGAGGCTCTGAAGGCTGAGTTGAGGCTGATGCAGAGGTGGACTTCTAGGCTAAGACGGTGGCTTGTGGCTGAGCAGGAGGCTGGGTTGGTTCTTAAGTTCAAGTAGACCAGTGTAAGTGGACTAATGTCTCAGGCAACCCAAGAGCAGCAAAGGAGGAGAGGGGAGGGGAAGGAAGGGGAGGGGAGGGGAGAGGAGGGGAGAGGAGGGGAGAGGAGGGGAGAGGAGGGGAGAGGGAAGAGAACCTGATTAAGTAAATGTTCACAACCAATGTTTGTAGCTGAAGAGTATGTGGTTTATAAGCATCCATTAAGCTCTTCTTGGAAACCTATAGAATTGAAATTTTTCATGAAAAATTTTTGAGAAAGAAAAAGATTATAGTTTCCACTAAAAAAAAATCACCCATCACATTATGACTGTGTGTTTTGTCATAGTAGACAATTAATATATCATGATAATCCTATAAGCTAGTTAAGGTTTTATAACTAATAAAAAAAAAATCCAGTCAAATAATGGAAGTTGCCATCTTATGGACCAACATATTGAAACAGGCTATAAGCAACAAGCTTCAGGTCAGGTTTGATCTAGGACCAAAATAGGTGACCCATTTTCTCTGCTGTGTTTCTCAGCCCCAATCTTTCTGGTTCATGCTCTTCTCCTGGGCTTTAGAAGCTTCTCAGAACCCACCAGTCAGAGGGAAGCATCCCCAAAGGAGGGCAAGCAGATGCTGAAAGGCCGCCCTGCACCAGGATGTGACCGAGAGGCCTGCAGCCTTACTATTCCCTTGGTGCCGCAGGAACTCGGGGCTGTGTGGCCCATCTAAGACTCTGAGAAAGGAAGGATAGCTCTAGAGGGATATGAATCTGGGCTGCTGAGACTGGCTCTTTTTATAGAACCCCTGCTCTTATTATAGGACTTCTAGAAAAGAAAACAGGAAAAGAATGCCTGACCTCATCAGACACCCTCATCTTTATATGTTCTTTCTCACCTGCAAAGGTCCATCTCTCCCTCCCTTCCTATTTCTCCCTTCCATTCCCCCTTTCTTCCTTGCTGGAACATTGAAATTAAATGTTCTTGTGAGACCCCCAAGACCTGCCAGCCACCTGGCTACACTACATCTGGAAATATCCAAAAGTCCCAGAGATACCTGAGCTCAGGCTAACCCTGTCCCATGTGGCTAGCCAGAGCTGTCCCATAGTTGACTCATCCTTAAAGGAAGAAAAGCCAATGACAGAATTGGCAGAGGAGTTCCTTGTGTTCCAGATTCTCCTATCCTCTCTCACATCCAGACCCTCACAGGGTCCTCAGGGAAGCTATTCCCACCCCAGCTCTCAGAGAAGGAAACTGAGGCTCTTAGAAGAGAAAAGGCTCTGGGTTCAGCCACCAGCAGGTGGCTAAGCCCCTCTATTCACATCTGGGGTCTCGAGGTTCCAGAGAAGCCTGGGATCCAGGTGTGGATCCCCGGGTTATAAGAACTGCAGTCAAAGGCTGCTCTGTTTGTTCCCAAGGAAGCCTAGGAATTCTGCTTCAGCCCAGGGACTTCTGTCAAGTGGGAGGATTTGCGCTAATAAAAACAAGTGTCGTTTTACAGCGCTCTCTGTAAATCTGTTAGTGGCCTTTAATAAAAATGTATGACCCTAATAATCTTGTTCCGCACACCCTGCTCAGATTACCACCCACCAGCCAGTCATCTGCTGGCCTTTGCAGCTTGGGGACAGCAACCTGGGTCCTCGCCAGGGGTGGCTCCCAAGGATGTCAGTGACCTGGTAATGATTAATCCAAAAGGCCCACTGCTACAGAAGGAGGAGCTGGGCCGGTGACGCAGGCTACTGGCTGGGGATCCTAGCCACAAGCCCAGGGAGCCATTGTTACTTTCACACCTGTACAGGCAGTCAGGGAAGCCTGACCCCAGATGGGACCTGGGCCAGGGCCAGGGACTCTCCTAGACCTATGGGTGTGTCCACCATTGCCTGTGGAATGAGAACAGGAGGCAAAGAGGTCAAGTGAGCCAGGGCCTCTGGATCATGTCTGGCCCAGGTTTCTCGTGGAAAAAAGGAGGTTTGGGGTTTTGTTTTATTTATTGTGTGTGATGGGTTAGGGTTTAGTGTGAGGATGTGAGGTCAGAGGTCAACCCTGAGGATCATGCTGTAGGTTCCATTCACCTTGGTTTGTTTGAGATGGTGTCTCTCACTGGCCAGAAACTCACCAAGTACTCAACAAGTATTCTATGCTGGCTAGCCTGAAAGCCCCACAGATGTCCCTCTCTGCCCTTGCCAACACTGGGATTATAGTGTGGGCCATCACACCTGGCTTTTCGTAGGTTCCGGAGGTCAAACTCTAGTCTTCGTGTTTGCGTGGTGAGTACTTTATGGACTGAGTCATCTCCCCAGTCAGAGCCTGTGGTTTTAATCTTCCAAGAAAATGTGGTTTCTCAGATGATGGTCAAACCCACTAGAGGCCCGTAACTCCTTTTCAGATGCATACTCGGCTATTAGGCCACAGAAATTGCTGAGATGTGGCTGGTTAAATATTACAGTGTAATGAAGACCTGCAGCCCTCTCAGCCTTCTGTTACTTGCCTTTTGTGGAAATGTCTAGTCACAGACTTAGGGAGTACTCCCAACATCCTTAGGTCCCATTCGCTAAGCAGTTGAGTGAGCATGTGCTGCCAGCCCCTTTCTTGGAGGAGAACTTTGCAAGTCACCAAGACATCTATCCCTTATGGAGGACGAAATGGAGATCTTCTACCATAGGTTGTCCACATGTCAGACCATCTGACAGCATGGTCTGTAAGCACAGGGTGAGCCTCAGACCAGAAGGCTCATAGGGATTTCCTCTCAGAAAGCATCTCAGCTTCTCTCCCAGGTGGCCAGCTGATCTAAGATTGCCCAGGCTGGGAAAGTGATGTGAGGTTCCAGGAACAGGGCTTTGGTGCTCAAATTGAAATGAATACACAACCTGAGTCTGCGCCTGGGTTCCACAGGGTCTCCAGAGAATGACGGGTTCCTGGAAGTCTAAGAAGCTACTGCCTTGTGTATATACCCTTGGTGTGGAGTTTGGAAACTGAGGCTCTTTTTTTTTTTTCTTTTAGATATTTTCTTTATTTA